>NC_141157.1:43439305-43786388 GCF_053477565.2 Lygodium microphyllum | reverse complement strand
CAAATTATGCATATTCTAAGCTAAACCACCTTTTGCTATTGCATCCTAGACCTCCCTCTCAGCAAGATACGCCTATTATCTAGAAATCAACTTCTTTTTTAATAGCCTTAGGATTGAGGACTACAAAGTTTCTCAGGCACTTGCTCTCTACAGTGATTAAATGTAAAATTTTATTTTAGCTATAAGTATTTTTTACAAAATATTGTTGTTGACATCTAGCTAGGATCGATGGGAAGAAAAATATCTAGTATAGATTTGAACATTAAGTTTGCAACATTAATGATTTTTATATTTAGAAGTCCACAATAAAAATGCTATGAATAAGAAAAGTTTTTGATCTTGTTATGATAATTTTATTTAGATTCTAAAACCATGGAATAGCATGAGATAGCGTGAGTGCTGCAATCTCATAGCATTGCATAATATTAAAATTATATATATGAAATGACAAAGGGATGCTTGCGCATGAAAATATTATTATATTAATGATTCTATATATGGAAAAATTCACTTACATGAGAGAAGTTTCACAACTAGGTCCTTTGGAGAAAGGTTTGTATCAAACAATGAAAGCTCATTCGAAATCTTCTTGTAATAATAAAATCACATAAAAACTTGATGATAGTAGGAAACTTTTGTATTTGGTTAATATGGATGCCTTCATACAGAGGAAAAACATCAGTAACATACTTGCAATGAAGGTCTTCAACTAGAAAAGATAGTAGTGGTAATTGGATTTGTAATAAATACTATAAGTTGGATTGGATTTCAATGTATCCAAGTACTCAAGGACATTTCAAGGTCAAGCGCAAGGATGTTGTAGACCCCAAGTTCAAACATTGGAAAGGTAGAATTTTAGAGTTCAGAAAAGTATTTAATGGGAGAAGTACAACAACATAAGTGTTGATCCAACATGTTTATATACATAAACAAACATGTGTACATGACCGGAACTACATTGCAAAATATAAATAAAACAGAAAGTTTCTAAATTTTATCATTGTTCATTCTTTTGCATCAAAGTTATTTTTTATAATCTTTGTAGTGTTCTAATTCAAAGGTGTTTTACTGATAGCTCTATATCCATCGACTTTGCATAAATGACAGAATGTGGAATGTTTGAGCGGCAAGATACATGTTTGGCATGAAGATATAGGTTCTTTGATCTATGATAATAACTCTACAAGTAAACTTGCAACTCAAAATAACTTTTTTTATAATTCATTGTATGTAGTAGAAAGTTAGAGATTGCAGCATGTCCCTTTGCTACCATTATCTAGTTGTGAATGATTAATTGGTAGCTTGGAGTTTTCAGGAGCATGTAAGTTGAAGATAAAATCTAACATCAATAGTGCTATGAAACCTACCACATGCTCCAAAGATGTGCATCTTAGTTGGTTTATTCCATTTTTATTGTTTGCACATTTGTTTGGTTCATGTAAGATACTAAAGAAACAAAGATTACTTATCAATGCAAGTGTCCATCCAAGGAATGGATGAGTTAGGTAGAGTCATAGTAGGTCAAAAGAACACATTTTGATGAGATGATTGAGTGCAATTAAATCTTACATTCATATCAATATTTTTTACTGAATTGTATGCCTTGATTTAATTGATATAGGTATTGCTTAGATGAATCATTATGTTAGTCACTTTTACTTACCATATTTTTTGTTTTAATTACATGTATTTTATCACTAAACAAACTCTGTGCATTCACTTTCAATATGGAAGATGGAGACTTTTGTGAGGGGAGTGGATTAGCTTGGATTAAGACACTTGATATGGTTATCTTGTGGAATGGTTATAATCCTTTTGTAGTCAGCGTAGAGAGTCATTGGCCCATTTCTTTTCTGAGACAAGAAATCCAATTAATATCTAATGAGTCCATGTGCAACTTCTATTTCACGTTAGATAATAGAAAAGTCATGACTCATAGTGAATAATCCCTGACATGTAAGCAATGTGCTTCTCCACATATCCTTGAGATAGTGGAATCCTTATAAAAATTCTTATAAAGTGAAAATACAACAAAACTTTAAAAACTTCTATGTACCTTTAATTTTGATAATCTTGGTTTATTGTGATCCAAGCATATCAGTGTATGTATTATAATTAGTCAATCTCCCTTGTTAAAATCACCATTAAATTGCAGGCTAGAGTTACGTAGCCTTTGGAATATTGTCTTTGCATAACGATATATTACATCACATCTTTTCTACTCATTTTTTGAGCACTCACTCTATTGTTGGAAAAAATGAAAATAAGTGTTGGAGGTATTTAGATTTCTAACTATTGTATTAGAAGGTTTTTTAGATTTTTTTCTTCAAAAAATCCAATATTTTCTCTAGTTAGACTTGAACATACTCAACAATTCAAACATATTTGAGGATATAATGAAGTGTTTGTCTATTTGAGTAATTTTGATGGTGGCTTTCAATAATTAAAATAAAGTATCTATGGTTAGGGTTTTAATTTGAAACTTTAAGGTTAAAATTTTTATAAGAATCTTTATTTAAAGCACTTGATATATAAAAATTAGATCTCAAAACTCATTTCACTTTCATTCTCTATTTCTCTATACATGTGTTCTCCTTTGTTCTCTCCCTCAGTACCATGGCTACTACTCCCGCCTTCACTACATAGATTAGCTTCACACACTATGCACCTATAGGAGACCAAATTTACCCAAGGTTTTGCATGACCTTGAATCTAGAGAGCACTTTTCGTGGTAGATCTTAGCTCTAGCATATTGGCATCATTTTGTGATGAGGCAAACCCTCTTACTTGCTCCATCCCAAACTCTACTCTTAGGTGGATTCTGATAGATTTTTTGTATAGTCTATGTGCTAGATCAAGCCATGCAAAGGTAATAAACTGAGCATTGGTGCATGTGGGGCAACAAATTCATGCTAAAGTTGTACCCTCATCTCATCCTAGGACCACATCACAATGGATCTCATCGAGCATGATGTAGTCTTTGCCATCTATGTTTTGTGCACTCATGTGCAAGAGGACAATGAGGAAGATATTGATGCACCCCTCAACTGCCACAACTATAGTATTTTGAGAGGGCTCTTGAGGAAATCACTCTCAATCTAAGCTAGGAGGCAACATACATCTTAGCTATTGTATAGCCACCTCCTTGGCCTGTTGAGATGCTGAGCAAAGGGCCATGAGCAAAGGGCCACGAGCAAAGGGCCATCCCTTGCTTCTCTCCATGCTATCACCATCGAGAAGGTTTAATACCTATTCATGCAAGATGCATTGGAGATTTTAGAGATAAGAGAAGAAGAAGTATAATGTATCGTGGTGCATGATGCACTTGATGATTTTATAGATTTTGATATACAAGATGCCCCACCATGTGTAGACGAGGTAGCTCGATATGATGGTATGAGCATCAATGGCATCTTTGCCATTATGAGCATTCAAAAGCAAAGTAAAGATGTGATGCTAGACTATAACATCTTTGACCAGGACTTTGAGCACTTGTAGGAAAGCCTTTTTGGTCCTCCACCCAACTATACGGTACCTTACCAAGAGAGAGATGAAGGCAGCCCAATTGCAATAGCAAACATGGATGCTCCATTACAATGGTAGATAGCTGATGCAAAGAAGATAATGTTTTTGGCTTTTAGTGCAGCTTCACCCATAAGGCCTCTAGGGCATGTGGATCCACAAGATGAAATTTGATTGAGATTGGACACCTGTATAGTAGAAGCCTTGTCCACAGGCTCGTGCCCTAGATTCACACCCCCAAATGCGAGCCTATGGACAGGGCTCCGATAGGGGTCTACAATCCCAATCAAACGGTCAAATTTCATCTTGTGGGTCCACATGCCATGGAGGCCCTATGGGTGAAGTTGCATGCAAAACTAAAGTATATATCTTTAACACTCCATGAATAGTGAGTCCGATTCTAAACTTGTGACGTAGGACATTATTTATATAGACGATTTTTCATCTAGGCAAGGTAGCCGATCTAGTGGCCAAGGATATTGGACTCCACATTGAAAGAGTACATTGGCCAGCTTGTTAGTGATTTAGTAGTATTTCATAAGACATGTTCTTCTGCTTTTGCAGAGAACTTCTTAAAGTTGAGGGAACTAACAAATGATGACCCTTCAAGACCATCCCGACCAACTCCAGCGTGGAAAAAGTAGTATTGCTTCGATGTTTGAAGCTACTCTATTTGTTCACAAGTACTAGGGCTGACCCACTTTTCTCCATGGTGGCCTATGGTATGGTTGCCAGAGTTGAAGATCCCACTGCCATTAGGCAGGAACTTCTAGGGCAAAATGTATTGTTTCCTATGATAAAGAGTAGCTCTGACCATGGGGAGCCTAGCTCAAAGAAGCCTAGGACAGATTGGATGTACTTACTACCTAATGATGTCCCTTTTGCAGTCCCTTTTGCAATGTAATGCAATTTGTAATCTTCTCTTATATTAATAATTGATGTTGTTGGATTTACATGCAATGTAGTTTATGATATGTGTCATTATTTATTGTTTGTATTTAAATGTAATGCTTATTTTTTAGATTTATACGCAACATGATTTGTTATTTAAATTTAATGCACAACACTTTATGGAATTCGTGCATAACATTTATATATCCAAAGGCAAGGATAACTTAAATAAAAAAATAAAAAATGATTAAAAAAATATAAAATGTGTCAAAAAAATTGTATTCATATTTATAATAATTTATAGAGGATTCGATACAAGCAGGGTTTTACAAAATTGTTTTAGAAGCTAGATTCCATAGATGTTTCACTAATAGACCCCTATTGTTGTTGCTCTCCGCTAGGACTAACCCTCCATCGCCAAAAAAATGTTACTATCCATAGATCCCTATTAGAAGATGACCCTCCTTACATGCGCTGCTACATAGATTGAGTCTCCGAACAAGTCAATGAGGAAGGCTTTAGTAGCTTTCTATAGTGCAAAGAGGGCCTGGGTAGTCCACTGCTGCATAGATTGAGTCTCCAAAAAGTCAATGAGGAAGGCTTTAGTAGCTTTCTATAGTGCAAGGAGGGCCTGGGTAGTCCACTTGAACTATAAATGAAGTGCCTCCTGCTATTTCTAATCAATATGTTCTGCATTGTCTCCTACACCATCTTTTGGAATGTAGCCTTTGGTATCAAGAGATGTGTAGTATTTTGATCTCGGAGGGGCACTGTGCTTGGCTTCCATTGAGGTTTGCGATGGTGGCATGGTGGTGGTGGTAGTGTGGTGGAGTAAGGGGAGGTTGCCTCTATGTAAGAGTTATTGGGGGGAATCTCTGAGCCGCTTGCTTGGTGTGTTCCATGTCTTTTAGAAGTGAGAACTTGAAACACAGAACTCAAATGGATAAAATGAGTTGAAACTTTCAACTTATAGCTAAACTTTTTAAAAATTCATAAACTTGAATTAATGTATCTAGATATTAGAAAAATAATGACCAATGATCAGATTGACTTGAAAATTTAAATATGGACTCTTCTAGGACACAACAACCACCCAAAAAAAGGCCCCATCAGAAGCCTTTGGGACACCTGGCCGGAAGCTCGCATGTGGGGCTCTTAATCTGGGAAATCATGGCTCCACATGCAAGCCTTTAGCCAAATGTCCCAGAGGATTTTGATGGGGCCCAGTTTTTAGTTTTTATGAGTTCTTATGATGCCCGAAACATGGGTGAAGTTTCACTAGATTTCAATTTATGAAATTGACAATTGAAACTTTTTTTGGAAAATACATTAATTAGATTATACTGCACTAAGAACATAAAAAATTCATCGAGTGTGCATACTTACATATTAAAGGTATTCTTGACCAAACTACATGCGACATTGGAAACTTAAAAATTCACAAAATATAAATCATGGGAAAAATGGAATATCATATATGGGATATAGCATTGCCAAACCATAAAATACAGTAAATATATAGTGCATTGGCCGAAGTACAACTGTTCACCAATGTGTGCATTATTACACATAAAATTCATCCTCAATGAAAGTAATTGCAAAATTGGAAACTTAAAAATTCACACAATGCAAGTCATGGAAAAAATAGAATATCACATATTGGATATAGCATTATGAAACCACAAAATACACGATAGATAGTATATCACACCAAGTACAACTAAAGCTAAGCAAAATCTAGCTCCGTTTTGAAGGCCATTGCTATTAAGTACTTGAAGGTCTACTTGAAAGATAACTAGAAACTAAGTTCCATAAAATCTATAGCCAGGACCTGAGATAAGCATAGATCCATTTACAAGGTAGCTTCTCAAAGCATGTTGTTGACATTAAGATTAAATGCATCCTTGTTGTTGCAAATCTTACAAATGAGAATCAAATCTATGGGCTTAATAGTGATACGTCGAGCACGAATGACTAGAAGTTGACCATTACTCGTGAGATCAATCAACTAGCTTTCAGCTACCTCTTGGAGAGTAAGCAAGGCTTGGCTTTGACCATAGCCCCACATTCATTACGTGGTTCCCTGAAAAGAAATTGTGATGATACCATGACTACAAATCTTGTAGTATTTCTCACACCAACCTAGAGAATGGTGCCTTAGGAATAATTAAGCTGGCAATCTTTTGTAAATTCCTTATCTCATGTAGAGCAATTGTGCCTAGTCTCCATCTTTACTTCTTATGTGTTGGAGGATATATGTTACCAGATGGAGCACTAGTGGGAGGCTGGAGCTATTGGAGTACGTGGACCACCATTTCTAGACAACTGTGGACCATTATTGACTACACTAGGGCTACGATTGTTGGCCACACTAGCACCACCATTATTAGCTATAGAAGGGCCACAGTTGTCGGCCACCAATGAACACAATATTAGTGAGTTTGGAAATCTCCCAATTCTTATTTTTTGAATACTAAAAAGGTGGCACCCAGATAACATGCCCATAAGTTTTTTAAAACCATATGATGTGACCTATCATTGGAAAATGCTTGAAAAATGAAATCTATTGAGCTATAGAGTGCTCGATTTGGAGTTATAGTGTTCAAGTTATGAAAAATCCAAAGATTTGACCACATGTCCCAAACTTATGTGAAATTCCCAGATTCCCAATATGGTACTTGAAGGTTAACATTTCCCTTGATACTATATAAGAAATCCCCCCAAGTCCCACTCTCAAATATGGGGTTAAGATTTAGCCACTTTGTCAAATCTTTACTCTTTATTTGAAAGTGGAACTTGGGAGATTTCCAAATTCTCTAATATGGTATTTTGTGTAATTGGTAAAATGGGGCATTGGGATAAGGAATATTTTAATAATACACTTGGCCAACCTAGCATAAGTATAAAAGGTGTAAGGGACTTTTTTTAAGACATCTTTTGATCAATAAACAAGTCTCTTTTCACCTTCTCAACCTTTTCATCACTTCTTATAATATCTAGCTAGACATTTTTTGGACATCTTTTGATCAATAAACAAGTCTCTTTTCTCCATTTTCATCAAGATCTAGCTCTACCATTAGATTATCTCTTTCTGCAAAATACGTAAGGGGCTCTTCCAACAACTTATGAATTAACAGAATGTGGATCAAACTGATTTGCATCTAGATAGGAAACACAACAAGACTATCTTATGACAAATTCCTACCATCATTTTGCAGATGACAAGATTTATAAATATCACAATTGGAGATATTGAACTTTCAAGTGCACACTTCAAATATGTAAGGCATTCCATATTCGGAATATGGACCTCATTAATTAAAACAACTCATGTTGCAGATACAAAGCTCCCTATTGTTGCATTATTTTGCAATTAAGCTATTGGTACAAAGCTATTTGTAGATGCATTTATTTGCAATAATCGGGCTATTGAATAGCTCCCTTGGACAAACAAAAAGGTGGTCAAACCAATCAAGCATCTGCTCTCACAAGCTCAAAGAATTAGGTGATTGATCTAAACCCAAGGCTAGACTTTGTTAGAATGTAATTATAAATGCAAATAATTTTGCATCTTCATTGTAGGCATTGCTGTTGTTGAGTTGACTAGAAGCACCATTGTCTTTTTGTGAGTTGGTTGACATTCTTTTCATTATGCTCAGCAAACATAGCCTTTATTTGTTTGGGTCCATACTTGGGTATTTCATTGTTGAAACAATTTGAATTGGGCATGATCTATGCTAGAATTCAACATGCAAGACCTTCCTACAATATCAAAGCATTTTTCTCCCTCTTCTTTCTTACATTGCTAGAATACATTTCATTCCACCTCATTGCTTGAAGTGAGCATAAAGATATCTAAAGGATCATCAACATTACCCCTAGAACTCTCATTAAATTTCCAAATAAAGGCAATAGGCTGATTTTGGAGATCCTCTTTCCAAGAAGGCATTAAGATAATATCATTGATGCACTTGAAAGAATCATTGCTGAATTGGAGATTTAAAAAAATGTTGCTATGTTCCTCTATCTCAAATGTTGAAGGCTTGTGAAGTAACAGTATGATTGTAAAAGCATATTGAAAATCTTCATTTCCAATAGTCTTGTGGTGTAGTAGATCACACAATTCACAACATCTGTCAGAGAGAGAACTAGGGAGACAGAAGACTGTAGAAGAGAGAGAAGAAGAGTGACGAGGAGAGAGAAAGACTAGATTTAGAGAGAGAAAGATAGGAAAGATGGGGAAGCCATAGAAGCTGTGAGCAAGAAGGGAGAGAAGGTCTGTAATTGTATTAATGTGTCAAAAAGATATGAAAAATTACATCTTCTCTCCTTTTATACCAATGTCAGTGTGACATGGCATAATATCAATGTTATTAACACTAATTTTTTATTCCTAGCTTCTTACAATCCATCCCTTCCCAAAAGTTTTTGTCCTAAAAAACAAACCTAGAAACTAGAAAGAAGATGGATAGAACAGAGTACTACTCTGTTTTACAGCTTCACAAATGGGAAATGAATGAAAGATGACCACTACATGAGCTGAATTTGAAGAACGGAAGTAAGCCCTAGCTATATACATGATTTGAAATACTTCAGAATCAAATGGAGCCATAAAGTCTTCAACAAATAATCCCAGAACAAAGTAGATAGCTTGTGCTGAGTAAACAGTCTCTGCTGGACCAAATCTGCCATAACTTTTGATAGAAGTGTCCAAATGGGATCTACCATATATCAGAACGAAGCTCTTGAAGAGTACTTTAAGCCCATATAGATATCTTAACTCTAAAAATTAGGTATGATAAAAACTATTCTAAAACAACGTGCTATCCTAAATGAGTCTGCATCATTACTAGCTCCATAGGCAATAGGCTTCAGCCACCAATGTCTCCCTCAAGTATGGATACTCATCCAATATAGAATAAGGTCTCCAAGAAGCCTCTTCATGTGGTAAACCTCTCCATTTGATCAAATATTCCACAATAGAACGTGATCGAAGCTTCTTTTCACGTTGACCTATAACAGCCTCTGGGATGTACTGAATAAGACTATCTTCATCAATGGGTGGCAGCTCATCAACTCTATCCACTGGCTCACCATAATAGGGCTTGAGCTGACTAACATGGAAGACGTTATGAATCTTTGTAGAAGAGGGAAGCTCTAGTTTGTATGCCAAATCTCCAATTCGTTTGAGGATCCTATAAGGGCCATAAAACCTGTGGGCAAGCTTATTACTAGATCCATCTTTTAACGTAGAGTACTTGGATTTGGGCACCTTCAACAAAACCAGCTCTCCTTCTTGTAACTCTAAAGGCCTCCTCTTCTCATCAGCATACATCTTGATTTGATCTTGAGCCTTCCTTAGATTGACCTTGCATTGCTGAAGAAGGGTCGGCATTCTCTCCAACTCCTCCTTCCCATGAGGATTGATCTTTTCATTAAAGATGACTATGGGTAAGGGCACCTTGTAACCATACAAAGCCTCAAAGGGTGAAACTCCTATGCTTGCATGAGTGGAATTGTTATAAGCAAACTCAGCCAAGTTTGTAATCATATTATTATCCAAGAATTCATCTTAAAGATATAATTATCGATCTAAATGTACATTGATCATGTGATAAGTAGTAAACATTATGAGAATCTAAGCAAGTTGTATCTATAATATCTAGAATACATCTTTCAATAAAAATGGGATGTTCACATGGCCTTCCTCTTATAAGTAAAGGAAAAGACATCCATATAAGATTTGTAACAATATGTAAAATGCTAGTACAAGATTGTGGTACAAATATATTGATTTTATATTGTAGAATTTAGCAACTATTTTACTGGACTAATGTGACTATTTTGATGGTAGAAATATGTTGGCTCTATGTTCTAGAATCTACTTTATACTGACTATTTGGAATGCCTCTTCTTCCAATAATCCCATTTCCATGACCATTTTGGTTAGATGGCTGAAGTGGGACTGAAGGGCCACTGTTTGAACAAGCCTTCTCATTAACTTCTCTTGACGCCATTTGCAACTGCATGAATTTAGAAATTTGTGCCATAAGTTGTTCATTGGATTCCACCAACTTATCAATAGAAGCCTTGGTTTGATTAGTAGATAGAACCATCTGCTCCATTCTTGACAAGATGGCCTCATGTCGTTCCCTATGTCTTTGTTCATGGGCACACAAAGTATTATTGAGTATACTGACTTCTCCTTGTTATTGAAGCTCTTCAGGGTTCTCTTGAAGTGTACTATCCATCATGGAATCCCTGATTTGCTGAGCATAATCTTCCTGAACCTTATTTTTGCCTTTATGTCCTGCCATATTAGTGCAGTCCTGCATTACCCCCTGTCAGAAAAACGGCTATAACTTTTGCTAGGGAGCTCCGATTTCGGAACTTTTTTGTGCAAATCAAAGCTAAGAATGCCGTCTTTGAGATGAGCTATAGCACGCTATAATAGGTTTAGGACAGAAAATTCTGTAACTGGATTTCAGAGTCTGAACTGTCTAGTCATGCACCTTGTCTAGACTTGTAAGTGCCCTGTTTTGACCCTATAATGCAAGATAGTAACCCCAAATGGCTACCAAACCATGAAAAAGGGTATATAGGACCTGTGGGTACCCTGTAGTACCTGCACTTGTGCTTCAGTAATGAATGGTGTACCTGTAACCACCTATAAGTACCCTGTAAGTGACCTGTAAATTCCCTGTTTTACCCTGTTTTGGTCCTGTAGGTACTTGAGCCCTTGGAAAGTCTTCAATCTTCAATTCTCCACTTGTTGTACCTATGTGAGGGATAAAACGGCATGACAGGCTCCCTACACGGGCTCCAAATCACCGGGAGGTGGGCAAAGTTCCCCCTGGGTCAGTTGGTTGCACCCCTTCGGGATCTTCGATAGTGAGGGAGGGTCACCTCTCTTTTGTCCCACTATCTCCCCCGGCATCCACCTTTTTCCTCGGTGGGAATATCAACATGGCAGAGGCTAGTGTTCTAAGCAATCAGCATGATATGCATTTCTGAAATATTCATTCAGCCTTTCATGAGATGCAATTGAATGAGATTTTGAAAAATTGGGATAGGAGAAGGGTATTACCAATGCAATTTAGTGACTGATTGCTAGTACTTACCCTTTTACAATATTTCAACTTGGGCAAATGAAATTCAGCCAATCACTTGGATTAGAGTAAACAAATTCATCAATCAATGGATTCAGTCAATGGGATTCAAGTATTATGCTGAAATTTCAGATTGAAGCCTCTAATTCACTGATTGGAACTAATATGCATAAAGCAAGCATTGCATTCATGAATAGATGGATTCAAGCAAAGGTTGGCTGAGAATTTGATGAATAATGTTCAATTCTTTAATCTCTCAATCAAATGGATTAAGCTCAGCAATTAGATTAATGAGAGAGATTAAGAATTGAAGAAGAGTACCTTTGACATGGATGAGGATGACTTGATCAATCTCATATGCTTGATAGAGCCCCCGGTTGTCCACCAATAACCCTCATGCAAAACATTAGCTAGCTATTCTTCATGAGATCGAGAAGGTTGGGGGAAATTTGGAAATCACACGATCTCTCTTATCTTAGGTTTTTTCTTTTGGAGTTAAATGATTGGCTTAAGCACTGGCGTTACATTGAAGAAGTAATGTAGAAGGAATTTGCTAATGCTACAAGTCCCATGAATCAATATGTACTTAGGCATGCTGATCCTACACAGAGGTATTTTATCAAGTGGTTCATGAAACACTTTCTTCTCTTTATAAAGACTAACACCACCACTAAGGACACTTCATGATTGTGACAATTCCTAATTGACCAGGCACACTTCATGATAAGCTTATGCAAGAGGTTCATGTTCCTAATTGCTATCAAGAAAGAGCAACAGAAAAGTCTAATAGGCTCAATGTTAGTAGCTTTCTATGCACATTTGCATGTTGTATGTCCTACCATACAGTCATCTTTATGGGATGCACACAAAGATGAGAAGATCAATGCCTTCAAGAAGGATAAATTGGTTGGATGGTGTCCTTATTTATGCAAATGATAGAGATTCAGGTCATTCTAGTGCATTGCTTGATAGTGAGATGACTAATCATGGAGGTAAGCTAGTTACTCCATTGAATATGGGATTTGTTTTGCATGATGTACCACATGGTGATGCTCTTGGTATCACTATGCCCTTAAACTTTGAAATTTGGTTGAATGATGATGCTAAATAGGATATTTCTCATGATGATGTTGTCATTTACAGGTATGCAAAGAAAGGTCAAATTTTCTAAAATGAAGATGAAAATTATGCCTAAGAAATTATATTTGCTATAGTAGGGAGATGCTATGTATGGTGATAAGAAATCACTAGTCGTAGGTTATGTTCCACATAGTCTTGAAGAGACATGTTCTTTTATGACAAGTTTGCATAAGTTTATGCTTGATATGCATGTAATTGGTGCAGTTAAATTAGATGTGGTTAAGTCATTTGTGAGAAGACAAAAAGGGATACCATGATGATTGAAATGGAAAAGATGAAGCAATTGCATGCAAGTGAAGTAGATACACTAAAAAGGTAAGTTGATGAGTATGGTGATATGATTTTAAAATGCAAGATATTCTCAACTGCATTTAAAGATTGGATAGTCACTATGCTAGATAAGTTTCAACATGAGACTGATTTGGTGGCACATGAAAATACTGACTCAAAGCTGAAAGGATTCTTTTGAAAGCACAGATGGTGCCTTTGTTGAAGGTTGAAAAGCAAATTTTGGATTTAGAAGTGGACTTACAAGGTTTATTTTTATGCAAAAATATTTGAGCACTGTGACGAATGCATTGGTCAAAGCTATGCATGATCAAAGGGCTTTTATTGCTAGGAGAGTGTCTCAAGTAATCTCTTAGCCATATGTAGTTTTGCACCAAGATTTTGTTTCATAAAATTTAGAATCCTTAATACATGAGAAGGATGCTCTTAAGCAAAAGCTTGATGGATTGCAATCTGAATATGATAGACTTTTGGCTATGTTTTCTAAGTTGCAAAATGTCAAGCAACACGATAAAGATGAAAGTTAGTCATTGTATTATGATGTTTTGAAGACTAATATCACTGAAGTACTATAAGATATCAGTAAGCATGATAAGATAAGGGAACTCACATATGATAAGCTTCACAAAGTTGATGTTATACCTTTTGTATCACATGAGCAACATGCACAAGAATTGACTATTATTGATTTTCATGATGTTCATGAGCCTCATAGCTCATGAGGTTCATTTTCTATCATTGTTAGACTTATGTAACCGCAATAGAGGGCTATATGTATCCTACTAAAGGGGCTCTAATTATGATTTCTCTATGTGGCTTACTTCATCGTACAAGGCTGTGGGTAAGGCATAGTTTAGATAACTCTACAAGAAACATGTGCATAGGCAAGCTTGATTTCCCACAAGAATCAAGATGTGTAGTCATGAAGGTTTGAGATGATTTGATCCTATAATCGATTGAACTAGTGTTGAGCACGCATGTGCAGTGCTGATCAATGCACAAAGTGTACTGGAGTGGGGGCTGAGGGATGAGCTATGCCCCAAGCGGTTGGATGGCATGGTGTGGGTTGTTGAATAACCATGTGGTGATGTCACAAGGAACTTTTAATCATTCCTCCCTATATAGGGAAAAAAAGGGAATTCCCTAGTAAAAAATACACATAAGTAGGGAAAGTAAATCACAGGGAAAATGGAACATTTTCTGGTTGGAGAAACTAGGAAATCACATTGGAAATTTCCTACATATGAAAAAATGTGATTTCTCTACATAGGAAAATTTTTCTACGTGTGGGAAAAATAAAATTTCCTATATAGGAAATATATGATTCCCTCCTTTCTCTAACTAGGAAATGTTTCATTTTCCCTACGATTTACTTTCCCTACTTATGTGTGTGTTTAACTAGGGAATTAATAGGGAATCCTTTTTTTTTCCTTCCTATGCAATAAAATTTTCCTATATGGAGATTTTCCAACATAGAAAAATTTTACTATGTCTCTCTACATATGAAAATTTTTCTACATATGATAGTTTTCTTTTATAAGAAATTTCTTATATAATTCTAATTTTTCTCTAGCATGGAGGCATTACATTTTTCCTAGTTTGCACATGTCTACTTTTGTCCATTTTTAAATAGAAAATTATATAGCAAATTCTCAACTAGAAAATTACATAGATATTATTTAGTTAATTTCAAATAGGAAGTAATACACATCTAATTGATTAATATAAACTCAACAAATGAAGACATCAATACATAATGTCAATGAAATAGAAAAAAATACAATTTTCTAAAGTAGTAACGAGTTCATTAAATGAGGAGTGTATAATAGAATTATGCTACAATCTTTACATCATCTAAACTAATCATATTACTGCTTGTGGCTATTATAATCTTGCCATTCTCTAAAAGCCAATGAACAATCTCATGTATCATATTATCACTTGTTGGCTTTTTTATATGAATCTTGTGGACTTTATGATATAGGAAAAAACTCCTCCAATTGTAATGATTGGGGTATCTCTAACTAAATGAGAAGAAAACACTATTGGACACACACACACACACACACACACACACACACACACACACACACACACACACACACACACACACACATCCAACACCAATAAAAAATTATTCGTTGTCATTAGAGGAGCAATGAGTGATGATCTAATGATGGATAGATTCAGAATAACACTGACTAACTCACACCTAATTTCAATAGGTGATACTATAGTAATCTAATCTCAATTAACATACATCTATCATTCTAATTTGTGCCTAAGTTTTTTATCAATGAAGTAGTATATGATGTGCACAAATTAGGTTGTGTGAAAGAAGGTGTAGCCTAGTCATCACCTATGAGAGAGAAAGTAAGATGATAATCATGTTTGCGATAAATGAACATACTTTAGCTTAACTTGAGATTAATATACTATTTTTGCGATAAATGAACATACTTTAGCTTAACTTGAGATTAATATACTATTTTTTGGACATTACCTATTTAATAATAAATTAGACATTTGACATGGAAACCAAGGTTGATAATTGTTGTACATACATAACAAGAAACAGCCCCTCATATTTAATTGATATACCAGTTTTGGCCCTTTGATCAGGCTCATTGTATATGAAAGGTCTGTCTAGTTTAATGCAAAACCATTTCTACCCCTAAAAGCTTCAATCAAGAGTTAAAGGAAATATAGAAGTTAAATATAAGATACCAAAGTGACCCATGAATTGGATGAGGAGAAGAATAGCTCCCTTGTTAAAGCATACTTATATGGCAAAAATTTTCATCAATGGAACTAGATAACCCCTTGTAGATGTATAAAAAATCACAAGGAAGGCATAACCATCCTTGTTGATCAATTTATTAAAAAATATTGTAATGTACGTCAATAAGAAAGTGCATAATTCCCTTTATCTATAAAATACAAGTAAAATTTACACAAAACTCCTACTTTTAATGTGAATGCTAAAATAATATCTACAAGTTACCATCAACTTAGTAATAGCAAGAAAAATATTGTGCAATTAATCATGGTTACACATTGATTGTCCCCTCCCATTAATAATAAAACCATCATGTAATCCAGCTCTTGTATAGGTATTGAACTATGTTAAATGGTGTTAATATTTAGTTATTAATTCATCACAGATTACCTTTGAGGTCTTGATGCACCATTGATGCCAATTTTTAAAGGAGTAAGGAGGAGAAATATCCAAAAGATTAGAGGAAAAGAAAGAAGTAATGTTGAACCAAACAAACATGAAATGACTAAAACAAAGGCATGTAATTAGCATGGGATTGATTGACCACTTAGTTTGAGGCCTCGCATTTGTACAATAACCTGGCTATTTCCAACAGTTAATGCTAGGAAAACTAGTCTAGAACCATCGCTAGATATAGTTATGTAACTAGAAGTGGAGAGCTCATGTGCACATGTGTGTACACGCATGCATATGTGTGTTGGGATGAGTGAATTCTTAAACAATTTGAGTCTACCTCTATATTGTTAATTCCAATTGTTATCAAGATTTGAGACTATGTTTATAGGCTAAATATTAAAACCCACCTAGATTAAAGCTTAAATTTTTGTTGTGTTGTCTTATATAGTCAATTTTGAGAGAATATGAAAGAATTCTCCTCTATATTCAACTTTTAAATATTCTCCTACATAGTCAATTTCAAGAGAATATAGTTAACTCTATATATGATTCCCTACTATCAGAAGTGGGCAATGACATTTGTGCATTTCCTATATAGGGAATTTTCGAGAGAACATAGGAATTCACTGTAGTGGCCCATAATCCCCCACGATTAGAAGAAGGGAATCACATTCTTGGATTCTCTTATATAGGAAAATTTGAAAGAATGTAGGAAATTCTCTATAATGGCCCATGATTCCCTACTATCACACATGGGGAATGTAATTCCCTAATTATACAAGGGAATACATACATTCATACATAGGGAATATTGAAGAGTTTCATACATTTCACAAAATTTCCTATATAGGAAATGATTAAAAGTTCCTTGTGTGTTTGAAATCTAGTGGCATCTTAATGCAACCTATGTGGTGAGCTTGTTGTACTATCTGAGCAAGGTGATTATCTCCCATCCAAGTAGCGAGTGGTTACTAAATCATACATTGAGCTGGTGGCACCATCTAAGTGGAGTGGGGTCGTTGGAGTTGTGACGATCAATCACATTGTGTGTTGCAATTTGAGGCATCTACACCTTCTTTGAGCACCATAGATGATTGGGAAGTTGGGATTGAGATGTGGGATTGTGGGAAGCCAATGAGCTACAGTTCGAAATAGATAGTGGTGGCCCTGAGATGACCCAGGCAAGGTGGCCAAGATGGCCTTCAAACAACCAAGTAGGATTATGGCCTTGGTCGAGATGATACACAATTGATTTCTCTTTTCCTTTTTAAAAAAAAGTTTATTATCTTAAAGAAATGGCCTTGATAATGGCCTATTCGGCCAAGTGATGGTTATTAGGCCTAGAGTGATTGAATGAAGCGAGGAAAGCCTTTAGGATTTTGCCTTAATCAAATTGTCCTTGAATGACTGACACAAAGTCCATTGAGCCCTTATGGTCAATTGCAATTGCACTCTTAAAATGGTTTGAGTGCCATATCACATAGCCTAGTTCAAGCCCCATCTATATGGATCACAAGGCTAATTGCTCCTCACATAGCCTTTGTAGCCCAATATGGCTAGGCCTACAACCAAAATTCTTTGAATATTTTCTACATCATTTGTCCTACTTTATCTCACACCCATTTCAAGCTTTGCTCCTAATCCATTTTAGAGTATGTGCTGCTAAACTATTTTGGAGTAGTGATTCTATTCTAATGCATGATAAAGAGAAAATTTTCCATCAAGGATGATTCCATCGTATCATGGCAATGGAACCAACATGTCAAAACTCTCACAAGCTCGACCATCAGACTTGATGGAACACTTATTGTTTTAAGGCCTTTTCAATGACTACCTCCCATATAGCCTATACATCCTTTGAACTCATCAATCTATCTATTCTTCTCCAAAGCCACATGAAAGTAAGAATGAACAAATCCACGAGAGTATAGTGAACTCACCCCCTTATCTTCTCCTTAAACTCATCAATCTACCTCCCATATATCCTTTGAACTCATCAATCTACCTCCCATACATCCTTCGAACTCATTATTCTATCTTCTCCTCAATGCCACAAAGTGAAAGCTCAATGGTGGTTCTATGATCCATGTGATGGTAGTTGATCTGCATCCTCTATACTAAATAGCTCCTGATCCTATTTACAACAAGTGCTCGATCTACGAGAGGAAATGTGAAGAAGAAGAAAGACCACCCAATGCCTCCTCCAATCCGCTCCTCACCCAAGAAAGAGAAGAGAAGAGTGTGCTCAAGGAAGGAACTTCACCTCTCAAGTTCCTCACTCACACACTCTCTCACTCTCCCTCGCTCTCAAGATGGAGCACAAGTGGATAGAATAGAACCAAGAAGAAGAAGAAGAAGAAGAAGAAGAAGAAGCATACTCTCAAGTTTGCACACCATAAGAATGATCTTATCCATTCACTTTAGGATTTTTATATATGGAGTTTGGAGTTTGGGATTTCACTTAAGTTGGGCACCCATCTCTCCTATTTGACTCTTGGTTTATCTTTCCTAATTTATGCATACATATTAGATTATGCCAACCATCATAAAAGTGAATGAAAGCTAGTCCCCGCACCATTGCCAACCTACAGGTCTTTCTACCCAGTGGAAAATATTACAATTTACATGAGCACTACACTTGACTATCAAAATAATGTTACAAAATTAATTGAATGACTATGAGCTTTGACCAAAAATTATATGCTTTACATCCTTCACTTGATTTGTACTTCTCTTTACTTTTTCCACCTTTGTGCATATTTATCGATTTTCTTTGCTATCTTGCTACCTTTTGTCCTAGATAAATAGGACTTTTAAATCATCACAAGAGTGGCGATGCACATCTTACCCATTCTAGAGAGCACTAACTTCATTGTGATTTTCAACGCCACAATCTCTTGGTTGGAACCGTTGTCACTTATGCACAACATAAACTAGACAAGCATACCCATTCCATGCTGGTTTGGTAAAAAAATTGCTCAAACACATTGGTCTTAAATGTACTATTGATTTCCCAAGCAACATTCTTGGAGAACCTCTTGCTCATTTTTAACATCCACTCATATTGGATAACCAATACAAATGGTATATCCTTATCCTCTTTTGCATAAGGATTATGGCTGGTAATACAACACCTATATGAAAAGTATTATATTGAATACCTTGTTTTGGCTTCATAGATGAAGAGCTTCCAAGAACATCATTGTCCGATCATCCTTGGAAAGTTTATCTACAAGTAGCAATGGCATTGATGCTCAAAGCACTCTTAGATTATAAAGTTGTATGCTAAAAGAAGAGAATATACCTTCATTTCTTACTTGATAAGATAATATTTACACTTCTTTTGGAATCATAAAGAACCTAAAGGTGGCAAAATCCAATGAAGAGGCTCTTTTCAAATGAAATTATTCTTTTGTTAGTCTCATCTTGGCAACATGGTGGCACGTTCCAATGTCAAACAAATCATCATTGTAGCAATCAATAACACGTGGACACACCAATAATTAATACAAATCAATGTGAGAACCTAGTATATGCCCCTCATATAGATCATATACTCCTAAAGTAACTTATTGGAGACCATATTTGTACTCAATTTTCACCTTGAATGGGTAGCCACAATCTTTTAAGGTTCTCAATCTATGTAGTTGAGAGCCAAGCTATGCTACCACCTTGATGGCATGCATATTCCACTATCATCTTAGATGGACCATGTTTTTTGGTCGAATAAAGCATGCCCAATGTAACTTTTTGTTTGACCATTATCTCTTCAAGCTTGTGCTCCACAAGAGATCTATTTGACACAAGCTCCAAGATAGGTGTTCTTCTTTCCATCCCTTTGCTAGATAATAGAAAGGAACCATTAGAGTTAAATGCCTTTGTAGACACCTTGAAAGTACAAGAACTCATGAGCTCTTTCACATAAGAAAGAGGAATGGCATGCTTCCTCGTATCAGTGTGCCACTTGGATTTGATAGAGTTGATTGTCACATTGACACCTTCATGAGATCCTATAATCCTATTTATTTGGTTTGCAAGGACAATGGTCTCCTAGTCCTCCAAGCATGCAATATGTAGTGATGGTTATGATTTCAAGGACCATGCTTGTCCAACATCACTTCTATTTAATGCAAAGGCTTTCTAGTTCTTCTTTATCTCTTCAAGTCCAACAACTCCCTTTTGTTGTTTTCTTAGAGTACCTCCAATGTGATGGCTTTTTACTTGTTCACATCATTTAGCACCAAGCTATAGCTCTCTCTATCCAAAGAGAAGTACTTTGATGAGGTGAAATTAAGTAGGCTTGGTGCAATGCCACTGTGTTCTTCTGATGTCATATCATTATCTTCAACAAAGTATTCATGTATCTCAGTCTCATCATTTGATGATTCATTTAACAATTCTTCATTCTTGTCAGGGTTCTCAATCTCAAGATCACTCTCCATAGTCCATAACCATTGAGTGTATAAGCATATATTTCCAACACATCATGACAATGTCACAATGCATCTATTAGAAACATGAGAGAAATAGAGAGAGAAATGTACTTTGATGCAGAAAGCCATAGCTACAAAATCATGATGACTTTCACCTTGATAGATTAGTTTTGGCTCAAATAAGGACCTCAAATCTTCATTCCAAGCATTTGCTCAACACAACTTGTGTGTATAGATTTTCTACTAGTAATGCTAAGAGCATTTTTGGCAAAAATAGTTTCAGGTGACCTCTGGAATATTGATTGGTCTAGTTTACAATTGTTGGTGGTTGGATTCACATCTTATGCTTGGGTTTACTTTTGGTCTAAGACTATCCACAACTAGAATCTTGAGAGTCCACGATGTTCCATTTAATGTGGATATGGACCCCAAATTTTTTTTGGGTGCCACTTGACGAGTTTGATGGGGCCCATGCAACATGTGGGGATTAAAAAAATGACAACCAACTTACTTTCCAATTGGTTGGGTTTACCTAGCATAGATGGGTTTACTTCTTCAAAAATTATTAATTACGATTGTTTCATCCCATTGGATACATTCTTAGTCATGGATCCCAACTCCCCAAGTTCTTAAAGACCCCATGGGAGATAGTGTTGAGGGGATTTTGGGACTATTAGTAAAGATGACCTATCAGAGTGATAGAGAGAGATAAATGTGACATGTCTCATAAAGAGAGAGATAGAGGCCTAAATTTTCAAATTTAATAGGCTTGGAATAAAGCTCGAGGGGTTCACTATATATAAACCCTTCCTATCACATATATTCAATGCCTATTTTAAATGTCCCTTACCTATGAATTTTCCATGGATAAAACACACCCTTTTTCCATGCAATCAGTGAATAGCCCCTTTAAATGAAACCTTTCTTTATGTAAAAAATGTATAAAAACCATAATTTAAAAAACCTCCTTTACCCACATGATAAGTTTATATATTTTTAGTGATCCCCCAAGGAATAAAGTTGTAGTCTCAAGAGGCCTTGTGGAAGTTCGTGACCTCTCAATCCTATAACTAAAATAATATATAATAGATGGCCCTTTATATCCAAATCTAATGGTATAGAGGTTCAAAAATCATGTGGCTCAAAATAATGACTAATAAATGGTTCCCCTACATTATGCAACTGTAATTGTGTATATTTCCAAAAATCATGTGCCTTTAGAAGCATCCGAGTAAGCTTGATTGTACCAAGGTAATCAATTAACCTCACATAGGAGAAGAAACTAAGCCTATGTGGCAATTGTACATTATCCTAATCCTTGGGAATTTTGAAAACCACTTTTGAGTACCTATACAAACTAGAGGAAAACCTATGAGGCCAACCATGTGGCTCATTCTTGCACTCTAATAAGTCAATGTGGAACCACAGTAATGGCCTATCCATGTACATATGTTGCCGTGTTTTACACAATTTGATGCATACTAAAGTAAAGATTGATATAGAGAGTGTGTATAATGGTGTGTAGATCCTCATAAGAGAGAGAGAGAGAGAGAGAGAGAGAGAGAGAGAGAGAGAGAGAGAGAGAGAGAGAGAGAGAGAGAGAGAGAGAGAGAGAGAGAGAGAGAGAGAGAGAGAGAGAGAGAGGGTGTGTGTGTGTGGGGGAGGGCGGGTGTAACTTAGTGAGTGAGTCAGTTGGAGTGAATGTGTGTGTGAGAGAATGGTGAGCAACATCAAAGGCACATCCATATTGATACAAGCTACCACACACAATATTCATGACTACGTTTATCCTAAGCATTGAGAACCATAGGCTTGAACACAATCTCATTATTGACAAGATACACATTTAGGGCACCACATCTCACTCTTCGTTGCTTATTTGTAAGAACATATTGACCACCATAACATGATGCCCTCATGAGACCAATATAAGCTACTTGATATTGCTAGTCATTCAAAAAAACTCCTCACCTTCACCCTCCTTTATATCTCCAAGCACGGTTTCAATTAAGCAAATACCACTATACTCGAGAGGAATTTGGTTTTAAGAAGTCAAAAATTCATGCAAATGGTTTTGGATGATGGTGTCATTTAATATTCTCTCTTTATAATATTATGTTAATTGATTATAAATCTTCATAGCTTTGGTTCGTAGTGTCACTTGATTGAAGTAGATGTGTGTTTATTTGTAGATTTCTTGCACAAGTTATAATAAAATTATATTAATAAATAGCTATGTAATATTTTTGATTATTTTCTTATAAAACTTTTCCACTCAAAATACATTGATAAGGCACAAAGATTTTGGAGGGGCATGGGAGCATGTCTATAAGCATGGTAGAGGTCGAATTTGTGGATGAGGGTTTGTATACACTGAATTAGAACATCATGGGCAAGAAAGTTGCAAAAACATAAGGAAAATATAGGAGGGAATATGCTAGAAGAGGAGGAGGAGGAGGAGGAGGAGGAGAGAGAGAGAGAGAGAGAGAGAGAGAGAGAGAGAGAGAGAGAGAGAGAGAGAGAGAGAGAGAGAGAGAGAGAGAGAGAGAGAGAGAGAGAGAGAGAGAGAGAGAGAGAGAGAGAGAGAGAGAGAGAGAGAGAGAGAGAGAGAGAGAGAGAGAGAGAGAGAGAGAGAGAGAGCAATTGCACATCCACACTCAATAGGGATTGTGACATTTGCATTGTGTGTGGATCTAGCATGGAGTGCTAGTTATTCTTTTACTTTGAAAAAAGGAAAAATTAACACCCCTACAAAACACTAAGACCTTTTAATGGGCACACCAAAAAGTTATGAAATTTGCTAAAATACTAATAGGCATAAAAGTAAAAGGTAGAGCCCATATGGAAGCACACAAGCAGAAGCAAGAGCAAAGCAAGAGCTATGGTGGATGGAGCAACAGAGCAAGAATGAGAAACATTGTATGTGGGAACTCCAAGAGTCACAATGTGTGATTGGCCTTCCCTTTTTCAATGTCACTAACCCACCACTCACAGTGTACAGGTGTGTGAGTACTATCATGTAATGAATACATGGGCAGTTAGACACATGTGACTTTATCCCTAATAACCTCCCAATAAAAGGTGAATGTGTTCCAAATGAAAAAAAAACAAGAAAAAAGTGACAAAGAAAAATTGTACATAAATTACAATAGGATGAGGAAATACGTCATCTAATCCAGTGCCTATCAACTTCCTAAGGAAGATGAAATGCTTCATTGAAAGACTTTTAGTGAGTAGATCTGTAGGATTTTGGTCACTTGAGATCTTGACAAGCTTAATGGACTTGTCCTCAACAACCTCTTGGATAAAGGGGTTACTCACCTCAATGTGCTTTATCTTTGCATGGAGCATCTAATTCTTTGCCAATTAAATATCACTCGTAGAATCTGAATACATGTAGGGACCACATCAATAATACCAAGATCTCTAACCATCAGATGGCCTAACCAGAGAGCCTCTTTGCATACCATAGTGGGTGCAACATACTCTACCTATGTATGGTGGATAGGGTTGTGCATTTCTGCACATTGGACATCCAAGAAATAGCACCTTCAGCAAAGGTGAAGACATAGCCAGCCTGTGAACTTCCTACTATCTACATGTCCTACATATTGGAGGTAAACGATAGCTAATAGGCTTAACATCCTGCATATGAAACTGCTCAAGGACCTTCTAGATGTACTTCTTCTACAACAAGTAAAGGAGTCCCTTAAAGCAATCACACATGATGTGCATCCCAAGAATATGCGAGGCCTATCCCATATCCTTCATCTCAAAGCTCTGCTTGAGTTGACCTTTCAAGACATCCAACTCATCATGACCACTCCTAGCAATCATCATATTATTCACATAAAGTACCAAAATTATAAGGCTGTCATCACGGACCTTCTTCATGTATAAACATGGATCCATATCACTACGAGCATAACCCTGTGAGTGCATAAAAGCATAAAAACTTGTGGTACCATTATCTAGGTGCTTGCTTATCTCACCATGCAAGTCCCCATATAAGAAAGCTATCTTGACATCCATCTAATAGACATCCAAATCGAGCTGTGCAACCAAAGCCAAAACCAAGCATAATGTCTAAGTTATCTTGACTACAAAAGATAAGATTTCATCGAAGTCAATAGTATGCTCTTGTTGCTCTTGTTTAAGGCTCCTAGCAACCAATCTAGGCTTATAGTCTAGCTTGGGGCATCCAGGGATACTATTCAACTTATACACCCACTTGTATGGCAAAGTAGCTTTTTCATTAGGAAAATGAACCAAATCCCATGTATGATTTTTCTGTAGTGAGTCATACTTTGATTGCATGGCCCTCTCCCAAGAGTGACTATCACCTCTACGCATGGCCTCATCATTGGTAAGAGGCTTGCCAACATATGTTAGTATAACATAATCCATAGAGGGTGCAAACCAATTAGGTTGCTATCTCTAGTAGACCACCACAAAATAGACTGTGGGGCATGTAGCTCCTATCTAATATCATGGTCCTAGGCTATTCAAGAATTAGTTGCTACATGCAATCTAGCTATACAATAATAGGAGGCTCCTTTTCTTGAAAAATCACCTTACATACCTCAACGACTTGCTCAAGCTACTTATGCATTTTCTCCTCATGGAAAATAACATCATGGCTATGGGGATGACCTTCTAAGCTTTTGAATCCCATCTCACTTGTAGCACTCAATAGCTTTAGATACATACTCACCCCCATTGGTAGATCATAGCCATTTCAATCTATACCCAGACTGGTTCTCAGCAAAAGCAAGCCAACACTAAAATGTAGCCAAGACTACTAATTAATACTTTATGGGGTATGCCCAAACCTTATACGAGTAATCATCAATGAAAGTAACAAAATGCTTCACGCCACCTAAAGACTTGTAGGGCATAGGTCCACAAACATTGGAATGAGCAAAAGAAAAGGCTCATCCATGCACATAATGCTAGACTTCTTATGCAAATTAAAATTTTGCTTGCTATAAAGGCAATGATCACAAGAATCAAGACCCTTATAGTCAAGGAATGGAAGATATTACAAACGGGTAAGCATTTTCATTCCCTTTAATGACACGTGTCCAAGGCAGTGATGCCATAATGATACGTGTGGTACTGCAGTCACTATCAAAAGATTTTTGATAGACCTAAATACACGTAAGGGGTAAAGAGTGACAAACTTGACACCTTGTGCCAAAACAAGATTCCCATGTGTAAGCTTCCATGAGGAATCAACAAAAGATACAGCAAAACCTACATCATCCAATTGTCCAACTGAAAGTAAGCTTTTAGTCAAAGCCAAAACATAGCATACATCATGTAAAACAAACATATTTCCTAAAGGAAATTGCAGCTAGACATCTCCAATACCAATAGTATCCAATGCCAAGTCACTACCCAATTCAACAGATCTTTTCATTCTATGATAGGAGTGGAACCACTCTCTTGATAATAGGTGACATAGAATGCAGCCCCTATATCAAGCAGCCAACACTAAGCATAGGTAGACAAGGCATTAGTCAACTACAAAGCATCAAGAGAAGAATATGTAAGTATGTAGTCATCATTAGCATCAATCTACACGACATTTATCTCTCCAATCTTGCCACTAGACTTGCTAGGGACAATGATGCTATCAACATTCTTTTCTTGCACTTTATCATTTCTCTTTTCTTTGCACTTATGATCACACATTTAATAGCACTATGACTGAATAAGATCTTGCTTTCCACAATAGTGACAAGTTAATGCGGACTTACAACCACATGACTTAATATGAGACTATCCACATGACTTAGAATGAGACTTTTGAGAGTCTCTCCTAGAGTAGTCATTACCACTCCTATCATTATTGCCTCTAACTATCAAAGCATGAGAGGTGCAAGAAGCATTGACATTATTTTTGTTAACCATTTCATTCAAGAGAGCACTCTGTACATCTTACAAGTTTAGCCCATTAGTAAAAATATGTGCACATATAGTAGTATGGAATGTGTCCCATGACTCAAGCAATGTAACTAGCAAGAACAAGGGAGGTAGATTGTCCTTAAATTAAAATCCCTATGAAAACAAGTGGCTGAAAATAGAATAAAACTCATTCAAATGGGTGGACATGGAGGTCCCTTTCTTCATACAAAGATTCATGAGTTCCTTTAGCCAATACATCTAAGAGACACGGCTCTACTTGTCATAGACATTGTGAATCTTATCCCATAACCCTGATGCAATCCGCCCATCAGAGACAACATTATTGTAGACTTTCTTAGAGAGTGACAAAATGATTGTAGATTTACATAACTCATCCAATTCAATGCAATCATCTGTATCAAAGCATTTGGGCTTTAAGCTATTATGTCTCACTGGCTTAATATGAAATTTCTACACTAGAACCTGCCAAATTTGTGCCTTCCAATAGTTGTAATTTGTGACATCCAATTTCTCACTGTTAAATATAGCATGTCATTCAATCCACTAGTCATAATGCAAGAGATGAAAGCACAATCCAAGACAAACAAGCTATTGTAAATGATAGTAACATAACCCCAAAATCACAGCCAAATCAAGGGCTAAGCAAGAGAAATTGTTGGGGGTAAAGGTGCCTCTGCCTAGCCACTCATGTATTACTACACTGAGAGTACCCACCACTACACATTGTAGGTGGCAGGCACCCATCATCATCACTTTATTATTTATTCTTTTAGTGACAGTTTGAATAAAGGAAGGCTCGGTCACTTATTGTGACTGTTGGAGTTCCCATTTGTATCTCTCTCTCTTCATGCTCTTGCTCTCTGCCATAGCTCACTTCCAAGAAAGCTTCAATCCTTCTCACATTTCAACTGGTATTAGAGCTTTGGATTAGAGCTTGATCATGGATCTTGGCCCGTCATTACTTCAGCCTGGATTGAAGACCTAGAGCTTGGAGCTTCAATGCCATCCATGGCTTCTTTCCCCCGAGGTAAGATCTCATCTCCCGCCTCTCCCCAACCCTCATAGGCTCTTTGAAGGTGTTCCCTAGCTTCATTGAGTACCTTGTATGCACCCATTTTCCCCCTTATCCTAAGCATAACTAGCAAGCCCCACAATCAGCTCATGTTTTTTTTGCGCCTATTTCAAAATCTGGCTAAAAAATCCCATTTTTTCTCATAACTTGGGCATCCAAAACCCGATTTAGATAAGGTAAGAGTCTAACTTGGGGTTTTGGCACACTTCAGACACGATGGTGATGTCATATTTGCCAAATTCTGATCACAACATTTTTTGCAACAGATCTGAGTTGATTTACAGCAAGAAAATGTCATGCTCTTAGCTTATGTGATGCTCCCGAGGCTTGGTATTTGATGCCCAGATACTTTGGGGATGTTTGCCCAATGTTTTGAGATGATTTGGGACTTGGTTTGAGCTTCCATAGCCCAATTTATGCAGGGATTTACTGTTGTACATTGTTTGGGTAGCAAGGTTTTATCAGGGACGACTTATGCATAACGCTCTTTGTTGACATTCGGGTGTCCTGTTGGATGTATTGATGCTTGCTCATCATGGTTAATACTCGGATACGCTATTTGAGAGCTATTGAGCCTTGATTTGGATGTGGAGACATCATTGTTGGTTGAGATTTATGCTACCTTGGTTGACAGGTTATTTTACCTCCAGTTTGGTTATGCCTATTGGTTTCACGCTATGTCTTTGGGATATGCAATGAAATATTGACCTTCGGGGTATAGCATCGAGCTTGTCTTTGGTTCCAGATCTTCATTTGAGCTTGAGCTTGGCTTTGGAATGCATTTGATGCTTTGTCTTGGATGTACATATGGCATGTATGTTACCTATGTCTGACCAGTCTTGATATGCTTGGCATATGCCACTACTACATGCTACTTACATTATTTGGAGTTGATTGCTACTAGTGTCTTGTCTTGGCTTGCATTTGGCTTTCAAGAACTTACTTGGGATATTTCTTGGCTTGTGAGAGTAGTATTTAGGATATAGTTGATGTCTATGGATGCTCTACTTGGAGGCTACAGAGCCTATATGCCCATGATGTCTTATTGATGTTTGGTCTTGGATCATTTGTCGTTGGTGCTCTCATATGCCTTTCTTGAGCTTCTTGGATTGATCCATATGGCTTTTGTGCCAGTGGGAGCATCGTTGGATGTTTGATAGACATTGAGCAGGTGGTTTATGCTATTGCGCTTTGAGTCTTCTGAGACTGGGATCTTCTTCACTTGGATGTTGCATGGTTGATATACCATGGTCCGCATACATGTACTTGGGCTGATTTGGGCTTCGCACACCCTGAGCATACACCTCTTTGTATCAGGTCTTGCCAATGTTGTGTACACTTTTCCATATTACACAAGGGGTGTGCCGGCTTACTGACGGATTCGTTTGACATGCTTGGGTATTTTCTCAATGTCCGTATGACTCTCATATGCTGATTTATGCTGGCTTGATGCTGGTTATGCTTTGACAGTCAGTGGTTGACTTGGTGCATTGATTTTGCCTACAGTTTGCTCTCATTGTACATGGATGTAATTTATTATAGCAAGCAGTTATGTATGGAATGATGTGGAATTTTCATGCTAAATCATCTTGATTTTATGTACTTTTGATGGTACTTAGTGGGCAGCATCATTAGCTATCAATTTGTAGTCATTTTGCCTTGGTTTTGGTGGTATTTTTGGCTATTTTTACAATAGAAAACATTAATCTTTTTTGAACTGTCTACACTATTTTGGACTGCATTATGAGTTCTTCCATTGACAGTGCTATCTTCAACATCACTAAGCTTGATGGTACAAATTATGCCTATTGGAAGAGCCAAGTTTGGCACGTATTGGTACAGAAATCACAGATAAAGCCACTAAGGATGCATGATGAGCAGCCTGAAACTATGACTGATGACAAATGGGATGAGCTTGGTGAGTTATGAAAATCCACCCTCATCTTTTCTCTCACTGAACAGGTGCATTACAATGTGGTTGAGAAAGCACAGAGTGCTTGGCAACTTTGGGATAAAATTAAGAACCTCTATGACAAGAAAAGTTTAGCAAGTCAAATGTATTGGCTGAAGCAGTTTATGGAACTGCGCATGAAGGAGAATATGACAATATTTGCTCATTTGAGCCAGTTCCATGATATTCTCAAGAACTTGACTTCGCATGGTATTACCTTTAATGATGAGGTTACTCCATTTTTTTTACTTGCGACTCTGAGTGAGTCGTGGGATGTATCCCACACTGCCTTATGTACTCCTGCCACTATTTTGAACTTGTGTGATGTAGAGAGTGCTCTTCTGCAAGAAGAGATCAACTGTAAGAACTTGGATGCCTCTCGTGTGTCGCATGCTTTGTTTACTGCAACACCAGCAACAGGAAAAAAGCGGGAAAATAGAAAAATCTAAGAAGTAGGAAAAGGCATAGGGAAAGCATGGAGAAGGTGCCCAGAAGAATAATAAGTCCGAAAAAAATCCAAAAGCATGCGAACAACCGCCAAAAGTCCAAGGCACAGCTGCCAAAGTCTGGAGGAGTTAAAAGCAAGAAAGCGCACCTTTAAATGCAAAGGTGCTCTCAAATCCTTGTAAAAGAGCACCAGACTCCCTCCTATGCAAATTGTAAACTTAGAAGGGTGGTAGGACTAGCTAGCAAGTGAAAGAATGGAGAAAAAGGGCTAGTAAGCCATGGCTGGCCATGTAAAAATTGAGGATGACCGCCCGTGGTAAGTAGGGCATGTATATAAACTTGAAAAGTTAATGAGAAGCTCATTCTTGTGTGTGGAAAAAAGCTTCTTCTTCTTCTTGCCTTCTTACTTGTGCTTGAGAGAGGGAGTGAGTGAGTGTGTGAGAGTGAGGGATCGAGGAGAAGAAGCTCCCCATCTCCTCTCTTCATCTTCTTCTCTTCTCTACTCTTCTTTTGTCTCACACAGCTATGGAGGATGGAGCTTGTTGGAGGGGGATTGAGGTTGCTTGAGCTTGCCTCAAGGATCGTGGAGCTATGGGCGTGCACGGGAAAGGAGGGTACTCGATTGGGCATCAAGGTAAGGTCACTACACCGCATAGGTAGGGAGGGCACGTCGACTATGTGAGAGGTAGCCATGGCTGCTCGGCTTGAAACCCTTGACCAATAAGTAGTCCCTAGGTCTCGGGGGTTGAGCTCATAGCTCCCTTCATTTTGGTTCTGTTGTTGGGACCAACGGAATCGAGCCTTGAGCACCGCACGCTTCAAATCGAGCATAGAGGTAGGGTTTTCAGCCCAAACTGGAGCTTGAGATAGATAGGAGATTTAGGTGGTTTGATCTTTGGAACAAGTAAGTATTTTGGTTTGTTGTTGAGTAGACAAGTAGGCAAATCAACCTCAGCCCCCACTATTTTTATTTTTGTTGCGTTTGGATATGATTAGGACCAAGGAAATAGGGAAAACAGAAGGGTTTTTTGCTACTGCAAAGAGGCTGAAAACTGAGAGAAAGGGGCATAAAATCTAAATCTTGAGTAGATGGGTGCAAGAGGGGGGAACCATAAGGTTGAAGGAGATTTGAACAAGGCAATAAGAGGCTACCAGTCGGCGGACCACTCATCTGATCGGATGCACCACCTTAGAATCGAACACTCGGACTGTCTGACTCTACCAATCGATCTGATTGGACCACTCGTCCGATCAGATGCACCACCATAGAATTGGACCACCCGGTCCAATCGGACCAACTATGTGATCGGACCATCTGACTTTGGCAGTCAGACCCTGCCACGTTGCAGTAGGACCCATTTTTAGACTCGGACCCACCCATCCAATCCGACCACCATCGGACAGTTGGACCAAGACTAGGACCCGGTCCGGTCCCGATCCCGGTTAGACAGTTCAATAGTCAAACCAAGACTAGGATCAAACTACCTGGTCCAATCGGACCACCTGAAATCGCGGTCCAATTTTGGGAATCGGACCACCAGGGCAGAACATTTTGAACTAGTAATTGAGCCACCTCCTCGGGCCAAGGCCACTCCAAACACATCCCCAAACATCCCTGAGTACCTAACCCAGCTCTCAAAAGCCAGAAATTGGAGAAACCACACATGGGAAACCTAGAGTCAACCTCTACTAGCAGGCCATAGAACACACAAGACTTAGAGTTGAAACTAACCCTTAGATTCCAATCTGGCCTTGACGGGGTGTAGAGTGTGCAGCATAGACCCTAGACAATACGAGAGGACAGCCCCAGGAAATGCGCTTAGAGCCATATTAGGCTATGAACAAAAGGGGAGAAAGAGGAAGCTGCATTGTTCATTTTGCATTCACACCCCACATTGATTTCATCATTTAAAGTGCACTAAAAGGAAGAAAGCCTAATTTGGCACTGTGCATTCGAAAACACTAAGCAAAGTGTGAATACAATTGACAGTTGCTTTCAATAACAAGGAACTCACATAGAATCATAATAATTCAAAGAACCCATTGGTAGGAGCAGACCCTGAGAGACGTAGCTGGGTGCCACAGAGCCTCAATAATAGGACCCTGAAGACCCCAAAGAGTTTGAAGATGATAGGATTGAGGGAAATCGAGCTGATTGGACTAATCAACAACCTAGTGGGGCAAGAGGCTATAGAAATGTCAAGAGCAGATGCGGACCACAACTGGACTTGGATGAGTTTCCAATTGAATTGCAGCGTATGGTCGACCAATATGACTGGCTAATAACGACCATGATCCATGGCAGATCGATCAAGGAAGTAGTTATGAGCCTTGAGGAAGAGAGGAAGGCAGCTAGGAAAGCACTGTAGAGCATCACGACATATAACCACGAGCAAAGGATGAGAAAATTGCGGCAAGACTTAGAGGTGCACGAGACACAATGCATTCTAGCCTTAGCTGGTAAGGCCATGACAGGGTCAAATGCAGAGAGGGTGAGGGAGCTAGCGGCAGACTTGATGCTAAGCAAGCTTGTCACCAAGCGGCTCATAGACAACACAGCTACAGAATAGAGTGCGACTACTTTAGCCACCTCTTTGCTCACAGGCTTAGGTCATGCAGGGGTGACGAGCCATAACAAGATCCCTACAGTGGCCAAGCAGCTGGACAACTACTAGCCCAACAACAATCCCTATAGCTTCATGGAGTAGTTCGAGTAGGTTTGCGAAGACAACGGTTTCATAGACCTCGCCCAATGCTCGCAAGCCTTCAGGATTTTCTTGGGTGATAAGGGAAGGACATGGTATACCAACCTAGACGTAGTAGAGCGAACAAACTTCAATCGACTGAAGGATCTCTTCATCAAGAGATTTTTAGAGATAGGGTATTCAGACAACCTCAAAGTCTGACTGATGAATGTCAGTTAGAAGGATAAAGAGGACATTAGAGACTATGTTACTCAGGTACGTAGCTTGTTTAAGAGAATCCCCACCAATGAACGACCAAATGAGAGAGTGGTCTCTACCATTTTTATAAACGGAATCCATAGCAAGGAACTTTACAAGGCATTGGCAAGCAACTCAAGCTTGCAGAGAGATGTGCTCACTAGGGTTTTCGATGAGGCAATAAGGGTAGATGACCACCTTAGGGAGAGAAGCGCTAGAAGCTCGAATTGAGATGGCTCTAGCCAAAGAACCACAAAGAAAGCCACAACCTATAGTGAAAGATCAGCCCCTGACATGCGGGATAAGGGCAAAAGCACCTCACAAGACCAAGAGCTAGCCAAAGTCAGGATGGAGCTAGCACAGTTGCAAGAGTTGGTAAAGAGACCCACTAGACTGCATGTCTAGTGTATGCACTGTGGAGGCAACCACATCCCTGCCGAGTGCCAGGATCCAAGATCCAAGCCTTGTGCAAATTGCGGAAGGTTTGGCCACGATGCAATGCATTGTTGATTGCCAAGAAGGTTTCCTTACGCACAGCAGTGCAACTCACCATACTACAGGAATAGGCCGCCAACTTCTTCAGAAGCGGAGCCCCATTGGCCTTCTAGCACCTAATGATGCAAAACCGACCGTTCCTAGATTACAGATCAATCCCACAGGCATACCCAGACTGCCTAGACCCTTTGTGACACATCCACCGAGTGACGCTCCCATCCACTACGTGGAAAAGCCCAATGATGAGGAGCCATATGTGAACCCTTACATCTCGTATGATGAAGAGGGTAATCCGGTCCTCGTGGACTATTGACCAGTGCTAGTGATGGCGTTAGGAAGGGGAAGAGGTAGAGGTTTTTCAGGGCCAACCCAAGACCTAGTCACATGCTGGACTTGTGGTCACCCTAGTTACATATCGACATGATGCCTAGAAAAAGAGCAGGCTAATAGGGAGAGAGCTGATCTTAGGTGTGCCAAGTGCAGCATCACCCATCTCTTCAGGGAATGCCCTAGACAAAAGCCGTCCTCAAGCTCAGGCAATATACCATCAATACCTTTGGGACTGTTTGGCATTGAGACATTCGACAGCGAGGATACACCCATCCTATTGCATGTCATGACACGTGCACAAATGCAGTAGGCTGGCATATCACTACTTGGGCCTAGCAACCTAGACACTGCCTCAATAGGGAAGAAGAGTCGCAGGTGGAGAAATTAAAAAACCGATGCTAAGATCACTCTCAAAATCGATGGAGAGATGACACTAGTGAGTGCAGGAAGGTAACTGATGCTAAGGCTGAGACCACCACTCCGAAAACGTCAGAGAAAGAGAGTGCTAAGGTAGGGGAGTACCCCATCCGCAGCGCCAATTAGAAGTGATTGAAAAGGTCAAGGAGTGGGTAAAGGAAGCCCACGAGAACCTAAAGGAAGTTGAGGCCATCATAGAAGACGGAACTGAGGACTTCTCTAGTGTGAGCACCCCACTCTCACCCTCTCGACCAAGGTTAAGAGATGCGCCTATGCCATGGGCACCACCACCCAAGAGAAGCTTAGGATCCAGGGCCAGCAAAATAACCAAGGTCAATGGCCTAGAGGTGTGGGAATGGAGGAGAGCCAAATGATGAGTAACCTCCTCACGACATTAGTAACCACTTCAGTAACCCTGAGCCTAGCAGACCTGTTTAGGCAGCATTCGACGCTTTGGCTGGAACTAAAGCACTAGGTGGAGGAACCAACTAAGAAGATTGCTATTGACTTGCATGAGCATGATGTAGTCACATAGATACCGAGCTTGATGCTGCACTCAGTGCCTAAATCTCTACATGTAAATGATTTTTGGGAGGGCACCGAGATGCATGTTCTGCTACCTATCCTGGCCCTTGGAGACTTGATGTGGAAAGGAATTATAGACATAGGCACAGGGGTTAGTGTCTTGAGCCACACAGTCTTGCAAGCCCAGGGAAACCCTCCCGTCAAGACTGCTAGGTTCAATGTCACACTAGCAAATGGAATGAAGGTAAGGCTATTTGTATTTTTAAAGAATTGGCCAGTGAAGATTGCAGGTGTCCAGTTCTCTGTACACTTCATTATTATGAAGGGAGTGGACTACGACATCCTGCTAGGCCAACCATGGATGAGGAATGTAGGAATCATCAAGGACTGGGGCAACGATCTAATCTTATTAGGGAATCAGAAGGAAGTAGTAAGGGTGGAGATGGATACCTAGAAGACAACACATGTTGATCTAGATGCCATCTCAACCATATTGAGGGGTGTCACACAACCAACCACATCGTATGGGCCGCTGACCAAGTATATCCCCTACCCTGAGGATGAGCAAGATTGGATGCATGTCCTTGCAACCATCAATCTCCCATTCTCAGACGATGAGGAAGAGTATAAGCAAGCTACACAAGCCAGGTGCACGCCAGATGAGAAACACTCAGTACCACTTGGCATGATGGCAAGGAGTGCAGGTGGTCGGCCCAAACCTGTCACTTTCCATGTCCCAAATAATAAGCTAGAACTCCATGAGACCCTAGAGTATTTGACAGGAAGATTGGAGGGCAATCCTTCCACTAATCTCTTGCCCCTTAGAGACCTCTTGGGTGAGCATAAGTGGAAGTGGACCAAAGTTCACGACCTGAACTTGCTATACAATTGTGCTCTAGTCACTGATGAGAAAGAGGCTAGAAAAGAGGACCCAAGAGACAATGAGCAGTCATGGAGTGATGGTTTTGACAATGAATATGAGGATTGTTCCTCCATCAGTGAGGAGAGTGAGGAGGAAATGGATACCATGGAGTACGATACTCATGGAAGGGTGATAGAGCAGATAAGAGCAGACTCTAGGCCCCGAGAAAGGAATGCATATGAGATCAAGAGAGGAGTTATGAGATTGGCTTGCGATTTCTCTTGGATGGAATGCATAGGGGCAATGGATTATGAGCAGGCTGGAATTGCCCAACCACCAGTGGTACCTGTGTTTAGGATAGATGCACCTACTAAACTACGACCACCTGGGGAGACTCCTTTAGTGAGGGTAGTGAGTTCAACTTGGAGTCTAAAGTTAGTACGGAGAGAGACCCTGAAATACCCATGCCATCCAAAACCAAATGCACCAAGGGGAGTTGCTAGTCCACCTAAGGCACAATCGGCTAAAGGAGGAAAGAAAGAAATGAACAAAAGAGTCAAACACAGAACGACAGAAGAGACCGCAACAGGATCTACCTAAATGCTTCACTAAGTTCAAGAAGGGTGACAGAGTGGTGGTCCTACTAGGAGCAAAGAGACAGGGCCACCAGTGAGCCTATTGAAGGACCCACCAAGGTCAAGGAGTTCAACCTGGCAAGGGAAGGTGAGAAGCCTCGACCTATATTCATAGCAGATGACCTGACCAAGGATGAGGAGGCTAGCCTTGTTGCTCTCCTATGAGAGTACATGGATGTGTTTACTTGGTCTCTGGATGAACTTAAGGGAGTCGACCCCAGGATTGTAACCCACAACATCCCTATGGTCCTTGACGATATCCCTGTAAAACAATGCCCTTACCCCATGAATCCAAAGCATGCCCATGAAGTAAAAGAGGAGATTGATAAACTCATGAGAGTAGGATTCATCTACGAAATAGAGCACGCGGATTGAGTATCATCAATAGTGATCGTTATGAAGAAAAATGGAAAGATCCAAGTGTCCGTCAACTACAAGAAAGTCAATGCCGCTACAAGAGAGATAACTACCCATTGCCATACATTAAGCACATGCTTGAGAGGGCGGCAAGTAAATAAGCCTACAGTTTTTTGGATAGCTTCTCGAGCTACAATCAAGTGCGAGTACACCTCGACGACAGGCACAAGACTGCCTTTGCTATAGAGTGGGGGTATTCGCCTACATTGTTATGTCCTTTGGGCTAATGAACATGCCCACAACCTTCCAATGCCTGATGTGCATGATTTTCAAAGACATGCTCAGACGTGAGCTAGAGGTGTTTGTGGATGATCTATGCATACACTCTAGTTGGGCGGAACACTTAGAGAAACTATGGGTAGTCTTTGAGCGGTGTTGACTTTATAATCTCTCATTGAACCCCCTAAAGTGCCAATTTTGGGTGAAACACGGATGCATCCTAGGGCACATGGTGTCCAAGAACAGCATTGCCATTGATTTCTCAAAGAGACCCAACAATTATAATGGTGTTCAGTGCTTCTTAGGTCACATAGGGTACTATCGGCGCTTTGCACTGAATTATGCACTAATCACAAGACCATTGTATAAGCTACTAATTGTATTTGAGTGGACCGAAGAATGCCAATGTGCTTACGATGAATTGAAAAAGGCTCTTACCACCACACCCATCTTACGAGCCCCAGATTGGACTAGAACGTTCCATGTACATATAGATGCATCTAAGTTTTCCATTGGAGCTCTTCTGTGCCAACCTGATGAACACAACCTTGATTACTCAGTGAGCTTTGCTAGCAGGGAGCTCACTAACACAGAAATGAACTATTCCACTACGGAAAGGGAGGGGCTGGCCATGGTGTTTGCCATTAAGAAATTTAGACATTATCTTTTGGCCACACCCTTCACCTTTCTTGTTGACCATCAAGCATTGCTCTATCTAGTGAACAAGCCTTGCGCTACAGGACGAATTGCACAATGGTTATTGATTCTTCTAGAGTTTGACTTCTCTGTGGTTGTACACAAAGGGAAACAACATTACATGGAAGATCACATATCCTGCATACCCACAGGTGAAGCCACTGGACAAGGCATAATGGATGACCTTCCAGATGCACATCTCTTTGGCTTGTCCAGTGACAAGGAATTATTCAAGACTGATTTAATGCCATACTAGGCTAACGATGTCATCCACGTGCTTGAACACAGTCTTCTTGAGAGACCTATCAAGAAGGCCAAGCATAGGAGGCCTATTGTGAATACCCAACCCTATCAACAGATTGTTGGCCAGCTCTATAGGTTAGGGAAAGACAGGTTGCTACGCAGGTGTGTGTGTGAACATGAGATGCACGACACATTGAGAGAGACACATGCCGAAATCGCTAGGGGGCATTTCAATGGAGACACGACAGCCCGCAAGGTGTTGCAGTCTCAACTGTGGTGGCCCACGCTATTCCATGACATAGCTAGATTTGTCAAGCACTGTGATGAGTGCCAAAGGACCAAGGTCCCCACGCGGAAGGAGAAAATGCAATTGACCCCTATCATAGCACAACAACCTTTCGAGAAATGGGACATTGACTTCATCGCACCCATTAGTCCTGTGGCCCAATATTCATAGGCTCGATAAATCATCATAATAGCAACTGAATATTTGAAAAAATGGGCTGAAGTAAGAGCCACAAGGAAGAATGATGCAAGGACCACAGCGAAGTTCTTATGGGAGTAGATCATCTCGAGATTTGGTTGCCCTATTGAGATAGTGAGCGACCAGGGTACCCACTTCATCAATGAGGTGATTGCCCACCTGCTCTCAACCTTCTTGATCATCCATAGGAAGTCTTCACCATACTATCCCCAAGCCAATGTCCAAGTAGAATCAACGAATAAGATCCTAGTCAACGTGCTCACAAAGGTGGTTTCCACTTCTCGGAGCGACTAGGATAACAACCTCATGGTAGCTTTATGGGCCTATCGAATGGCCTACAAAATGGCTATGGGACAAATGCCCTTTAGACTGACATATGGAACCGAGGCTATCCTACCGGGACAAACGGCTTGAGGATAGTGGTGCAAGAGCATTGGGAAGGGAAAGAGGCTTGGACTAACTGTCTTATTGAGTTGGCGCGCCTCACTAAAACTAGACTCATCGCCACCCATGCTCTAATTTGTGTGTGCCATTAGTAGGATGGGCAATGTCGAACTTGAAACACTGGAAGGCGAGGGCATAGGCTTTTTCAATGGCAAGCGCATGAAGTACTACCCTCCCACACATCCTTTACATGAGCCCCCTATGATAGAGGCCCCTGTCAATGTCTACCTCGCAACCATCACCGAGATAGAGGATGATGAAGAAGCTATTGCTCTAGCTTATTTACAAATCACGACCATAGCCCAAAAGACACATTCTTTTGATGCTTTGATAGATGAGGGAGCTGATGTCAATATCCTAGCCCATGCTCATTGGACCCTCATTGGTCAACCCCAATTGCAACCAGCTAACACTAAACTTAGCCCATTTGCGGGTGAATCCTATGCACTCCTTGGGAAGTGCAAAGTCATTGTCTCTATTGAGTTTGAAAGTTTTCCAATCATCTTCTATGTGTTGCCCAACACAAAGGAGGCAAGAAAGGCATCACTACTAGGGCGCACTTTCAAAAAACAACCCCATTGTTACATCAATTATGACCTGCATCATATCCACCTCGCCATAGGAAATGTGCACATCGTGACAACTTTCAGTAAGGGCAGTGCGGGTCCCTCCAAGACCGCCACTCCACCAATATAGAAGACTATGCCTAAGGCTAAGGAGGGGGTCATGATGTGTCACACCCCACTCAACCCACAAAACACCACCCCACCAAACCCACTCCTAGGGTTGAGAAACCTACATTTCAATGGGTACCTAAACAAGCCTTCCCACAATAAGCAAATGTGACCCCACAGACCTAGGAACTCTCATGCAAAGCCTAGAAAGTAGCCTAGACGCCAAAGCCGTAAACGCACCCTCAAGCCGCAATGGGTCCCCATAACCCTGTTACGTGCTCAAGGATACTATGAGGGAACCAGCTAGATCTGGGTGCCCAAGACATTAGTCCTTAAGAACAAACCCCTTACACAGCTTGCAGCCACACCTGCTTCAAGCAGCGTATTCACTAAAACAACCAGCCATACCTAAGACCCAAGCTGTCAAATCTATGACAACCACAATGGCCAAAGCCCCAAAACCTAAGCCCATCTGTCGGCCAAAGACGCAACCCGTTGGCTCTAAACCAGCCACTACTGATGCCAGAGCAAAGTCTCTAAAGACTCAACCAATCAGTCCCGTGTAGCCTTAATCCACTATGTCTCTCGAGATCTCACAAACCCATCAACTTATGTAGTAGCTAGATGTCCCGCAATCATCTAATGCGATCAACTCTTGCATGCTCAAAGCAACTCATGATGAAGTTTGCACGTCTTCCAAGCCGTAGGAAACACAAATAACCTTCAAAGCGGATGCTCATCCCAGGGAGTATTCTAGCGGAACATTATCGCTAATACATCCATCTACTTCTATTCCACCGTAGCCACTAGCAAGTCTTAGGCCTTCATATGAGCGACGCATATTTCTTGCTATGGCCAAGGACCTTGCTGCCAATTCAGGTGATGACTTGGTTACTTACATTAACATGCTGGACAACACATTCACAACCTTCGCCCAAAGTTATGAGCGGCTAGACCTTGGCCTTCTTGATGAGCCACTTGCTTCTGAAGTCTATGCTTTACCATGCACATGGGAAGAGTACGAGCTCATGACCATCAAATTCCCCAAGGTTGTAGATGAGCTTATCGCTAGCGGTGAATCATCAGCAAGATGATGACCTCATACCGAAATCCTACCGGCTCTGCACCAATCCAAGAGCTTGAAGAGCTTGTGAGTCTTGTAAACTCTATCTCTTCATTCTTATAGCAATGGTATGCCTTATGCCTCCAATGGGAGTGAAAAGGTTGCCAAATTATGACAAATGCCGAGCAGAGATGTGTTAGAAGATAGGCATAGGAACCCACTGTAAGCAAGGGTGCATAAGGGCAAATGGGTGTGAATAGCCTTAGGGGTAGGGGAAACCCTAACCCTAGCTTGGCAGAGGCTATATAAACAGCTTATGGGTCACTATCAAGTGTAGGAGAGTATACCCAAGTTGTACTTATAAGCAACTTAGTAAACAAGATGTTGTTATTGTACTTTGAGCTCTGTCCTTCTTCTTGTGCACACATTCCAATGTTGTAACTCTACTTTCTCACATGGTATTAGAGCCTCCTCTGATCCCCTCAGCTTCCTATGCCCTCAGCCTCACTAAGTGCACATGATTATCCATCATCTTCATCTTTTACCTCTTGCCTCCATAGCCAAACCAAACCCACCAATAATGGACGACTCAGGGAGAATAAAGGAAGAGGTTTCAGCTCATGGTTCTTTTTGAGAAACTCTTCCCCAACTCAAGGAATAGCTACCCACAACACCATAGACCTTGAAATAATCCATGTAGAAGGACGGCATTACGTTCTGAGTCAGAACAGTGTAGTTCTGAGGAGGCGGCTAGTTTGTACTAAAGCGCAGGATGTGGGAGACGTATTGAAGGCAGCCACCATAGGGATTTTGTAGCCCCCCGTAGCAGGCAAGGGAGAGTGCCTTGAAGTTGGTCCTCCAAGATTGACCAGATCAACCTGTAGCCTCTTGATATTTGGAAGTACTGGTGAATGCAGCAAAAAGAATAATAACTCTCGCTCGACCTAGAATAACATCACCTTGGATATTCTTCAAGCCCAATCTCACCATACCATTAGATCTAACACCATTTGCAATTGCTTTTCAATCTAGTCAAGTGGGCCAACTACTCCTAAGAGGGCTCTAGAAAATTTGACCTCTATGGGCTGCTACAAGCCAAACCTAACTATTAGTCAGTGGCAGCCATAGCCAAGAGCTTCAAGCTTCATCCATCTTCCATTTTCTCCAATGTTTGGTCATCAACAATGATTTTAATCACTAAATTAACTCTTCCAAAGTGATTTATGAACCTGGAAACTTCATTTTATTGGTTCCTCTACTCAAAGGGTCATCATCAAGCTCATAAAGATCGACATTTACCATCTCTAGCAACATGAGCTACAGATGATGTAACGTGCCCGCCTATCGGCTTCCCAAGCATGCTTTTAGTGGTCCGTTGAGAGATGAGTCTAAGCGACACCGCGTGGCACTCTCATGGAATGTCACAAGGTTTGTCGCCTAGGGTTTCTCGTGTCCATCTCGCAACGGAATGTTTACAGTCAAATCCATTAGGATCGACTTGAAAATGAGTCCCTAATGGTCAAGGTCTCCTGATAGCTTTCTAGCATCAGTTTTGGACATCCTACTTTGCATAGAGATAACCAAGCCAAAGCAGACCCATGCTGCACTTGGTTCAAAGAGAAAAGAAAATGAGAGGGATGCAGTGCTCCACCTCTCTGCCCATAGGGTATAGTCCCATTTTGGTCCCCTAAAATGGCATGAGTCAGGGTTCTAGCCTAACGATTTCTAAGCGTCGTCGTTAGTAAAACCTTGTGAGAAGCCTCCCAATTCTCTAGGACCACCCTGCTATAGGACAGACCCGTTGAGGGTTCTGCCCTCCCGGAGGTGAGTGCTTGAGACATCTGCTAAGGTGGGGTCCCTCTCTTGACCCTAACGTTTGTCCTTCTTGACTTAGAGAAAATTTCCAATATCCCCCTAAGGATAGGGAATTTATTCATTCCATCCCCCTATGAAGTAATAATAGATTGGTTTAATTTATTCAAAACCCTAAATAAATATCCTCCTAAGGATAGGGAATTTCTTCATTCCATCCCCCTATGAAGTAATAATAGATTGGTTTAATTTATTAAAAACCCTAAATAAGTTGAGTTGAGCTAATCCTTGCATGCATAGGGTTCATTTTTATTTAACGACTCTTGAACAAATTTTAGTATCTCGTAAAACGGCTTATAGTTATCTTCAAGATGAATCCCTAGCAGTGCAACTAAAATTGATCATGATGCCACACAATTTAGAGGCGTATCTTTCCTAGACAATACAATGTTGCAATGTAGGCCTTTGCTTTCGGGAGTTCATTTCAACATGCTTATGCAAAACACGAATAGAAACTTGTATTTTGTTTTCCCTTTTGAGTGGAGGACGTGGAGTTATCAGTCCTAAGGCAAAAGCGAACACACCCCTCTGAAGGTTTATAGGGGCCTAGTGCCTATTTTAGTCTTGCAATGGCCTAGATATACTTAAACGTCATCGTAGCAATTCAGGAATTTCATGTACTTGATTCAAACCGTCACTTCTACCTTTCCAATTTCAGAAGTTTTGTGATGCAAAGAAAAAAGTACGATTTTTGCTTAATTGACGAATATGCATAAGTGTTTTAACAACCCATTTCTAAGCATGCTAATGTTAGTGCATAATCTAAAGTATTACGAGCATAATCAATAAGGTCCTTGCTTCTTCTTTTTGCGTGCATGAATACACGATTTCCAATATGATAAAATGATGTAAACTAAATGGTGGCTAGTTACGATAGACTTTTGCCGAATAGTTTTCCATTCCCAATGAAGCCCGCCTATGCCCTTAAGACTCCCCATTAGGGTAGGGGGTATGGAACGCACCTAATTACCAAGTGATGTGATTCATTGCCCCATAGCTCCATCGGTTGAGGCAGGATTCGTGTTTGGTTAGACCTTGCTTCGTTTGGGAGGCATCGTATGATTTGGCTTTTGCTTCGTGGCTACACACCCAAATTGCTCCAACAGGGGAGGAAGGAAAGAGAGACAGTGAGCTCTGAGTTCTTCAATGAGGAAAGAAAAACAATTTCCTTCTCTCTCTCTATCTCTCTCTCTCTCTTCTCTTACCCTCCCTTTCCTCTCTTTTCTGTCTCTCTCTTCTCTTACTCTCCTTCTTCTTCTTCTTCTCTTCTTCTTCTCCTCTCTCTCCTCCTCTCCTCTTCTTCTTCCCTTCTTCTTCTCCTCCTTCTCTTCTTCTCTACTCTCTCTCTCCCTCTTCTTCTTATTCTTCTCTTCTTCTCTACTCTCTCTCTCTTCTCTCCTCCTCCTCCTTCTTCTCTTCTTCTTCTGCTCTCTCCCCCCCCTCTTCTTCTTCTTCTCTTCTTCTTCTCCTCCTTCTCTTCTTCTCTACCCTCTCTCTTCCTCTTCTTCTTATTCTTCTCTTCTTCTCTACTCTCTCTCCCTCTTCTTCTCTACTCTCTCTCTCTTCTCTCCTTCATCTTCTTCTTCTCTTCTTCTTCTCCTCCTCTTCTTCTCTACTCTCTCTCTTCCTCTTCTTCTTATTCTTCTCTACTCTCTCTCCCTGTTCTTCTCTACTCTCTCTCTCTTCTCACTCGATCAGCAGCAGCAGGTTGCGGCCTTCCCAACCCTCTCATTCCCTTGTTGACGATGGGGGCTTATATAGGTATTTGGGGGGGGGGGGGGGGGGGATAAGTAATGGCAACCCGTCGGCCACCTTTAGGGCCCGCAGCCCCCCGCCTTCTCCATGGCCATGGTACCCTCCAGCCTCCTCTCGAGAATACGTGGCAGCACCCCCCCTCACACGTGGACGTCACAATAGATCCCCTTGTCTTTCTATGGCACGTGGCAGCGCCCCCCATGCCCCCCCCCCCCCCCCCCCCCGGCTTCTCATGACAAGCTTCCCCTCCTCCCCCCATCGTCTGCTAGTTGGTGGCGTGGGGGGATTTATTCTATTTTTTAATTAAAAAAGTTTCATTTTATTAGGGGGAAATTTGTGAAATACGCGGGATCTAGAGCATGGCAGATGCAGAAGCTATGGAGGTTGAAAGAGGAAAAAGAAACTCATGAAGACATTGACCCTGACTAGGAAAAATTGTTACACAAGTGAATTAGGTTCCAAGATTGAGACTTGGACTCATAAACACAATCTTGTGTATTGACAATGACATGACACTTTACTGGAAAGAAAAGAGTACTATCATTGCATTAGAAAAAGAGTGCAAGTACAATGCTTTATAGGAATTGAGTGGTGGTACTTTCTCCTACTGTGCATATGGGATTCTGGTCTTGAGCCCTCACTGCTTCTTCACAAAGGGACTAAAGTAGGTGTGATTGCAAATATCTCAACACCCCTCCTCAATCACAACCAAAAGTACAAAGTATGTAGAGGCTTTAGTGAAAGAAACACCTGCAAAGTGTGGGCACACCATAAACATGGCAAAAACACTAGAGGCTGTCACAGAGAAGGCTAAGTGTGGGTACCACAAACATGATGGACATCTAGAGGCTGTAGCAGGGACCTCACAAAGTGTACAGACGCTGTAGTACAAGGATAACTGAGGAGTTTACAAGTTTATGTTTGAGGCATTAGGGCTAGGAAATACAAAACTAAAAAAGTCTATCTGAATAGAAGGACTGATGAGGTTCTCCTGGTGGTCTTCTTCTTCTTCTTCTTCTTCTTCTTCTTCTTCTTCTTCCTTTGCTCCATTTTTTTCTTCTTCTTTGACTGCAACTAGATAGGCCTTTTGGGGCCTCTTTCTGGTGTGGCAAAACTTCTCGGTGTGTCCGGTCCTTTTGTAGAAGTCACAGAAGAGCTGATCCTTCTTGTCTTTGTACCTGTTGCCAACATATAATGCATGCTCATCTCTAGAGGTACTTGGTTCTTCCTTAGTTTTTAGATTCTTTTCCTCCTCTAACAGTGATTCATGGATATCAACAAGTTCAGGATTTGGCATGTTGATTAAAGTGGTTGATACATTATTATATTTAGGAGGCAAACTCTTACGTAGAACACCGATGCAAACATCTTCTTCCATTTTAATGTTGGTTCCTGCAAGTTGGGTTAGAAGTCCTTCCATGTAATTTAGATGTGTGGCAAGTGATGTGATGGACTTCATTTCAAGCCTAAAAAACACAATTAGGAGACCATACTTTGATGATTTAGACTGTGCACCGAACAAGGTGTCAAGTCTCTTCCATGTATCTTGTGAGGTCTCATAGTTATCCACGTGGTGGATATAGCTGTCGTCTAGCTCCAGTTTGATAATGGCCTCAACCTTATCATCATTCTTTTGCCAAGTGACAGTAAGATCCACATCACAATGCTTCTTTTCTTATCCAGTGGTAATGGCCCAGAGGCCCTTCTTCATCAGGATCAATTTGATGCGGGTCTGCTAGGTATGAAACCCGACTCCTTTGAAATGGGCAGTTGGAGAATCTTTGCCCATATTCGACTTGAGAGACCAGCAAAAAATTAGCTTCAAATGACTGAGAATAACCACGAATGAGTTGATCTTTGTATGTGTCAAAAGACATAAGCAATGGCAGTGAAGTATCAAAAGATACTAGTTTGAAATTTGATGTTTGTTGCTTGAGTTTGACTTGATGATCTTCAAAAATCCTTCATAGCTTTTCCTCCTTGCTGATTTGATGGTTGAATACTTGCTGAAAACTTCAGATTAGAGTGATCTTGGCTTGGTTTAAGTGGCAGGAGAGAGAAAATGAAGGAAAAATGAGCTTAAAGGTAAGTGGCTATGGCTCTCCTGTCAAAATAGGGACCAGCAACTGGTAAACGAGCTCCCACGTGCTCCATAGGTTGAATCTTCTCAAACCCTTTGAGATGAAGAAAAGCCTTCAAAGTGGTCGCTGTCAAAACTACGCCCAGATTTGGGAAAATGCAAATGCCGGGCATGGTGTGCATCAATCTCCTTGATTTTTGTGCCAAGAAGTTGTGCCTTGATCTGAAGAACAACTCTTGAAAAGAAATATTGAAGAGATATGGCCTGGTTGATGAGATATGGCTGCTCCAATAGTGGTAGGTAGGTGGTGTCCAGACACAGTTATGGTAACAATTCTGAAAAGAGGCAATGCTAAAGCTATAGTTGCCCAATCTCAATGATTGAGGTGCCAAGAAGGAGCTTTGGAAGTAGAGAAACACTTCTCTAGAAGGAAGTTCAGAGAAATTTGGCCTGTGGACAGAGATATAAAAGCTTCAAACTGACAGGGTGCTGCTGTCTATGGCTGCCGTGGAAGCTTCATTGAAGATAGGAATGCAAATGAAGTTGGAGATAGGGTCCAGTACTCAAACTGAGCTGAGAAGAGATGGAAAGGAGCTGAGAGGAGTGAAAGGAGAGTTGGGCCATGCTCAACTGAGCTCTAATACCATGTGAAATATGCGGGATCTAGAGCATGGCAGATGCGGAAGCTATGGAGGTTGAAAGAGGAAAAAGAAACTTATGAAGAGATTGACCCTAACTAGGACAAATTGTTACACAAGTGAATTAGGTTCCAAGATTGAGACTTGGACTCATAAACACAATCTTGTGTATTGACAGTGACATGACACTTTACTGGAAAGAAAAGAGTACTATCATTGCATTAGAAAAAGAGTGCAAGTACAATGCTTTATAGGAATTGAGTGGTGGTACTTTCTACTATTGTGCATATGGGATTTTGGTCTTGAGCCCTCACTGCTTCTTCACAAAGAGACTAAAGTAGGTGTGATTGCAAATATCTCAAGAAAATTACGATGGGACTGTTACAAATTAGTGCTTGTAAGCACTAAGGCACATTGCCTAATCATCATTGTTGCTAATACTTACATAGTCTGAATGTTTTTCATCAAGAAAATAAAACAACTAAGTACCTTGCATCAAGTTGTAAGGCTATGTGTACAACTATAAACATATAGGCCATCATACACTACAAGTGTATTACATATCCTGAGTGATTTCTTCTTAAGTATATTGGTCAATGAAATTAGAGGGATAAGTTTCATTGTGCTCTCCTCAGAATCATTAGCAACAAGCATTCAAATCATAGACCGTCCTTGTCCTACACAATGGTCATCCACTGAGCCATACCACAAAGAGGAGCCCAAAGTCCAGTCTAGGTTCAAATCATTGAAGCCTAAAAAGACCATTAAACCTCGGAAGAAGATTGCCCCTAAGAAAGGACTACCAAAGCCATATTTTGAAATATTACATATGTATGATTTTCAGCCCTTCTCCTCATCACAACTTTGAATTGCTTCTGCATTTAGTGGAAAACTTGTAAGGGACTAAACACTGCCCTTGTTCTAACAAGTGGTAAGACCTTCCCAATGGCCACAACATATGCCAATTTCCGTCCTCAAATTTGAAAATTTGATAGCAAAGATTTCCACCCATGGCAGGTACTTATCAAGTATAAAATGATGGAGAGAGGGTATTGGCCTCTCATTCAAGGAACTAGAGCTGTTAACTTTGCAAATCTAGTTGATATAGAGGATGACCAACATGCCCAGGAAATCATTATGTTACACTTAGATGAGTCATTGATTCATCATGTTGATCAAGTAAATATTGCTAAAGAAAAATGGGATGATCTTGAAAAGCTCTATGGAGCCACCGGTAAAAATACTAAAATCTTCCTTAAAATTGAAATCTTTCGCTTGGAATATCGATCAGGAGAAAACTTGGGAAAATTCATCTCTCACATGAAGGGACTTATGGCACATCTTGCCTCAGTACAAGCTCCAATACATGAAGAAGATGTTATAGCTATTCTCCTAAAAGCTGTAAAACAGGTGTTTCCTACTCTTGTAACCACTCTTACCAACATTCTAGATCCTACATTGGCAAGTACCATCCAATCCTGTTTGGATGAAGAAAAGAGGAACCACAAAGAAGGCAGAAATAGCCAGGCATCTTCAACTTCCTGTGATCAAGTATTGGTACATACAACTCTCACTAGATGTTCTTTCTATAAGAAAAAAGAACATCTTGTAAACAACTGTTGGAAGAAGTATCCTGAGAAAATGAGATGTAACAAATGCAAGAAGACAGGGGCATATAACTAGTAAATGCCCCGAAACTCCTAATGTACCCAAATAATTGGTGGCCAATTATGCATCCAATTCATCTGAAGATTGACGTTTTTGAGTCTTTAAAACATCTACCTAAAAACACTCTTGTATCCTGATTTACAAAGACATCCTAGTTGTTTAAAGCGGGGGGGGGGGGGGACATCTTACATGCCTTGTAATCCAATGCCACCCTGGCATTGAGGGGGGGTGTTAGAAGATAGGCATAGGAACCCACTATAAGCAAGGGTGCATAAGGGCAGATGGGTGTGAATAGCCTTAGGGGAAGGGGAAACCCTAACCCTAGCTTGGCAGAGGCTATATAAATAGCCTATGGGTCACTATCAAGTGTGGGAGAGTGTACCCAAGTTGTACTTGTAAGCAACTTAGTAAACAAGATGTTGTTCTTGTACTTTGATCTCTCTCCTTCCTCTTGTGCACACATTCCAATGCTGCAACTCTGCTTTCTCACAAGACGTGCAATCAAGGCTACGGAATATGACCCCATGTACATAGCTCCTACTTCTTTTAGGGTTATGGCCATCCTACGTAACAAACTGCTTGATGACCATTTATTGGCCCATCCTTACATCGATCAAGTCCTTACAGAAGAAGAGCTACACGTTGCTAGCTACCTCAAATCTAGCGATGTTCTACACGATGTCCTAATGTATATCATGCAAGCATCCATTAGACCACATGAACTTAACTGTCATGCCTAATTGGAATACAACCCAAATTTCTACCAGTGGGCTGTTGTCAAATTAAACACACCACACTGTGCTTTAATGCCCTTGCCTTGTCCTATTCAATCCTAGGAAGGATTTTCATCTTTCCGTGAGGAGGAGGGGGTAAGGTGATCAGGAAAACATAACACAAAGGAAAAACATAATGAAGAGTTGAACTACACATAAAAACTTAAGAGCAAAGTGCACTTGGAAAATTCATGCCTTTTCTTTCAATTTGTTATTTCTCAAATTTCACATTCTCGTGCAGCTTTTCTAATTGTTCAATTCTTTCATAATGCCATAATTCAATCTTGCCTACCCCATCACTACTAATTATGGGTACTTTTGCATGGCAAGTATCCACAATGGTAGGACAAGAAAAAGGAGATAAGCTTCCGTTCACAGAAGAAGAACAAGCCAAGTATGCGATAGGTGTGAAGACATGAGGATTTAATCAATTCACCTTCAAGCACACTCTAAACCTGGATGAAGCCATCCTAGAGGAGCCAACAGTAAAGTAGCTGGTGGACAAGTGTACTCTCCAGAAGTAGTGGATAAAGTGACACAAGCAGTGGATTACAGTGCTTGCGCAAAGTTCCTGAGGAGTTTTTAATGCTCGTAGAAACTGTGGCATAGTGACAGTAAGAAGAGGGGATGTTTCCCACTAGGTGGAGGTACCGCTTAACACTGAAGTGGTGGAGAAGGCCCTTGGCTTGGCGCCCAAGACTATGAAGCATCATAGAAGAGACGTATATGCCATGCTAGGGATGAACAGGAGTGAGGTGTGCACAATGGATGGAGTAAGTTTGATAGACATCCCAAACCTAGAAGTAAAGATGCAAGCAAAGATGGTCCACACCCTTTTCTCAAGACAGAGATACAATGCTTTGATGAATAGGATCAATGTCCCAGTGTTGGAAAGCATAGGCAAGGTCCCCTGAGGAAGTGGATTTGAATGGGTTAATCATAAAGACCATCAAGACATCAGCAAAGGCCCTTACTAGGGGTGCAGCAATAGCTGGAGGAGAGTTCCCAGGCTCTACAACAAGATTAGCCTGCAAGAAGTCCTCTGCCACAAGGCTTCTACCATCAGATATGGTGGTGTACTAACGGCCATTATTCATGAGGCCACCAAGGAAGTAGGGGGAATTGAAAAGATAGTAGTACCCTCCCATCCCACTACACCGTGAGGAAGAAAGATCCAGTGAACGCAATGTTAGTGACAGAGAAGAGCCTGAACCACCATCCACTCAAGCCGAAGCTAGGACACAAGGAAAGGTGAAGACTGCCAAGATCCAAAAATACAAGAAGGAAAGGTTAAGCAAGGAAGAGAAAGCTAAGTTGAAAAGAGCACAAGAAGATTCCAAGAGAATGGAGGAGGAACGAAGGAGAAAAGAAGAGGAAGAATTTGAAAGGATGAGAGAAGAGTCAAGAAGAGCTGAGGAGAAGAGGAAAAGAAGAGTTGAAGATGAAGCTGAAGAAATGAGGAGGAAGGAAGCTGCGGATTTGGTAGAGGCAACTCACAAGTCCATGGAAGAGACCCATGGAGGGGGAGAGATGAGCCCATTGAGTTTGCATCATGAGGCTAGAGTTAGTGGTAGTGTAGAAACAGCCCTGGTGGTTGCAGGAAAGGGCAAGGCCCCACTGCACCCCCTCCTCTCTCTCTTGTGCCACTCCCAATTGAAACCACATCCACCAAGATACAGGAGTCAGTGCGAGTTGTGGACATGGCTTAATTAATGGCAATGATATAGCTCCTGGCTAACAAAGTGGCGGAGATTTCCCTCGAAGCAAGAACAAAGAGGCCAGCCATAGCAGATGCAAAATCACCGCAAGACCTTAAGAGACAGAAGCTGGAAGCATCAACCACTATGACCCCTCTCACAGTGTCATCAACAGCAGACTACGATGCATATGTGGTTGAACTCCTCACTCAGTTGAGCAAGGCCATAGAGGAAAAGAAAATGGCCTTGGTAGAATTGGACATTGAAAAGGAAACCTCAGTAGCTTTGAGGCTCAATGTGTTCAAGCAAGCCGCAGATCATAAAAAAGAGCTTAAGGCCCTAAAAGAGCAGTTAGATGCCAAGACCAAGGAATCTCAAGAGAATGAAGATCATTTCAGGTGAAGATTGGAGGAGGAAGAACAGGATCTACTAGCTCATCTAAAGAGTCAAAAAATGTTAATTCAGTAGTATGATGAGCTAATGGAAAGGACTGCTCGCTTGGAGAAGCACCAGCAAGAAGAAAGCCAGGAGTTGGAAGAGCAGCATCAAGAGCAAGAGGACGCCCTAATGTTGCGGCTGCTGTGGTATGAAATAAAGGAGCAAGGAAGACTAGAAAGAGAGATCCAAGTCCTAGAGCAAGAAAGGCACAATGCCACAGAAAGAAGCACACAGGAGAGCTGAAAGATGACTTGGAAAACACAAAGAGAGATGTGGAAGCTCTCATGGCTATGGCAATAACAGAAAGAAGACTGCATTTTGCAAAGTTAGAAATTCGTCAGCAGATCCGAGAAGAATTGTCAGAGAGATTTGTAGAGACAGAACTACAGTTTACCATTGTAGAACAAGGAAGGAAAATAGTAGAAGAGCGGCTAAACCACCGCAATAAGGAGAAGATGCAAATGCTAGACTTAGTGAATGACCAGCAACAAGTGGTAGTGATGCTGTCTCGAGAAATGGAGGGAAGGAAAAAGATGGAAGAGAAGGCACGGAAATGGGAGTGGCACAACTTTGAAAGAGTGCGTGGGCTAACAAAATGCCTGGTGGCGAGTGAATGCGAAAGAGTGTTCGCGAAATCAAGAGCAGAGGTTGCCAAAGGGTGCTCAAACACTCAGAGACAAGCCTTCTTGAGCATGGTGCTGAATGTCACCCAAGTTGAAGGCAAGGACTCGATGGAAAGGATGAAGAGGAAGTTAGAATTGACATCTCATGCCTTGAGCTACTACCTTCAAGAACACAACCTTCCAACCGGCACAGGTATTACTGCAACATGACAATACAGTTACCTATGGCAAGCCAGCCTTTCCGTTGACGAGCTCAGGTAACTAGGGTTTGAAGGACAAGTGCAACAACCACCACCTAAAGACCAGCCGGAGGTAGAGCAAGCCATGAAAGAGGGGTTGAAGAATTTGAGCAAGAACAACACAGAGAGCCCAATCCGCCCTTGCCTGAATTGCCACACTGGAAGAGCCAAAAGGGGCACAAATTTGTGAACACATGGTAGCATCTCGAAGAAGAAGGCAAGAGCTTGCGGAGCAAGCCTAGAGGAGAGCGAGAGTATGGCCATAGCAACTCCCTAAAGAGCCCATGCCGATACGCGTGGATCCCCATCCCGTCAACTAGTTCAGGAGTTGACTATATGGCGGTAGTGAGAGTTCCAAACACAACCATTTGAGCTGTCCTTTTCTTATCCACGAGCTTTGGATCATGTTCTACCCCTGGAGTTGATGGAAAGAATCAATAGAATGGCTAATGACCTTGCCAACAGATGGATAGAGGAGAGAAACATTGTAGTTACCAGATGGAGGCAGGAACTAGTAGATTATTGGCAAGACAAGGTGAACCAAGTTCCCAAGATCGTCCAAGGCTATGAGGCGCAACCGAAGTGGAGGAGGAGGATTTGGAATACCAACTTTGATGCCTGGACTACTTTCTGTAGCTCATTTCCTGAAGAGCGGAACGACCCCATCTACATGCCTTAACCCCGTAGACATGGAGTCGACCATGACAAGAACCTGCATGGGCCCCTTGAATTTCCAACAATCTACAATGTCAATGCATGGACTCCTAAGGGATGCTTGGTTTTTCGATTGGAGGATATCCTTCCATCCATTAACCGCTTCCTTGAGGATTTCTCCTCATGTCCAGACCCGATATTTATAGTAACATGTAATTACCTTAGGCTCATTAAGTTCTTGCTTAAGCAAAAGCCTGCAGAGTTGAGGAAGCCCACCTTCCCCTACTCTTTTTTTATATCAACTTAGGCATCGATAATCGCGCTTCCATGGCTAGGCTCATGATGAGGGCGACCTTACTCCCCTCCTTCTGCATAGAAATACTAGAGGACATGAGTGATACCTGCTTCACGAGGTGTAACCATCCCTTTTTTTCATCAGCACCTTTGAAGGTAAGAGCTAGCATCAAATAATATATACAATGCCACACAATTTTTACTAAGTGCTTGAGGCCACCTCGTGGACCATTTGAGGATGATAGGAATACAGCATAAGAACTCTTTTTGTATTCCAGTCTCATAGCCATGATCAATAAGTCATCAAAAAAAAAGAGAGAGAGAGAAAGAAAGAGAAAAAAGAAAAAGAAAAGAGGCCAGTACCATGAATGAAAAGAAAGAGGGCACTAGAGGACAAAAAGATACAAGAAAGAGAAAAGCAAAGGTTTGAGCTCCCCATGAAACATCTTGAGTGCCACATTCACTGCACCTAGGGTTTCCACCTAGCCCCTTCCCCACCTCACGCTTAGGGCACATCAAGGGCAGGACTACTAGACCTATCACCCTAAGCTCTGCACCACACCCATGACGATGCACGAACTGGGTCCTCAAGTGTGAAACAACACCGTGGGCTGACCCAACTCCCAGTTCCACTGCCACTTGCATTGCATGCACCATGGAGAGGCAGACACATCCCTTAGGAAGTGCACAACTTTTCCTTATAGGTTAAGATCGGGTCATATCAAGGAGAAAGCACATCAACCAATGGATCCACCCCAACACCATTTTCAATTTCAAGGGTAGATCTTTGTCAAGACACGTTTCCGGAGGGACCCAATTCAACACCATTTTCAATTTCAAGGATGAATCCTTCCAACACCATCCTTGACAAGGGCATGCATACAAACTCAAAAGGCCACTCAGCCACCAACACTACCACCTTCCAAGCTACCACCCATCAGTACCATGGGATTGGCACTCGACTAGGAGGGGGTAATGTTTACTTCAACACTAGCAACAAGAAAAAAATGGAAAAATAGAAAAATATGAGAAGCACGAAAGGGTGTAGGGCAAGCATGGAGAAGGCGCCCAGAAGAATAATAAGTTCAAAAAAATCCAAAAGCATGGGAACAACCACCAAAAGTCCAAGGCGCAACCGCTGAAGTTTGGAGGAGTTAAAAGCAAGAAAGCACATCTTTAAATGCAAAGGCACTCTCAAATCCTTGTAAAAGAGCGCCACGCTCCCTCCTGTGCAAATTGTAAACTTAGAAGGGGGTAGGACTATCTAGGAAGTGAAAGAATGGAGAAAAAAGGGCTAGGCCATGGCAGGCCATGTAAAAATTGAGGATGACCGCCCGTGGGAAGTAGGGCATGTATATAAACTTGAAAAGTGAATGAGAAGCTCATTCTTGTATGTGGCAAAAAGCTTCTTATTCTTCTTCTCTTCTTCTTGCCTTCTTGCTTGTGCTTGAGAGAGGGAGTGAGTGAGTGTGAGGGAGTGAGTGTGTGAGAGTGAGGGATTGAGGAGAAGAAGCTCCCTATCTCCTCTCTTCATTTTCTTCTCTTCTCTACTCTTCTCTTGTCTTGCACGACTATGGAGGATGGAGCTTGTTGGAGGGGGATTGAGGTTGCTTGATCTTGCCTCAAGGATTGTGGAGCTACCGGCGTGCACAGGAAAGGAGGGTACTCGATCAGGCATCAAGGTAAGCTCATTACACCCCATAGGTAGGGAGGGTGTGTCGGCTAAGTGAGAGGTAGCCATGGCCGCTCCGCTTGAAACGCTTGACCAATAAGTGGTCCGTAGGTCTTGGGGGTTTAGCTTGTAGCTCCCTTCACGCTTTGACTATTAGAGACAAAGATGGTAATGGAAAGAATGACCGTGGGAATGGTTGTGGCAGAGACTCACAGAAGTCTAGGTCTAAGTCACATGGTAAGTCATGTAGCAAGTCTCTGGGAGAAATGCTAATGTGACATGTCATCATTGCGAAAAAAAGAGTCATATATGCCCATAGTGTCATGAGTTGCACAATGAGAAGTGCAAAGAGAAGGGGAAAGACAAAGTACAGGAAAAGTCCTCTGATCGCAGCATTATGCCTACAAAATCCAGTGTGAAAATCGAGGAGAAAAATGTCATGCAGATCAATGATTCCGATGAGAAGTACATACTTGCAGCTAGTTCTTGTGATGCTACATTTTTTTACCAATGTTCACTTTATGTATGTGTAGTGCTGGCTTTTGGATTCTGGTGCTTCATTTTATGTTACACCATGTCGTGAGTGGTTCCACTCTTACCACAATGTCTCTAGTTCCAAACATGTCACTTGCTATTGTTGGCATTGGGGATGTACGGCTGCAGTTCTCTACTGGCCATACCTTTCTCTTACAAGATGTAGTACGTCATGTACCTACACTTACACGCACTGTTATGTCTACAGGGCAGCTTGATGATGCTGGGTTTCATGTTTCTTTTGGGGATTTTACCTAGAAGATCACCCGTAGTAGACTTGTGCTTGCTAGAGGTGCCAAATTTGGTAGCCTCTATCCTCTTGTAGTTGATGGGTCCTCTGTTGACCATGTTTTGTTAGTGGGTTCCATCCCACATGTATCTCTTTGGAATGTCCATTTGGGCCATATGTCTTTAAAGGGAATGAAAATGCTTTCTGGTTTGCAGTACTTGCTGCCCCTTGACTACGCATGTTTTGATTCATGTGAGCATTGTCTTTATTGTAGATAGACTAGGAATACACATAAGAAGTCTCGTAGGACATGCATAAAGCGAGCCCTTGGCATTGGCACATTCGGATGTTTGTGGGCCCATGCCCTGTCAGTCTATGGGTGGTAGAAAATATTTTGTGACATTCATTGACGATTTTTCGCATAAAGTCTAGGATTACCCCATTAAGCTTAGGTTCGAATTCTTGGTTGTGTTTTAGAGATGGCTTGCATTGGTTAAGAACCAAACTGGGCATAGGTTGAAATGCCTTAGGACTGACAATGGGGGAGAATATGTGTCATGTGTTTTTTAGCAACTATGTGACAAGAGGGGTATTGAGCATCAGTTGACCGTCCCCTATACTCCACCCCAAAATGGTTTGGCTGAGCGGATGAATAGAACCATCTAGGAGCGTGTACGTAGTATGCTTAGCCATGCAGGATTACCACAGAGCTTTTGGGCCGAGGCAATCAGTATAGCTATGCATGTCATAAATAGATCACCTTCTAGTGGTTTGGATTTCCAAGTTGCAGAGGAGGTATGGATTGGGAAACCTCCATCTTATGTGCATCTACGCATCTTTAAATGTGAGGCATTCTGCCATGTGCCCAAAGACAAGTGTACTAAGTTGGATCCTAAGAGTGTCAAATGCATTTTCCTTGGCTATGGGGATGCAAGAGAGATGGGTTATTGCCTCTGGGATCTGCAAGCACAAAAAGTCATTTGCAGCCATGATGTAGTCTTCCATGAAGACAAGATGCATAGGTAGCTTGAGAAGGTTGTAGAGATACATAGGGTTATATTCTAGGAGGAGCCACATCCTCATGCACAACTAGTTGGATAGCCTGCAATAGCAGTTGGTACACATGGCTAGGATGTTGGACCGGTTGCAGAGCATGCCGTGAGACGGTCTACTAGAGATAGAAGTACACCTAATAGATTTGAGCCCTCGATGCATTATGTCTTGGTTACAGATGCAAAAGAGCCTCTCACCTATGATGAGGCTATGTGCAGGGGTGATAGTCACTCCTAGGAGAGGGCTATGCATTATGTCTTGGTTATAGATACAAAAGAGCCTCTCACCTATGATGAGGCTATGCGCAGGGGTGACAGTTACTCCTAGGAGAGGGCTATGCAGTCTGAGATAGACTCCCTACACAAGAATATGACTTGGGATTTGGTTGCATTGCCTAAGGGCAAGTAGGCTTTGCCATGCAAATGGGTGTACAAGCTGAAAAGTATCCCTGGAAACTCCAAGCCGGCTTATAAGGCAAGACTTATCGCTTCGTCATACAGAACTTCCATGAAGGGTAGTTGTTCTTGTCGAGCTTCTCAATAATGGGATTTCCACTGTTCTCTGCCATTATCACAAACAAGGATACAACACAGCAAGCTAGTCTTCTGCAATCTTTCACAACACGTGCATAGCAATACACCAAGCAACCTTTTTCACTGATTACTCAATAATACATGTAATCTACAACTTGTTTGTAGATAAACCTTAACCTTATGTTTCCTTCTTGCAAACACCTCAAAAATTATAGATTCGAAATCTGTAACCTGTGCACTCAATTTCAGTCAAAACAGCCGAAATCACAGTGTACCCGAAAACTATTGTCCGAAACCTTGCGGCTCTAAACGGGGCCTGAAACGGCCTGAAATGCCCAAAATAACTATGAGAAACCCTAAAGGGCTTATCTATAGAATGAACAATGCTCTGCTCACATACCAAATCTCACAGCAATCTGAGATTTTTGCTTGACCCTGCTTTCGAGGCCTCCACAGGCACTATCCAAGAGAGAGAGTGGAAGAATGGAAGAGCTTCTTACCCGTTTCTTGCTTTCTCGAACCTTTCTTCTTCTCCTTCACTTCAACCTTTAAAATCAGCCTCTCTCAATGGCACAGCTCTGATACCATGTCAAGAATTGCATGGTGGGGGACTTTGCTTGAGTTGCTGCGCCAAGCACACACTGTATACACAAGAGGAAGCTCACTCAAGAACACAAGAAGAGAGATGGAGGCCAAAACGTTTTCTTGCTGATTTTTCTTCTTCTTCCACACACTATATAATGTACACAAAGTATAGATAAGATACAACATAAAGGAAAGTGTCCTTCTAACTCAAACAATGCATAATCGACTACACTAATCGACTAGTGTTATATCTTTGCTAGTTGTAGGTAGGTGTAGCAAACTAAATATAATAAGTGATAAGTCAGTGGCCATGTGAGTATCATGATGACCACCAACGTGCTAAGTGTAGATGTGCAAACTCATCTAGCCAGGCAGTCCATCATCAATGTCTGCACATGTTGAGCTTGCCATCTCAACAAGATGACCACCCTACACTTGGTTTTGGCCTTAGTTGTGCAGCTTGACTTGGACTTGTACCAAATGGATATCAAGACCTCATCCTTGCATAGGGATTTGTATGATGATATATACATGGAGCAGCCTAAGGACTTTGTAGAACCTGGTAGGGAGCACCTAATTTGCAAGTTGAAGAAAAGTCTTTATGGCTTGAAGCAGACACCTAGGGAGTGGTATCATAAGTTTGATGCCTTTATGCAATCACAGGGCTATAGCATAAGTGCTATGGATCTGTGTCTTTACACGAAGAAAGCACGTGATGGCTCATTGCTTATTTTGTTACTTTATGTAAATAATATGTTGATAGTAGGGAAAGCTCATGATGAGCTAGATGCTCTTAAATCTCAGCTCAAAAAGAGCTTTGAGATGAAGGATTTGGGACATGCCTCTCACATTCTTGGTATGCGCATTAAGCGTGACAGGCATCAGGGACTACTCTACCTTTCATAGAGGGAGTACATTCATAAAGTCCTTGAGCATTTCCGTATGCAAGAGGTAAAGCCTATTGGTTGTCCATTACCTTCTTATGTGAAGGTTTCACATGCCGATTGTCCACAGACAAATGAGCAAAGGACCGAGATGGCCAAGATCCCTTATGCATCAGCCATGGGTAGTTTGATATATGCCATGATAGCCACTCGTCTAGATATTGCCTTTGCAGTTGGTGTTGTGGCATGCTATATGGCTACACCTAGCAAAAAGCATTGGGATGTCACAAAGGGTTTCATGAGATACTTGAAGGGCACAGCTGATATGTGTATTTGCTATGGCAGCCAGGATACAAGAGTTGTAGGCTATATAGACTCTGATTTTACAGGACATGCATATAGTAGGAAGTCCACTTTTGGATATGCCTTTAATTATGTTGGAGGTGCTAATTCTTGGATGTCCAAGGTTTAGAAGTGTACGACTCTCTCTACCACTGAGGCCGAGTATGTTGCGGCCAATGAGGCTTGCAAGGAGGCCATATGGTTGGGCCATTTGGTTCATGACCTTGGGATTGATACTATCCTTACGCTACACTCGAATTCTACGAGTGCTATTCAGTTGGCCAAGAATCCATGAAAATCTTGCAGATCTGCTCACGAAAAGCCTCACTACTGAGAACTTTGCCTTCCTGGGGAGATTGATGGGTGTTGGATGAGATGACTTTTTTCTCATCCTATTGTATGTGTGTACATTGTACTGTCTTTTATTTTTCTTTTCCCTCCTCACTGAAGCAGATTCACCTTTAAGTAGGAGGTTATTGGGGGTAAAGGCACGTATGCCTAACCGCCCGTGTATTACTACACTGGCAGTACCCACCACTGCACACTGCAGGTGGCGGGAATTCGTCACCATCACTTTATTCTTTATTCTTTTAATGGCAGTTTGAATAAAGGAAGGTCCGATCACTTATTATGACTGTTGGAATTCCCATTTGTGTCTCTCTCTCTTCTTGCTCTTGCTGCCATAGCTCACTTCCAAGCAAGCTTCGATCCTTCTCACCTTTCAGAAATTGCTAGAATGATGAGTTGTCCACTAACTACAATCAAGTAACTCTCAAATCCAAGTGATTGTCATGAGATAAAATGCATAAAATTGAAATGACATGCTATTATAATAAACTATAGTACTATGCCAACAACCAATTGTGAGCAATTAAGAAAGAAATTGTCACTGAATTGATTGCTTATTATGCATTCTCTATTTAATAAATTCATGTCAATAAATTAATGACTCACTTTTCTTTAAGTGTTGATGATGATCTAGCATGTCCATGAGACCATTTAGAGACCAATATCCCTAGTGTATCACTTAATGGGGTGATCAAAGCACTGTGACGGGGATATCTAGTACATGCTGTACAATTTATGAAGGTGGAAAGAAGTGTATGCCAAGTGTAAGAGTGTACACAAGAGCCAAGGAGTTACACATAAATGAAGATGGATTAAGTTTTAAGAAGAGGAAGTGCAATAGCATTGTGTATACATATTTATGTGTGTATTCGGGGACGCCTGGGAACCTTTACTTGTGTGTAATGAGCATTGCATTCATTTGGGGTCATCCTCTCCCTTACAAGTCAAGGTTTAAGGTCTTTTCTTTCATTAAGAAAGACAAGAGAGGTAATTCTCTCACTAAGAAAGACAAGAGATGTGATCCTCTAGAAGTGAGGAGAGAATGGATTTTCTCTTTCTAAGGTCTAAAAAGAGACAAGCTTTTGTGTGGAAGTCAATCTTAAGGTTGAGGCCCAAGGCAATTTAATGAACTCTCCTTAAGGTGGTTGCATGGACCACAAGTTAAGAGTACAGTTTGAGAAGTTCTTTTAAAAAAATGACACGGTGAATCCATTTTTAAAATATCTCGCGATAAAAAGACGATCTCTAAAAACAGGTCGCCAGGATTTTTGGAGATGGCAAGATCTACAACTTTCATGTTGGACATTTTTTCATCCAAACAACAGGCAGAGAGATATCTCAAATTTAGTGCTCTAGAGTAGGTCATGGAACAACCACATCTTGCATGAAGATAAACTCAAGTCTCTCTCCAAGAAGATAAGCTCTTGAAAGCCTATAAAATAGGAGACTCTCCTTGGGTGTGAGAGAGGTAAAGGGAGCAACACTTTGCATGCATCCAAGAGAAGAGAAGGTGCAAGTGCTGCGGAAGCTATGCTAAAATCAAGTTCCAAGAGGAAAAGAGAAGGTGCAAGTGATGCGGAAGCTCTATTGAAATCAAGACCCAAGCGGAGAGCCCTACACATATTGTGTAGGAGAGAAGGAGACTCAAGAAGGATCAAAAGATTCCAACTTCCAAGTTGTGCAAGTGTTAGCCGGTTGTATACCGTACAAGGAATCATGATCTTTTTTCCAAGATCTAAAAGTAAGAACTGGCTTATGTGTAATGGAGGAGCTTGCTCCTTGTCAATAATATAACTCCACAAGGGGGGGGGACTAGCCCATCTTCCAGTCCCTAGTGTGTTGCCAATTTCTCTACCTCTCTCTCTCTCTCTCTACATCTTTCTTTTCTCTCATCTATTCTCCCTCTGTTGGCAACATAATATTTGCTATATATATTTTAAGTATATAAGAAATTTGAGTGTGTATCTCGGATCTTATAACAAAAAGACCAAGAACAATCAGTATTGAAAGCTATCACAACTACAATGAGTCAATAACCATACATGTGGTAGGCATAGACATCATGCACATAGGAGATCTCAAGGTAAAGAGAAGAGAATTTCCAAATGCAAAACTTACTGCAGTCTTCGTTTCTAGCGATAGAATGCCTAAATCCGATACCGTATACAAAAGTTATGGCCAGAGTACGATAGTGTTGTCAAGATACCGGAGTTGTCCACTTCTACATCATGATTGATATCTGCTCAAAATGATATAGAATGATTGCTCCTCAACTCAATAAGCACTAAAAAAGGCTCAACTAATCCTTGGGAAGCTTCTTAACAAGCTGAGAGCAAGCTGAAACAAGCTAGAAGAAGGAAATACTCAATGCATACCTCAAGAGGGAGAAACAATGGTTGCCACAAAACCGTGAGCTGAAGCTTTGAATTTAGTCTAAAGCAACAATTAAAGAAGCTCCTCAAAAGGTTGGATCTAATACTAGTTGAAAGATAGATCCTGAGTGGAACCACACAAGCTAAAGCAAGAGCTATGGCGCACACACACACACACACACACACACACACACAGAGTGTGTGTGTGTGTGAAAACTCCAACAATCACAATGCATGACCAGTCTTCCTTTATTCAAATGTCACTAAAAGAATAAAGAATGAAGTGATGATGATGGGTGCCTACCACCTGCAATGTATAGGCGTGCAGGTACTATCATTGTAATGAATACACATGTGGTTAGGCATAATTGCCTTTACCCCTAACTAGGATAAAGGGACAACTTGTGGAACCAATAAGAATTGGTAGCTTCATCTACATAATCAATATGAAGTTTTGAAATTTGATGGCATCATTTTCTGTACCATATCAATATTCACCACAAAAATAAATATTCACCATTCAAAAAAATATGAGCTCATGCTAATTAAAATTTCATTGTCAAAATATAGCGCAATTATTTTCTTTGATAGAAGTAGAACCACCTAATTCATAAGAGTGATATGGTAGTTTCAAAAGCTGACTAGAAAGGTTTTGAACTCACATCCCTCCAATCGATAGGTACCAGGCATGTCCATATTAATCTTATTGTAAAAGCTATTGAAACATTTCTTCTTTGGCCCCACTAATACAAAAGAAGTGTACCATTATTGGGGGCCTTATCTAATTGCCCCCTTTACCCTATATACCATTAGATTTTGGAGATATATATATATATATATATATATATATATATATATATATATATATATATACATACATACATACATACATACATACATACATACATACATACATACATACATACATACATACATACATACATACATACACACACACATACATACATACAATGATGTAGTACAAAGCAATAAGGGAAAGTACATGATTTAAAAGCAATCAAGATGATAGTACAAAAGCATATTAACTCTATATCCAATTCTTCAAATTTCCAACAAAGAAGACATTTGAAACAACAATTCTATTATGAAATAGTTTTTATCTTAAACATGAATTTGAGGATGGTATGGGTTGGGTTAATGACTATGAAAAAATAGTTAAATCAAGGATACTTGACTATTTAGTTAGTGACATGAATATGTGAATGATGGATTACTTGCAAGGGACAGTCATATACCAAGGTGACATTATCTTACATGGACTTAGTTCTCACCTCAGCATTGTTTTAAGAGCACAAAACCTAGAGATAACCTTGTCATGTGCATATACTTGTAGGGTCTACCCATAGAATGTAGTATGTTAATTGTTTTAATTATGTGGAGGGCTTGACTAAATCACATTGGTAGATAATAAATGTGATGTTTGCACGGGTATGATTAGGTCATGGAAATGTCTCATTAACATGATATGAGATGTTTATGTACTAGTAAATGGCAAATATTTTTTATTAGGTGTCTATGATTAGGCTTGGCCATCACAATCTATCTTGAAATAATATAGTTTTGCTTAGGTATCTATGAGCAAGCTTGGACATCACAATCTACCTTGAAAGGATATAGTATATATCAATAAAAATTTCTCACATACAGCTTCAATTAGCCCTTGACTTGTACCTAAATCATTGTCCATTATCACTCATCTCATATAGTGGGGAGTAGGTTCTTGATCCATTTTATCATGGGCTTCTAGATGCTTACATACTCAATGCAATTGTTTAGCAACCTTGATATGTTGTTAATGAAGCCACTAAGATTTATTATATTTAGCTTTCTAATGGGGTAGTGAGCAGGACTAGGCCACATGACCATCTACAATATATTGGCCAATAATCCCCTCAAAGTAAAATTCATTCAGAATAAGAAGCATCTATAATCCTTCTAATTAACCATGGCTTGTTTGACAAAAACTAAAAGGCCTCAAAACTTTTTTCCTAGTAATTGTATAATTGACTTCCAAAACCTCTTTTATCATAGCCACAATATAGCACATTTATTTTCTTTGATTGAAGTAGAAGCACCTAATTCATAAGAGTGATATGCCATTTTCAAAAGCTAACTAGAAAGGGTTTGAACTTCACATCCTTGCAATCTATAGGTACTAGACAAGTCTATATTAATCTTACAGTAGAAGCTATGGAAACATTTCTTCTTTGGCCCCACTAATACAAAATAAGTGTACCATTACTGGGGGGCCATTCTCTATTGGCCCCTTTACCCTATATACCATTAGATTTTAGAGAGACAGAGAGAGACATAGAGAACTAAATAAATTGAATGGTGTAGTACAAAGTAATAAGGGAAAGTACACGATTTAAAAACAATAAAGATGATAGTTGCAAAAGCATATCATTACTCTATATCTAATTCTTCAAATTTCCAGCAAAGAAGACGTTTGAAACCAACAATTCTATTATAAAGTAGTTTCTATCTTAAGCATTAATTTGAGGATGGTATGGGTTGGGTTAGTGACTACGACAAAATAGTTAAATCAAGGATACTTGACTATTTAGTTAGCAACATGAATATGTGAATGATGGATTACTTGCTAGGGATGGTCATATATCAAGGTGAGGTTATCTTGATTGGACTTGGTTCTCACCTTAGCATTGTTTTAAGAGCACAAAACCTAAAGATAACTTTGTCATGTGCATATACTTGTAGTGTTGACCCATGGAATGTAGTGCTAATTGTTTTAGTGATGTAGAGGGCTTGACTATATCACATTGGTGAATCATTACTATTATGTTTGCACGGGTATGATTAGGTCATGGAAATGTCTCATTAACATGATATGAGATGTTTATGTGCTAGTAAATGGTACATATTTTTGCTTAGGTGTCCTATGACTAGGCTTTGCCATCACAATCTATCTTGAAAGAAATGCTAATAATCCTATTAATGCAAGTTGTATCTATACTATCCATAACACGTCTTTCGATGCAAATGGGATGTTCACATTGACTTCCTCTAGTAAGTAAAGGAAAAGACATTTAGATAAGATTTGTAACAATGTGTAAAGTGCTAGTACAAGATTGTGATACAAAACATATGGACTTTATATTATAGAATCTAGCAACTTTTTTTTGCTGGACTAATATGACTATTTTGATGGTAGAAATATGCTAGCTCTATGTTCTAGAAGTTGTGAGGTGTTTGAGTGGACTAACATGACTAGTATTCATAGAGTACACACCTATAGATATATGGCAATACTTTACATTTTGAATGATACATATTGAAAAACTAGCATGCAAAATGGAGTTTATCTTCAAACTTCCTTTTGGACACTAAACACTAAAAATGGGAGAGAGGAAAAATATAAAAAGTATGCACACTCTAATTGTGGGCATTTGCTTGGACTAAAACTGACCTTTATCCACATATGATCTAGTTGAGACATATGTAATGATTGAAGGTGGATATGGAAAATCTATTTATGTATTCTTCTAGTTTTGAAAATAAGACAACAAAGACTAGGTTTAAAAATCGAATGGAAAAGTGTGAAGCTTTGATATGACTTTGATGGCATTGAAGACATTTCATGGTTCGGTGGAAGTATAGCAAATACATCTTTTATATGCGTAATTACTTGACTTTTAGCAAGATTTTAAATTAGCCATGAGATGGGTGGATAAAAGGATGTGCAAGAATGCTTGAAGGCATAATTTTAAATGTGCATTTTGAGAATTGTATATGCCTTTAGCTTGTGACACTCTTTAATGTAATCATGTGGGGGATTGTGTGAGATTGGTAAAGTCAAGATGATGATGTTTTATTGAAGTTTTGTTTGTGTTTGAGTTGTTGCATTGGAAAGGTTATGATTCACACTAGAGCTAGAAGTCATTGCTTTTCCTCTTAGAAAAGTTATGTGAATTCAAGGAAACATATTTATAATGAGATTGATGTACTACATGGTAGATCAATATTAAAGTAAAGATTGATATAGAGAGACTGTGTATAACACTATGTAGGAGAGAGAGAGAGAGAGAGAGAGAGAGAGAGAGAGTGTGTGTGTGTGTGTGTGCATGCGTGCGTGTGTGCGTACATGCATGCGCGCACATGCGCATATGCAAGTGTGTGAGTTGGAGTGAATGTGTGTGTGTGTGTGTGTGTGTGTGTGTGTGTGTGTGTGTGTGTGTGTGTGTGTGTGTGTGTGAATTGTGAGCAACATCAAAGGCACATCCATATTGATACAAGCTACCACACACACTATTCTTGACTAGGTTTATCCTTAGCATTGAGAATCGTGGGCTTCATTACAATCTCATTATTGACAAGATGCACATTTAAGGCATCACATCTCACTCTTCATTGCATATTCGTAAGGAGTTAGTAAGAACATATTGACCACCACAATATGATGCCCTCACAAGACCACTACAAGCTACTAGATCCTAGACATTCAACAAAAGTCTTCACCTTCAGTCTCCTTTATATATCCAAGGAGGCTTTCAATTAAGCAAATATCATTATCCTGAAGAGAAATTTGGTTCCAAGTCATCAACATTTTATGTGAATGGTTGTCAGAGAGAGAACTAGGGAGAGAGAAAGAGGAGAGAGAAGACTGCAGAAGAGAGAGAAAGATTGCAGGAAGAGAGAGAAGAAGAGTGACGAGGAGAGAGAAAGACTAGATTTAGAGAGAGAAAGATAGGAAAGAGGAAGAAGCCATAGAAGCTGTGAGCAAGATGGGAGAGAAAGACTGTAATTGTATTAATGTGTCCAAAAAGATATGAAAAATTACTCCTCTCCTTTTATACCAATGTTAGTGTGACATGGCATAATATCAATATTATTTACACTAAATCCTTATTCCCAGCTTCTTACAATCCATCCCTTCCTAAAAGTTTTTGTCCTAAAAAATAAACCTAGAACACTAGAAAAAAATGGATAGAACAGAGTACTACTCTGTTTTTACAGCTTTATAAATGGAAAATGAATGAAGTATGACCAACTATATGGACTGAGATTGAAGAAGGAAGTAAGCCTTAGCTATATACATGATCTGGAGTACTTCAAAAGTATATGGAGCCATAAAGTCTTCAACAAATAATCTCAAAACAAAGTAGACAGCTTGTTGTGTAAACAGACCCGGCTAGACCAAATCTGCCATAACTTCTGGTAGAAGTGTCCAAATGAGACATACCATATATCAAAACGAAGCTCTTGAAAAGTAATTTAAGCCCATGTATGGTGTCCATTGTTGTCCATAGTGCAGGGTAAAATCTGCTTTGAAATAGAGAGATGTCTACATTTAATCTAAGAGAAAACAATGCGACAGTTAGCTAGATTTGAGCCAAAAGAGTCTACCAAAAAGATGGATGCTAGTCTAAATGAGATCCCAAGAAATCCATTAACCTCCTAGGTCAAAAGGTGTTCTGTCATAATGATTGTCCAAGAGAAGAGAATGCTCATCAACCACATACTCCAATCCACTTGGATCAAATGGATACAATGAAGTATCCCCAAAATCAAGTCCATGATCACATCCATAATCTCTCGGATCATAGGGAAGCACAGTGCCATCTTCATATTCATGTATAACCAAATCATGTATTATATCATCATCGGACATGTGCCAACCATCATAACCATGATCAAGGTACTCATTATCAAATGCGTTCAATGGTTATTGTAAACCTTGATTAAGTGTAAACTGATGCTCAAGAATATCATCATGAGATTTCTCTAAGAGTCTAAAACCTTCAGCATAACCATCTACATCTGCAAGTGCCTCATGTGATTCAGCAATGAAGATGCCATCAGCTTGTACATCTTGCTCTTCATTGTTCCCTTATTGTACATCTTCTTGGTCTTCTTGCTCATCTTCTTGTTGATAATGTTGTTCATTATCCAAATCTTGTTGTTCAGCTTGCTCATTGCTCTCTTCTTCATCATCAGCACTTGGAAAAGAACTCATCATTACATTTGGGTAATCATGAGGTATGAACTGATTGGGGTATGGGGTACCATGCTAGCTATGAACTTGCTGCTGATCAAAGCTAGAAGAGTACTGATAAGCATGACCATAAGAATTGGACTGCTTATTGTCATGTCCATAAGAATTGGGCTGCTGAATTAAGGAAGATTCACATGTATAATCATGACTATGTTGCTGAAAAGGCATATGCTCATAAGCATAAGCATGTTGCCCATAATAGCCATTTTGTTTTGCTGCCAAGGTTCAATGGAATGATACTCTGCATTGTAACATGGTACATCATATCTATAAGCATTAATATGCTGTCCAAATGTACTTGCATACTGCTTGTGTTCATTTGCATGTTGTGCTATCCATGTTCATAAGATGCATGCAGATCATAGTGTATACCATCAGCAAATACATGTTGGTCATAAGCATAAGCATCGGGTGCATAATGCCCATGAGAATACTCATCATGACCATAATATTCATCATGCTATTGATAATACTCAGGGTGATGAGAACCCATACTTGATTCAAGTCATGCTCTATTGTCTTTGTCCACCTTCATAAGAGCAATACATCAATCAATTAAAGCTCCAAGTTTGTCAATATTAGCTTGGTTTTGAAGCCAACCTTGTTCACTAGAGGTGGAACTATTGATCTTAGTTGCCATAACTTGTACAATATGTTTCCTAGCCACCAAGTTTCTTCAAATTGACAAAATCCAAATACCAATGCTATGAAGAAAGAAGCTATGACTCTGCCACTTCGAGTGAATGGAGCAAATTCAAGTGTATCCTTGTCTCATGCAAATCCTCAGCATCAATGTAGCCTCTTCATTCCAAATAGTTGTGGCTCAGAAGAAAGTATATACAATAGAGAAAATGCTATCCCTAAACAATCAAGGAAGGTGTGTACTGTTCAAGTAGACCAATGCATATCAATACTGCAACTCCACACAAAGCATTGGCTGTTTCCCAAAAAACAACTACCAAGGCTTCATATCCATCACAAATGTACAACACTCCTCCATCTGATCAAAGTTGCAAAGCTGGGCTCCCATTCAAAAGCTAAATTTGAAGCCTTGGGAGCTCTTGTTGTTATATGCTTTATAGGATCAACCAACTCACAGCAACAGAGGAGGTCATGGATGTGCTTTGAAGTGTATGTAAACATAAGGGAAACCACCACTCAGATCATAGTTTGGGTGAACAAGACTCTTGTTACTGCATATTCAGGAATCTGCTACCTCTAAACAATCAAGGAAGGAGATTTCTGCAGGTATAATATGGTTAGTAGGTGTAATGTGGGATGTGTATTCACATCCTTCCTATGGAAAATACCATACATGTCAAGAATCGCGTGGTGGAGGGGGTTGCTCAAGATGATGCGCCGAACACACACAGAATGCACAAAGAGAAGCTCACTCAAGAGACAAGAAGAGAGATGGAGGCCAAAACGTTTTCTTGCTGATTTATTCTTCTTCTTCCACACACTTTACAATGTACGCAAAGTATAGATAAGATACAACATAAAAGGAAAGTGACCTACTAAGTCAAACAATGCATAACCAACCACACTAGTCGACTGGCGCTATAACTATGCCAGCTGTAAATAGGTGTAACGACCTCAATATAATAAGTAATGAGTCAGTGGCCATGTGAGATGCATAATGACCACCGACGTGCTAAGTGTAGACGTGTGGACCCATCTAACCAGGCGGTCCATCATCAATGTCCGCATGTGTTGAGCTTGTCATCTCAACAATACAGGGAGTGACAGGAAACTAATTTGATGTATATCCAACCTGGACAACATATCGAAGCCATATTGTCTTTGGGACAACCATATACCATCATCACATCTGATCACCTCAATGCCAAGGAAGTACCTTAGCTCACCTAAATCCTTCATCTCAAACTTCTTCTTCAAAAAGTCCTTGACTTCAGCAATCCCACTATCACTATCACCTGTAATAATCAAGTCATCCACATAGATGACTATGATGACCAAACCTACATCTCCCTTTCTCACATAAAGTGAGTGATCAGCACATCAGAAACATAAAAGCCAATATTGACAAGATACTCTATGATCTTGTCGGACCATGGTGTAGGTGCTTGCTTGAGCCCATAGAGCGCCTTCTTCAACCTGCACACATACGTGGGATGCTCTAAGTCTTCATAACCTGCTGGTTGATCCATATACACTTCTTCCTGCAAATCACCATGCAAGAAGGCATTCTTCACATCCATTTGCTGCAACCTCCAACCTTTGTCTACTGCCAAAGCAATCACACATCTGACAGTTGCCATCCTAGCAATTGGACTGAAGGTTTCTTCATAATCTATGCCATATGTCTGGGCATAGCCTTTTGCAACCAGCCTAGCTTTGTACCTACTAATAGAACTATGTGCATTGTGCTTAATCTTATAAACCCACTTACATCCAATATCTTTCTTGCCCTTCGTCAATGATACTAGATCCCAAGTCTTATTGGCCTCTAATGCAGCCATCTCCTCATCCATTGCTACATCCCAATGAGCATGACCAACAGCCTCCTCAAAACATGTGGGCTCAACATCCTCAATCACTTTCACCATATAAGCATAATGGTGAGCTGCATAACCTTCAAAACCAAATCTGTTAACAGGGTATCTCACCCTGCTAGACTTGCATACCACTGGATCGCTCAATGGAGTCTTTGCATTGACGCATGCTCTCTACACACCTAGAGTCCTCACTAAAGGAATGCCAAGCTCATCATCCAAGCTCTCTGAGCCACTGGAGTCTCCATCAAGAACTGCATCAATGCCATCTGACACTTTATTCTTTCCTTTGTCTTACCTGTAGTGCTACTAGATGCACCTGAAGATGTAGAGCTACTCCTTAGTCTCCCAGACCAAGGACTACCAGACGATGTCTCTGGTCCACTAAGAGTCCGTGATTCTTACTTTTCAGCCTACACATGAGTGTCATGATCATCATCATCATCCAATGTATCACCACTAGATGCATACCAACTACTCATTTAATCAAAGATGACATCCCTTCTCACTCTGAACTTACATGTGACAGGGTTATAACAATGATACCCTTTCTGCTCTAAAGATTATCCAATAAAAACACATTTTTCTGCCTTTGGATCAAGCTTCTTCCGTATCTCATCTGGCACATGAATGTATGCAACACAGCCAAATACCTTCAAGTGTGATACATCAGGCTTCTTACCAATTAAGCATTCTTCAGGAGTCATACCATGAACTACAGATGTGGGAGTTCTGTTCATAATATAAATAGCAATATGAACAGTCTTAGACCAAAAATGCTTAGGAATATTCTTTTCAGCCACCATCAAGGCGCGTGCAACCTCTGCAATATGCTTGTTTTTCGTTTCTGCAACCCCATTTTGCTGCGGGGTATATCTGCATGTGAATTGTCTCTTTATCCCATGAGACCCCAGAAAATCTTTGAACTCATTCGAGAGATACTCTCCCCCTCCATCTGACCTCAAGCACTTTACTTTCAAGCCTGTTTCTCTTTCAACTGCAGCCTTGAAAGTTCTAAAGTGCTCAAATGCTTCACTCTTTTCCTTCATAAAATATACCCACAGCTTTCTAGAACAATCATCAATGAATGTGACAAAGTATGAACTGCCTCCAAGAGATACATTTTGTGTAGGCCCCCAAATATCTGTTTGCACAACATCAAGGATATTTCTGCTTACATCTCTGTCATGTGAAAAGGGTTGTCTTGTCTGCTTACCAAACTGACATGCTTCGCATACCTTATGAAATTCTACAATTCTAAATGTAGGCAAACCTGTAACCAACCCTTTGGACTGCATTAATTTCAGCCTTTGTACATTTGCGTGGCCAATGTATTTGTGCCAAATTTTAATATCTGCAACAACACCTTTTCCTTTAGCATACATAGCAGCATTCATAGTAGAAATTCTAACATCCAGAGTAAACATACGTCCAACTCTACTTCCCTTTGCAACCAACCTGCACTTGTCATTGAACTCTTCTACAAAGCAGCCCTTTGCATTAAATCTGACTTGTAGCCCTTGCTCTACCATTTGACCGACTGGCACCAAGTTCTTTGTAATAGATGGCACATGTAATACATCTGAAAGACTCTTTGTCTTACCATCATGCAAGGACAAGGGAACTTTTCCAATGTGTGAAATTGGGTGGCATGAATCATCACCCGTCTGCACATAACCTGTATTTTGCAAATCCTGCATCTCTCCAAACCATTCTGCATGGCTGGTCATATGATTGGATGCACCTGAATCAACGTACCAAACATCATCATGTGTTCCCTTTCCTGTAACAGCATTCAGCATATGTTGCATAACAAACAAACGTTCATTTTTGTCTTCATTCTGTCGTGAAGATGATGCATAGTTTCCTTGCTGCAACTTACCACTGCAAATATCATCTTTCTTAGCATAACATTGGGCTGCAATATGACATGTTTTGCCACAGTAGTGACACACAATACCAGAGTTGTTAGAACCTCTGTTCTGTCATCCACCTCTTCCTCTAAAGCTCCCCCTACCTCTAAAGTTACCATGACCTCTTGAAACCTGCATATCGCCAAATTGTTGATTCAATCTGTTTTGTTGGTTGTCACTACCACGGCCTCTCAAAGAGGATCTACCACGTCCCCTTCCTGAACTCGAGTAAAATGCTTGGACCTGTTCACTATTTCTTTCAGATAAATCACTCTGCATATTGATCTCTTCAGTAATCATGAGAGAGATCAGCTCATCAAAATCTAGAAATGGCTTCCGTACATATACTGAAGTAACAAATGATTTCCATACTTTCTCATGTTAAGGCCACTCAGAGTGGATGAAACCAAATCATCATCATCCGGCATTGCATCAATTGCTGCTAAAGCATCTGCAATGCTCCTCACCTTCAACACATACTCATTGATAGACATTTTCCCTTTCTTCAAGGCATTCAACTCTTGCTTGATTTGAATCTTTCGTGCATTTGTGTTTACTGAAAACATACTCTCAAAAATCATCCAAGCTGCATGTGAAGTTTCTGCATTCCTGATATGTCCTAGCATAGTATTATCAATTACTGCAGATAGCCAGTACATCACCTTCTTGTCTTTCGCATTCCACTCTTTCCATGCTTTTAACTCATCTACAGTCTGAGGGATACCTAGCTCTGGCTCCTTTTCTTCACCTGAGACAAACTCATAAAGGCCCTTTCCAATAACGAAGTTCATCACACGGAACTTCCACGAAGGGTAGTTGTTCTTATCCAGCTTCTCAATAATCGAATTTCCACTGTTCTCTGCCATTATCACAAACAAGGATACAACACAACAAGCTAGTCTTTTGCACTCTTTCACAATACGTGCACAACAATACACCAAGCAACCTTTTTCACCGATTGCTCAATAGTACATGTAATCTGCAACCTGTTTGCAGATAAACCTTATGTTTGCTTCCTGCAAACACCTCAAAAATTACAGATTCTCAATCTGTAACCTGTGCATCTACTTTCGGTCAATACAGCCAAAATCACAGTGTACCTTGAAACTGTTGTCTGCAACCTTGCGGCTCTAAAAAGGGGTCTAAAACGGCCTCAAACGCCCAAAATAATTGCAGATAGCCCTAAAGGCCTGATCTGCAGAATATACAATGATCTGCTTGCACACCAAATCTCACAGAAATCTGAGATTTTTGCTCGACCCTGCTTCCGGTGCCTCCATAGGCACTATCCAAGAGAGAGAGTGTGGAAGAATGGGAGAGCTTCTTACCCGTTGCTTGCTTGCTCGAACCTTGCTTCTTCTCCTTCACTTCAGCCTTCGAAATTAGCCTGTCTCAGTGGTGTGGATCTGATACCATGTCACGAATTGCATGGTGGGGGGGCTTGCTCAAGATGCTATGCCGAACACACACAGAATGCACAAGAAGAAGCTCACTCAAGAGACAAGAAGAGAGATGGAGGCCAAAACGTTTTCTTGTTGGTTTCTTCTTCTTCTTCCACCCACTTAACAATGTACACAAAGTATAGATAAGATACAATATAAAGGAAAGTGGCCTACTAAGTCAAACAATGCATAACCGACTACACTAGTCGACTAGCGTTATAACTATGCCACCTGTAAATAGGTGCAACAACCTGAATATAATAAGTAATAAGTCAGTGGCCATGTGAGAGTCATAATGACCACCGACATGCTAAGTGTAGATGTGTGGACCCATCTAACCAGGCGGTCCATCATTAACGTCCGTATGTGTTGAGCTTATCATCTCAACATCAAATGGGTCGCAGAGAACAGTATGCCACTCTACCTTTGCCACCGTAGTGGCATGGAAACTGTCTTGCAATGGGTCTTCCATACAACTTTCACTATAAACCTCTACACATTAACCTCAAAATTAGCAACATATTCTTCATTAGATAATATTCTTGAGGCACATTTATTTACCTGTGTATCACTAGCACATCCTCCACCAGTGTAGTATCGTGGGAGAGACAGAGTCTTGTAAGGGGGTTTTCATGTGACTTTCAGTATGGCCCTCTGCATGTTGACCTCATAATTAACAACATATTCTTCTTTCATAATTTTACTATAGATAGTATTCTTGAGGCACGTTAGTTCACCTATGTGAGTGTTTGGCACATGCTTCACCATTTAGGTTCATAATCTTGAATTATCTCCCTCCCTACAAAAAGACATATCATCCTTATTGACATTGTATTGGGGGGGGGGGGGGGGGGGGGAACCATGAGTCATGCTTATTCACTGGTAGCTACCACATTCTTTGGCACTACTATTTTGTGTTCTTGCATTGTTTCCTTCCCTAGACATGGCAAAACATTACTATTAATATCGTATAATGATATAATTTTTAAAAGCTCTCAGGTCATCTGATCACGACATGTGAAATTCATGAGCATCATTTCTTTACCTCTCTATGTACGAGCCATGTTTGCTATCATTGGAGATCCAAGACCTTTAGTTTCTTTACCCTCTTATACAACACAAAATATCCTTATTGTTACTTTAGTGATGAACAAGGTTTATATGCTTTCATATCATGAGTTTTCTACACAAGCAAGCTTACCATCTTGGTGCTCGATAATACACGTGTTAGCGGGATGCGATGATGTATCCTCAGCTATTTCCTCACTGCATTTTGTCGCTATTGCATATCTCTTTGTAGTATAGTGTAAGGTAAGTCTCTCCATCGCAAGATTTGAATGAACTTGCTCTATCATTCTATCCATGCCAATGATATGGACCTCCTGGTGGTGCCTTCCACTACAAATCAAGTCCATTGGAAACATATCAAGGGATGGAACGATACAAATCCTTTGGAACAATCTGGATGAATATGTAATAAATGAAAAACTTGCACTTTCCAATTTTCTTACCTCTATTAGTCTATTATGTTGTTTGTTACATCATTGGGATTGTGATCTGCTCCTCATTGGTATCAATCAAGGGGCCTACTACATGGTCTCATGGTTGTGTTTCATGTTCAATGATATAATTTCACAACAAGAATACAAGAGATTTCTTGGCTATAGAACTTTAAAATATCAAACCTTTTGGGTATGGAGAAACCAAATTAATTGTTGATGAGGGTTGCTTGGCCATTCTTTGACAATACTAGGTATTCGCTTGCTCTTTTATTTTCTTATTTAGACAACTGCACTGCTAGTATGAGTATCTGGTAAATTGATCATAGTATCTTTACTAGGAGACAACAAAGTGTAGTATACTCTTAAGAATGCAACTCATTTTACTTACCACACTTTTGGAACCTTATGTCTCTTGTGTTTGTTTTTTCCTTGAGTCTTTCTAGTATGAACCTTTCTCATTGGAGGGGTATTCACCTTCTAGGTAGTTGAGGAAGATAGGGCATCTTCGATATACCTCCTCATCCCACTCTTTCTCTATCTAGTAATCCTCATACACTAATCATCCTACAAGTCCACCCATTGCTAGCATTCTCTAGATAAAGTTTGTATAGCTCCCCTCTCCATCTACTTGTGCATGAACCTGACATGCAAAGTCACCATTACATTTCTAGAATGGATTGGCAAGATATCATCACAAACATGATATAAGAGAGGGATATTGTGAATTATCTATATACGAAAACCTCCATGTTGGCAACTTTGATGACTTCAGTAACTCTATATCTTCATTTGACTTGGAATCATGGAAGTAAATGTGAAACATTTACTCTTTATATTCTCTCTTTATCTCTTACATGTATTGGAAGAACAAATCGTGTTTCACTAAAATGTTATTATTGTCCTCCCATTTTAAGAGCAGTCTTCTTCAGTTTTCTTACAACATGGCCCAAAATATCTCTTATCTCACCAACTTCGAGAAGGTGCATTTCTGTTTGCTCAAGTCAAAGTTATGACATTTAATAATAATGCATCAAACTTACGATGAAAATAGTATATATGAATGAGAATAACATACGTTCAGACATACCCATCAACATTCGAATTTTCCTGTCAGAACTCTCCATGGCCTTCAATATCCTTACATGATCTGCCTCCTTTAGCTTTGAGGATGCCAATGTGTATATTGTCTCCTTGTTCAACATACCCCCAATCTTGAAGTCCCACTCCAAGCGTGAGACCATTTATAGAAACTCACCTGTGCGCATCTTATTCATCCATGCTGTGAGATGATGGTTACCATTGCAAACATAAAACATGCAATTTGACAAAAAGTCCTAATCGGTGCCACTGATTTCTGCCTCAAACTCCTCATAGTTATTTAGCCAATGGGGGGTCTCACTTATTTCTAATTGTATCATCAACCTCCTTGCACTGCCCCTTGGAGTCTCCATTGATACTATGAATAGACCCATCCTTCTAACATACCCATTGCTGAAAAAGGTCTTTGAGAGTTGCTTGTACCTTGATGTAACTTGTCATATCATAGGCATGGAAACCAAACAACATCATGGGATAGGTGGGAAAGGGATGGATGTTCACATCTATATGAAATGATGAAGTAATACCTACATCAATGTAAAGAAATAAAAAACATAATCAATAACATGTCATCATCTCTTATAACCACTCACTGTCAATGTTTCTAACTAGTATTTGATGCAAGTTTGCACAATATGTTTATCACAAGTTACTATGAGAGTAGTCTCACCAGTTGTATCCCCAAACCTCTATCATGTACTTCTTTTATATTCACTTATTCTTGCTTTGCGTGTAGCCATATCCCTATTGTGCACTAAAGGACTTAATGCTTTGTCGGTCATTGCTCTCCTCATCCATATCACTCTCTGATACTAATTGCTTTCTCCTATCGTTCCTCATTTGCATCATCAAAGTATGTCTATCTTCTCCTAATGTCAGTTCTTCCCCACATGCAAGTGTAATGGTTGCATGCAACTCAACGGATATCAATGATAGCATTTGTATTACTCTCCCTCTTTCTCTTAGAGAGTGTCTCCCCCTTGCAATTGCATGCTAGTGATAACAATAGCATATCCTACTCTCTAAGTTAGGGAGGCAAGTGAGAGTCCTCTAGAGACATGTTGAGGGTCATCACTCTCTCTTTTGTAAACAATGATCCAAAATAAGGTAAGAGGGGGAGATAGAGTAGCCATAACAAAAATCAAGAGAGGGCCTGCTATCAATTCTATTGGTCAATGCATAGTTGCATTTTCCTTGAAGCCAATCTCATTATTATCTATGCCACACTCCAATTAGCTATAGCATCCTTAAAGAAAGCTTCTTTCTTTAACTTGTCTATAAGAGGAGCTGTAGTAGTTGCATAATGGCAAATAAATCTCCTGTACAATGAAGAAAGACTAAGAAATCCATGAAGAGAAGTAGTAGTATTGGTTGTAAGCCAATCTTTAATACATTGTATCTTTTTGGGGCAATCTAAATTCCCTTTTCAGTGACAATCTATTATAGATATTCCACCTTAGTCTCCATGAATAAGCACTTAGTCTCTTTGGTAAATAACCTATGCTATATCAAGACATCAAATACCTTCCCCACATGTGCTAAAGAGTGCGTACAAGAAGTGAGCTTTTTGAGCATAGGCAACCTCCATTTCTTGTTCCACATAGGCCACTTGTTCTTTCTCTTCTCTTGGGCATATACCAAGCACCATTATAGCTCTTCCATTGCCACCCTAATCTCCACCACCACCACCACCACCACCACCACTACCACTACCACTACCACTACCACTACCACTACCACTACCACTACCACTACCACCTCCATTGCCACCATTTCCATTGCTTCCACCACCATTGTCCCCACCTATGTTTCTCCCCCCCATGTTGGGTACCTCAAGTATAACTCTCTCTCTCTCTCTCTCTCTCTCTCTCTCTCTCTCTCTCTCTCTCTCTATCTCTCTAAATCTCTCCCTCCCCCATCTCCCACCAATTATTTTCTTTCTATTTTCTCTCCTCCTTGTCTTTGTCTCTCTCTCTCTCCCTCTCTCTCTCTCTCTATGTTTCTAAGTCCTATGTAGCGATTTCTCTCTCTCTCTATTTGTGTTACTCACAAAGACACACACACACTCTCCCTCTCCTCTCTTTTTCTCCTCTTTCTCTCTCTATCTCTCTCTCTCTCTCAATTAGTGACTTCTCTCTTTTATTCCCCCTTACACACACACATGCTCTCTTTCTCACTCACTCTCACACAATTAGCAACCTCTCTCTTTCTCTGTCTCTTACTTGCACACACATAATCTCTCTCTCTCTCTCTCTCTCTCTCTCTCTCTCTCTCTCTCTCTCTCTCTCTCTCTCTCTCTCTCTCTCTCTCTCTCTCTCTCTCTCTCTCTCTCTCTCTCTCAACAACTTTCCTCTTTCCCTCCCTCCCTCACTCACTCACTCACTCTCTATTTTTCTTGATCTCTCTCATCCTCATTTGCTTAGCCTCTGACATAAATCCAAGTCATGCATAAGTTTTTCACAATCCTCTTAATTTTGTAAGGATCAAGGGTTTGCATGAGATCCATTGTCTTAGACACTTCTAGTAGTTAATATTAGGGCAATAGAAATATCACATTGTTACTCCCACATGCATATATATATTCACATACCTCTCTCTTTTATGTGCGTGATTTGCAATTACATCCCAATATATCATCACCTCCACTATGCACACATAAGCGAAACTACATCACACATGTTTTCATTATATTCAATTGAGTATTATTATGTGAACTTACTACAAGAGGGTACAATATCAAAAAAATTGTTACACTTATCACAAAAATATGTGACATTTATAATTTTTTAAACAATTTAAATATTTAATATCGAGAGAACAATATTACCTCATTGTTGATCAATCCACTGTACACATACATTCTCATGTACACATGTGGAATGGGTGAACCCTAACAAAGTCCAAGAGACTGAACCATAGAAGTATGCTAGCTTAGTCAAGCATGGAAGCATGTCTCCAAGAGGAGAGTGTCCACGGGGTTTCCCTCAAATGGGGGTGGGCATATAAGGCATTGGGTGGGTCCCTTTGTTCATGCTATCATCCTAGAATAATGTCATTGGTTGTTGTATTGAAGTGCGGCCAATCAATGTAATCAAAAGTTTCAAGAAAAGGGGTTTTTTGTAACTCCTTCCAGAAGAAGTGATTGTGGGAGTTGCTTTGTACTTGCCTTGTCCATATTGAAATATAAAGGTTGATGCTTGCTTTGATGACTTTACACATTCAATTCTAACTAGTTGGAGTAGCTCAATCAAGTTATCTTTCTTTATTGAGCTCCAAATGGCAATGTCAAACAATGTGGACATTTCCTTCAAAAACTTTGCGAGCCCTGGAAGTAAAATCACCCAATACCTACCTACTTCTAGGGGCTTCATCGTCGATAATGATCCCTTTTGCTTTGGTTGCCTATGTAGAAGCACCCCATTCACATTAGACATAATTAGTTTTAAGATTGTGGGAGGTAGCTATGCATGTGCACATGGAAAGATGAGCATGTACATATTGGTATGATGAAAAAGAGTACTACATTATAGTCAAATATTGTACAATCTATGTAAACACATTACCTTTTCTCTTAGAAATATTCCATCTTCAATAAAGCAATATAGACATGTAATTTGTCTATTTGAATTTAATGCTATGATGCAAGGTTATCACATCCCGTAGCATTGCAATCTAAAATGGCATCCCCTTCTTTTGTGTATGTTTGCAAAAATGAGCTCCAAAAAGCCCTACCACATTGGATGGGATTAGGGATCTAGTAAATACCTACAAAATATCTCTAAAGTAGATTAACAATATTGGATCTCATACTGACCTCTGACTAGGGATCATAGTGTATCCCATACCCATTCATTCATAGTAATGTTGTCTTTTGTGAATTCTAGAGGGATGATTCCATTGTAAGTGATGTTTGATCACATATACTCTAGAATATATATCACATGTACCTACATTTAAAGCGTAAAATACTAATTTTAGCAATTTTACTCACTTAATGGAGCCAACAAGTGTGATATTAAACAATATCCTACATGACCATATCATGACCTTAAAACTTTCACCTCTCTATCTCCAATGACACAAATAGGTGTCTCACAATGAACAACTTGTGCCATAAGGTCTAACACTTTTACCTTCATTCCACCTGTCGCGTCTATCCTCCACAATCTACTCGATGAGCTCTATCGTGGAGTGTGTTGTGGTAAGGAAAAGTAACATCCTTGTGTCCTTGAGCACATGATCAACCAGATGCATGGCATCAATTGACTCCGCCTTAGTATGGGAGTTCCATGATGGAATTCCATCTCTTAATCCATACACGACATTATCTTTGGGGAGACGAACCACCATGATATCACATGCTATGTTTGTGGTTTCTTCATAACCTCGACCATCTTGTGGTGATTGACCTTCTCCAACACGTCTACTAATCGAGAGGATGCCTCACTTGGTTGATCGCTTTGTAATGCATTTCCTATCTCAAATGGGTCACAGAGAACAGTACGCCACTCCACCTTTGCCATTGCAGTGGCATTGGAGACAACATCTTGCAAGGGTTCTTCCACAGTACTTTCAGTATAAATCTCTACTCATTGACCTCACAACTAGCAACATATTCTTCTTTCTAAATGTTACATAGATAATATTCTTGAGACACGTTTGTTTACCTTTGTGTGTGGTTGGCACATCCTCCACTATTGTAGTTGCATGGGAGACAGTGTCTTGTAAGGGGGTTTCCATGTGACTTTTAGTATGGCCCTTTGCATGTTGACCTCACAATTAGCAACATATTCTTCTTTCAAAATTTACTATAGATAGTATTCTCGAGACACGTTAATTCACATGTGTGTGTGTGTGTGTGTGTGTGTGTGTGTGTGTGTGTGTGTGTGTGTGTGTGTGTGTGTGTGTGTGTGTGTGTGTGTGTGTGTGTGTGTGTGTGTGTGTGTGTGTGTGTGTGTGTGTGTGTGTGTGTGTGTGTGTGTGTGTGTGTGTGTGTGTGTGTGTGTGTGTGTGTGTGTGTGTGTGTGTGTGTGTGTGTGTGTGTGTGTGTGTTTGGTATATCCTCCAACATTGTAGGTTCATAATCTCGAATTGTATCCCCCTACAAAAAGATAGATAATCCTTATTGTTTGACATTGTATTATGGGGGGGAAAAAACCATCAGTCATGCTTGTTCACTGGTAGCTACCACATCCCTTCGCATTGCTAGTCTGTATTCTTGTATTGTTTCCTTCCCTAAATAGGGTGAAATATCACTATTAATATCATGTAATGATATTATTTTTAGATCTCTCAGGTCATCTAATCACGGCATGTGAAATTCATGAGCATCGTTTCTTTACCTCTTTGTATATCGAGCCACGTGTGCTATCATTGCAAATCCAAGACCTTCAATTCTTTCACTCTCTGCACACTACAAAACATTTCTAAAATGGATTGACAAGATAGCATCGCAAACATGCTATAAGAGAAGGATATTGTAAATCTTATACAAAAACCTCCATGTTGCCAACTTTGAAGAATTCAATGACTCTATATCTTCATTTGGCTTGAAATCATGGAAGACGATGTGAAACATTTTCTCTCTATGTTCTCTCTTTATCTCTTGCGTGTATTAGAAGAACAAATCATGTTTCACTCAAATGTTATAATAGTCCTCCCAACTTAAGAGCAGTCTCCTTTGGTTGTCTTGGAACATGTCCCAAAAGATCTCTTATCTCACCCAACTTTGAGAAGGTGCATTTCCATCTACTCAAATCAAAGCTATATCATTTAATAATGCATCAAACTTACAATGCAAATAGTATAGATGAATGAGAATAACCTACATTCAAACATATCCATGAATGTTTGAATTTTCTTGTTAGAACTCTCCGTGGTCTTTAATATCCTTACATGATGTGCCTCCTTACCTTTGAGGACGCCAATGTGTATACTATCTCCTAGTTCAACAAACCCCTAGTCTTGGAGTCCCACTTCAAGCATGAGACAGTTTTGCATTGATAAAAACATTATTACATTGGATCAATGTAGTTTCAGTACATATTAATGGCAAGTACAGAGAGGTAGCAACTTATTGATACCACTTTTCTCCAAGGCTAAGATCTACAACTCTGAGTAAACGCCAAGTTTTTTTTATGAGATTTTCATTAACACTATAGTATTCCTTGCTTCACTTAGTTCTAAACTCAGAGTCACAGAGTTGTGTCCGTTTCTATGCGATTGGCCGCACCACCATATCGTACTCATCCTACACTTGGTAATTAAGGACAATGTTATTGCATTGAGAAAAATGCATTAGGGTGAAAAAAATAGTTAAATTAGCTTGAAGAACTACCTACCTTCCACATGATGTGGGCAACTGTGATCAATGAGACCTTGTACCATGCGAGAATGGGTGCCTGATTTCTGTGTGCTTACACCCATGCCTTTGTACCATTAGTTAACTTGTCAAAAATAGTTGTGTGGTTAGCTTTTCCTAGTATCCTTTCTTCACAAATAAGGTCTAGATACGAGGTATGGACAACCCCCTTTTGTCCCAGCATGTATACATTCTACATCAGGGTTTCATGCATATTTATCCATCCAGATAACATTTAGCGTACAAAGATATTCTAAGAATATGAGAAAATGGTCCACTACGTACCTGTTTGTACGAGATCTAGCTGACAAAATCTCCCCCCTTGCTACTCTTATCACTTTCAGAAGGCAATAATCAATGTGCACATGTTGCCTTGCATTACTTAGAAAGGTTGTTGCAAACAATGTAACATGTTAGCGAAAATGTAAGCAACAAACACATTGAAAAATATTAAGGGCCACTTACATGTGCATATCTCATTCATCCATGCTGTGAATTGATGGTTACCATCCCAAACATAAAATATGCAATTGACAAAAAGGCCTAATTAGTATCATTGATTTTTGCCTCAAACTCCTCATGCTTCTTTAGCCAATGGCAGTGCCACTCCTTTCCAATTCAATCATCAACCTCCTTGTACTAGTGCCTTAGAGTCTCCAATGATATTATGAATATACCCATCCTTCTAACATACCCGTTGCTAAAAAATGACTTTGAGAGTTGCTTGTACCTTGATATAACTTGTTCTATCATAGATATGGAAACCAAACAACATCATGGGATAGGTGGCAAAGGGATGGATGTTTTCATCTCTATGAAATGATGAAGTAATACCTACATCAATGTAAAGGAATAAAAACCATAATCAATAACATATCATCATCTCTTATAACCACTCATTGTCAATGTTTTCAACTAGTCTTCAACGCAAGCTTGCACAATATGTTTATCACAAGTGGCTATGAGAGCAGTCTCACCAAACCTTTGTTATGCACTCCTTTTATGTTCTTTGCATTCGCTTCTTCTTGCTTTTCATGTGGCCATATTCCTATTGTGCACTAAAGGACTTAATGCTTTGTTGGTCATCAATCTCCTCATCGATGTCACTCTCAAATACTCTCACTAATACTATTTGCTTTCTCTTACCCTTCCTCATTTGCATCATCAAAGTATGTCCACCTTCTTCGGATGTCACTCCTTCCCCACGTGCAAGTGTAACGGTTGCATGTAGCTCAGTGGATATCAATGAGCATGTTTGTATTGCTCTCCCCCTTACTCTTAGAGAATGGCTCCCCCCTTGCAATTGCATGCTGTTGGTAATAATAGCCTGTGTCCTGCTCTAAGTTAGGGAGGCAAGTTAGAGTCCTCGGGAGACTCACTGGGGGGTTACTCTCTATCTTATTAACAACAATCCAAAATAAGGTAAGAGGGGGAGATAAAGTAGCCATAACAAAAATCAAGAGAGAGATTGCTTACCATCAATTCTATTGGCCATTGCACAATCGTATTTTTCATGCAATCAATCTCATTATTACCTATGCCATGGGCCTTCACACCTCTCCAATGCACAATGATGACAAGAAATCCCACTTGTTCAAGGAGTAGGCTTGGTGAGGGGAACATCTAATAGACTAAACCTTCTCCTATGCTTTCATCATTCTCAAAAAGGGTGACATGATCTTGTCTTTTGAAATCTAATTTGGCCATGATGGAGGGTTTTATATTTACTTCTTATAGATATATTGCTTCCCAGATTTCCTACCATTAAATATCAATTGTGATTTATGTAAACACAATAGCCATGTAGGAACAAATCCAAGTAGAGACTCTCCTTCATAGAGAGAGAGAGAGAGAGAGAGAGAGGACATATTGGGATAGGAGATTGAGAGAGAGAGAAAGAGAGAGAGGGGGGAAGGAGGGAAGCTTGAGAGAGAGAGAGAGGGAGAGAACCATACCAAGGGTAGGGAACATAAATCATGAACTTAAATTGAAAGAGGGGAGGAGGGGTCCTTTTATATAGACAAAGGAGAGAGAAAGGGAGAGAGAGAGAGAGACATACTGAGAGTCATGGAAACGTTTTGCAATGTGGATAAGGGGAGAAAGGGGTCCTTTTATAGGCAAAGAAGAGAGAAAATAGGGAGAGAGAGAGAGAGAAAGAGTGATTAGAGAGAGGGTAAGAGAGAGAGAGAGAGCATGCGGTATGTGTAAATTTTTTCCCCAAGAAGGTGTCATCAGTAGCCCTTATTGAGTGAAAATTAAAGTTACAAGCCCCTTATGGCCAAGAAGGGGTCACTGATAGCCCCTTATAGGGTGAAAAAAAATCCATAAGTCTGAAGCTTCTTCTCGAACTTATGGCTTTTTTTCACCCAAGAAGGGATTACAAAGTAAAGAGTGATCAGGAGAAAGAGAGAGAGAGAGTATGCAATATACTATTTTTTCTCACCAAGTAGGGATCACTCATAGCCGTGAAAAACAAAGCCACAAGTGAACTAAGGCTTCATTTTTCACCTGAGAAGCAGTCTCGCCAATAGCCCCGTCTTGGGCACAAAAAAAGACACAAGTCCACTTGCGACTTTATTTTTTTCCTTGAGAAGGGATCATCAATAGCCTCTTCTTGAACGGAAAAAAAGACACAAGTTTGAGAAGGGAATTATGACTTTATTAGAAAAAAAGGGGGAGAGAGAAAAAGAGTTAAAAGAGCGATGAGAGAGAGGGGGAGAGAGAGAGGGAGAGAAAACATGCAATATGTATAATTTTTTCTCGCCACAAGAAGGGGTCGCTAGCAACCCCTTCTTGGGCAAAAAAAAGGTCACAAGTCCATTCTGTCAAGATTGTGGGAGAGAAGGAAGGAGTCTCACTTGTAGCTTTTTTTCTTGCACAATGGGCGAATACACACAAGGGTGGAGGCTGAAAACAGTTTTCCTCTTCTTAGTTGTGTAAGCCAAAAAGAACTCTTATACAAATAAATAGAAGAACCCTATATATGGGTCTCAAACCAAACTCAACTAACTAAGGTGGCATACTAACTGAGCCACGAACTAGAGTAGATAAGGATAGATGTCATCTAGCTATTATTCATGGGCGGTGTACCAACTGCATCTGCAAACTGACACGTCGGTGACATAAATGCACAACGGTCACCCTGGCATATCATGAGTGGAGCTCGATATCTCAACACTCCCCCTCAAGCTCAATCCAAATTCCTGCACACCAAGCAGGTCTCTGAACTTGCGTAGCTTCTCTACGCCCAATGCCTTCGTAAATATATCAGCTACCTGTTCCTCTGTGCTGACATAAACTAGATCAATAAGACCTAGTAAAACCCTCTCCCGCACATAGTGATAATGCACCTCAATGTGCTTTGTTCTAGCATGATAGACTGGGTTATTTGCCAAGTGTATACTACTCATGTTCTCACAATAAATGACAACTGGCCCATCTGTAGGCTGATGCATATCATAAAGTAGCTTATGCAACCAAGCTACCTCAAATACAGCCATTATTGTACCCCTGTACTCAGCCTCTGTGCTCGACAAGGCAACTGTAGGTTGTTTCTTGCTGCTCCAAGTGATTGCAGCACTCCCAAAAGAGAACACATATCCACTGGTAGATCGTCTATCAGAAATGCTACCAGCCCAATCAACATCAGTGTATCCATGCAACTGTATCTGAACCCCAGTCACATAAAATAGTCCATACTGCAATGTGGACTTCACATACCTGAATATGCGTCTAGCCGCATCCAAATGCGGTTTCCGTGAAGCCTGCATAAACTGACTTACCAATCCAACAGCATAGCTCAAATCTGGCTTGGTAATAGTCATATAAATCAAGCTTTTTACTATGCGTCTGTACATAGTAGGATCTTCCAGAAGCTCACATGCATCTGCGCTCAGCTTCATATTCTGCTCCAAAGGAACTGAAATAGGCTTACAGCCTGTCATCCCATATTTGGATAGCATGTCCAATCCATACTGCCTCTGCAAGAGCTGTATCCCACTTGGTGATCTAATCACCTCAATGCCCAAGAAATAACGCAGCTCTCCCAAATCCTTCATCTCAAACTTTTGCTTCAATAGCATTTTCACATGAAGGATATCTTCATCACTGTCACCTGTCATAATCAAATCATCAACATAAATGACAAGTAGCATAATATCTTTCTCTGTTTTTCTCACATAAAGTGAGAAATCTGCCTTGGAAATCTGAAAGCCAATAGTGACAAGATACTGTTCTATCTTGTCAGACCATGCTTTAGGTGCTTACTTCAAGCCATACAAGGCTTTCTTCAACCTGCAAACAAACTCAGGATGAACAGCATGCACATAACCTGGTGGCTGCTCCATATAGACCTCTTCTTGCAAATCACCATGCAAGAAGGCATGCTTTACATCCATTTGATATAAAGACCATCCCTTTGATGCAGCCATAGCAATGACTGCTCTTACAGTTGCCATCCTTGCAACCGGACTGAATGTTTCTTCATAGTCAATGCCATATGTGTGTGCATACCCCTTGACTACTAATCTTGCCTTGTATGTGTTCACAGAACCATCTGCATTGTGCTTCACCTTATAAACCTACTTACAACCAATTGCATTTTTACCTTTAGGCAAAGATACCAAATCCCATGTAGCATTTGCTTCGAAGGCATCCATTTCTTCATCCATGGCTTTCTCCCATTTTTCTTTTCCCATGGCTTGCTCAAAAGAAGTGGGTTCTAGTTCCTGTATCACTTTGACCATATATGCATAGTGAATGGCTGTAAATCCATCATATTTCAACGTATCCATAGGATACCTAGCTCTGGTAGACCTGCGCAAAGTAGGTTCACTCCCAGGTGCTCTCAAAACATCCCTGATCTTCCTTACTCCAGGTGTAACAATAGAAGGAATACCCAACTCATCATCAATGCTCTGTTCTGAGCCACTGGATTCACCATCCACATAAGAGTGACCTGCATTCACATCAAACATGGGCTGATCTACCTTCTCTTTTCCTTTTCGTGAAACCTGCATACCACTATCTGTATTATTTTGAGGAGATTCTCCTGATCTCAATCTGCCTGTCCATGGCGAAGAATATGAACCACTGCTAGAGGACACTCCAGGTCCACTAATATTTTGTGACTGCTGCTGTGAATTTTGTGCAGCATTACCATTTTGTGCATCTACATCATCAATCACATTTATTGGTTTATACCAACTACTCATCTCATCAAAAACAACATCTCTGCTCACTGTAAACTTACAAGTAGAAGGGTTATAGCATCTATACCCTTTCTGCTGCAGAGAGTAACCAATAAAGATGCACTTCTCAGCTTTTGGATCCAACTTGGATCTCAACTCATCTGGCACATGAACATAGGCAATGCAACCAAAAATCTTCAAATGAGAAATATCTGGTTTCCTACTAGTATACCTCTCCTCTAGAGTCATCCCATGTATTGCTGCAGTGGGAGTCCTGTTCATTATGTAGACTGCTGTAGCAACTGTTTCAGCCCAGTAAAAATCTGGCAAGTCTTTTTCGTTGAGCATGGCACGAGATACCTCTCCAATGCCTGTTTTTCCTTTTTGCAATTTCATTTTGTTGTGGGGTATGACTACATGAATATTTCTGCTTCATGCCATGCTCCTGCAAGAACCTTGCAAACTCATTTGAGAGGTACTCTCCCCCTCCATCTGACCTTAGACATTTTATTTGCAGGCCTGTTTCTTTTTCAACCATAGCTTTAAGAGTTTTGAAATGCCCAAAAACTTCACTTTTCTTTTTCATAAGTGCAAACATTGCTGCACTCAATTCAGACATGTCTACATCCAATGTAAACATTCTGCCCTTCTTCTTTCCTTTTGCTATCAAGCGACCTTTATTTTTCATATCCTCAACAAAGCATCCATGAGGATTAAATCTGACCTGCAAGCCCTGCTCAACCATTTGACCAACAGAAATCAGATTCTTGGTGATATTCGGGACATGAAATACATCGGACATGTATTTCTTTTTCCCGTCCTGCATAGACAAAGGAATTTTTCCAATCTGCACAATAGGATGTGCAGTATCATCACCAGTCTCCACAAATCCTGGTTTTTCCATTTTCCTTGCATCCTCCATCCATTCTGCATGACCTGTCATGTGGTTTGATGCACCTAAGTCAACATACCACACATCGTTGCTTTCTTCTGCACTTGTCACAGAATTGTTCATGTGCTGCACTATAAACAAATGCTCATTTCTGTCATCACCCTGTCTACTAGAAGATGCATAATTCCCTTTTTGCAATTTCCCGTTCATGATGTCATTCTGCTTTTTATAGCAGTCTTTAGCCATATGACCCATTTTACCACAATAGTAGCATTCAACATTGTTGTTTGCATTTTGGCCTCTTTGCCATCCACCACGACCTCTTTGGCTCCCCCTGCCTCTAGAGTTACCACGTCCTCCTCCATAGGACTAGTTTTCTTGAGTTTGCTGCATATTCTAATTTCTACCACGGCCTCTAGATCGGCCTCCTCTACCTCTGCCTCTACCTCTTCCAGCATTTGAGTAGAAGACAGCTTCTTTTGAAGTTCCTCCTGAAGAAGATGCACCACCATTTCTCTGCTCCTCAGAAATTAGAATAGCAATCAACTCCTCAAAATCAGGAAATCTTTCACAGACGGAAATGGATGTTCGAAACTGTGCATAATCCTTTCCTAGACCATTCAAGGTCACAGAAACTAAATCATCATCTTCCACTGGCGACCCAATGGAAGCAAGTGCATCTGCAATCTTCTTCACCTTCATGTGGCAGTCATTGATGCTTATATTTTCTCTTTGCACATTATGCAACTCTTTCTTAAGCTGCATTTTCCTGGCTTGCGTATTTGTGCTATACATTTTTGACAAAGTATCCCACGCCTCTTTTGGCGTACTTGCATCTTGAATATGCACAATCATAGAGTCTGAAATGCTGATAGATAGCCAATACATAACTTTCCTGGCTCTCTCATGCCATGCTTTAAATGCCTGCATTTGCTGTTGATTGGGAACATCAGGAAGAACTGGTTCTTCTTCATTTCCTGCAACAAATTCCCAATATCCTTTTCCCATAAGGAAATTCGTCATTCTAAACTTCCATGCTTGGAAGTTGTTCTTGTCAAGCTTTTCAGTGACAATCTGTGAGAGAGAATCAGACGCCATTACAGAACACTGTAAAAAATTCTGTCACTGCAAAGAACACAGCTTCAACCTCACAAGGGCAAATCTGCAAAACTGACGAAAGTGGTATTTGACCACACAGTCACTTCCTAGTGACGATTTTGCATCAATAGGCAACAAGGATGATTCTGCAACTCCCAATGTCTCTGCCACAGGCATACGATGCAATTTCTACAGTAACTTTTCACCGACCTGTAGAACAGTGGCTACATAGCATACAACTGGGCCTTTTCTTGAGTGCGTGCAAAAAACTTTCCCTCCAAAACAGGCCCTAAAATGGCCTCAAATAAAAAAAACAGGGTCACCAAGGGCTAAAGCCCTTTCTCGCAGCAGGTACTGCCCTCTTCCTTCACCATGAAGGGCGTCTCAACCTGAGACAATGCACTCTTGCAATTTCCGGCTGTGCTACCTACAGAGATCTGCTCCCAAAACAGAAAATGAAAGCAACACTGCTCCTCTTACCAGAACACCGCGAGCTTGGCTTGCTTTCTTGAGCTCCTTACCACGAACAAGGCTATGATACCATGTCAAGATTGTGGGAGAGAAGGAAGGAGTCTCACTTGTAGCTTTCTTGCTTGCACAATGGGGGAATACACACAAGGGTGGAGGCTGAAAACAGTTTTCCTCTTCTTAGTTGTGTAAGCCAAAAAGAACTCTTATACAAATAAATAGAAGAACCCTATATATGGGTCTCAAACCAAACTCAACTAACTAAGGTGGCATACTAACTGAGCCACGAACTAGAGTAGATAAGGATAGCTGTCATCTAGCTATTATTCATGGGCGGTGTACCAACCGCATCTGCAACTGATACGTCGGTGACATAAACGCACAACGGTCACCCTGGCATATCACGAGTGGAGCTCGATATCTCAACACATTCTTGGGTGAAAAATAGTGTCACAAGTCCCTTCTCAGACTTATGCATTTTTTTTGTGCCCGAGAAGGGGTTGTTGGTAATCCCTTCTCGAGCAAATAAAAAAGGTAAAAGTCCACTTGTGACTTCTTTTCACAATTTTTTTTCCTAAGAAGGGGCTATCGACAGCTCCTTCTTTGGCAAAAAAATAACTTCACGTAACCTCCTTTGTCTCTGGGAGAGGGGACTTGTGGAATCATTCTTTAATGAAGGGGCTATTAAAAACCCCTTCCTAGTGCAAAAAAATACGCATATTTCTCTCTTTGTGCCTATCTCTTTACCCAACTCCCCCCTTTTTCTCTCTCTCTCCCTCCCTTTCCCTCTCTTCTATGTCTCCCCCCCTCTCTCTCTCTCTCTCTCTCTCTCTCTCTCTCTCTCTCTCTCTCTCTCTCTCTCTCTCATTTAATTAGTTAGTTAATATAAATAGTATACATTAATATAAATTAGTTATTATCAAATAATTCAAATAATATATCAATTTATTCAATTTAATTTGAATTATTTTTAAATGCTAACTACTAATGTGTTAATGTCAAATTAGTTAGTATTAATTTAAGTAGTTGGTATTAATTATTTAGTTAGTTACTTTTAATTGGCACTAAATTAATTAAATTGGTTGGATAATTAGTATTAATTAGTTACTTAGTCTTAATTAGTAGTAGATTAACTAAATTAGTTGAATAACTAGTATTAGTTAGTTTTAATTAGTGAGTATTAGTTACTTAGCTCGTTTTGATTAATGTTCATTTAATTAAATAAATTAATATTTATTAAAATATTTAGTACTAATTAATTAAAATATATTAATTCCATTAATTTTTAAATTAATATTAAGATTGTATTTACATTAAATTAGTTACTATCATCTTTTTGGAGGGGGGATAGCAAATTTTTGGTGCAAGGGGGGGGAGGGTTTGGGGCAAAATCCCCCCACCCCCTTGAAAGGGGGCATTGACAACCCCCTTCTAATCTCTCTCTCTCTCTCTCTCTCTCTCTCTCTCTCTCTCTCTCTCTCTCTCTCTCTCTCTCTCTCTCTATTTAAATACTTGTATAAAAAAGCATTGGTCTCATTTTTTGCTTTACTTATCTAGAGGTTGATTGAAGAAAAATATGTCAAACACCCCTCCCCCTCGTGGCTCTCTCTTCTTTCTGCACATGTCTCTTAGTCTCTCTCTCTCTCTCTCTCTCTCTCTCTCTCTCTCTCTCTCTCTCTCTCTCTCTCTCTCTCTCTCTCTCTCTCTCTCTCTCTCTCTCTCTCTCTCTCTCTCTCTCTCTCTATCTATCTATCTATCTATCTATCTATCTATCTATCTCTAACATGCATTTAATGCTCCACTATCTCAAAGTGGTTATATAAGGCCACGCATCCCCTATGATAGCCCCCCCTCCCCTCCCAAGTTGTGGAATATTTACTTAGCCCTACAAGTATGTACACCACTCTCCCTTTCCCTCTCCCTCTCTCTCGCTCTCTCTCATATTTAGCAATCGCATCCACACACACACACACACACACACTCTCTCTCTCTCTCTCTCTCTCTCTCTCTCTCTCTCTCTCTCTCTCTCTCTCTCTCTCTCTCTCTCTCTCTCTCTCTCTCTCTCTCTATCCAACCCTCTTATCTCTATTTCCCTCGCCCCTCTTTCTCCCTCCATCTTCATCTCCCCTACCCTTCTATCTCTATCTATCTCGCTCCCCCCACCTCTCTCTCCCTCTCTCTCTATCTATCCCTCCCCCCCTCTCTCTCATATTTGGCACCCACATCCATATACACACACTTTCTCTATCTCCATCCCTCCCTCCCTCTCTCTTGAATATGATATCCACCCCCACACTTACTCTTTCACCATCACCCATATCTGACATGTGTATCAGTATAGGTGTAGATATCTTGGGAAATGGATCCATCTTCAAGTGTTATGCCAAATACCGAGGTAGGCATCTATGTGGCTTCCCTCTCTACCAAACCTATTATACACTACACAAGTATTCGGTTCTTAATTCTAAAGGAGGAAAACATTTGCAATGGCAATGGCTATCCTGTTCTTGCTATCACCTATATGCAAATGGCTGAATACAAAGCACACTAATCCATTGCAACAATGACCATGAGGTTGGCCATGTATATGCTCTTAACACCTTGGTCTCACAAGACTATCTTGTCAAACAAGAAAAGGGGTCTACATTGTAGCCTTTCCCCAAAATAGACCTCGCCCAAAGCTTTTATAGCTTTGAGAAAACAACGATCACTGTGGAAGCCTCACCACTACCCCAAGACATGAGGGAGCATCCCAATCATGCTTGATGTGGAAGAGGAAGTGATAGGACCATCCTCTTATGCAGCAAATGTGGTTGAGTACATAAAGTCTTCTCGAGGGCAACACCGAGTGTTAGGTCATTTGCTTCAAAATACGAGTGTTATAGAGAGAGTGGAGGAGATCCCATTTTTGTATGATGTGGCATCATATAAGCTTCCATCGATGGCACACATAATATGCATCCAATGGAGAGTATGGAGCAAAAGTATAATGGCCATTACTGGACAAAGCCCACATCAACATAGAGTGTCCAAATAGAAATTGTGCTAGTTGCTTATTTTTTTGCTCACCAAACCAGATGGCATGGATAGATATAAGACTCTTCATTTGCAAAGTCATTAAAAGGAATGTGGATAGCATGACATGGTTTTTGTACTCTAATATGAGTAAATCATATCAATTAAGTTCCATTGCATGCCATGCAAAAAAACTTAATACCAACATATCAACTGTCGAAATGTCAACTAATGATCTCAAAAGCCTTGGATGCCTCTATTGTAACCAACCCCCCATGTTGCTCTCCAAGTGCAAGTTTTTAATGTATTATGTGATGTTAGTAAGCACAATGTCAAAATATTTATCAAGGGACACATAACCATGAGATGCAAAGAGGCACATGCAGAGCTAATGTCAAAGAGGTGCCGAAGACTGTAGAGAAAATGGTAAGAGACTTTACTGCAGCTGGACCTCGACACTTGCAAATAACTATGGCTAGAAGACTAGTGATTAGTGTCCTAGTTCACGACGAGCAAGGTGTTCCCATGTCTAATAATGAACTCTTAACGATACTTGAGGAACTCCAACCACTCATTTAGAGGAATAGGTGACATATCATTCCATTCACTGATACCATGTATCCCCGTAAATATCATAAAAAAGCCATGCATATGATATTTAGTATTCCATGCATGTAGTTTCAAAACATGGTTTATATAGCACGTGTTGAGAGTGAAAAATGAATGGAATCTTGTCTTCTAAAGTTAAAGCAACAATGTGCATACAAATTTTTCCATGGTATCCTATTTCTTGAGCAAGCTGTTGACCATGATAGTAGATGTTTTATATTCAAAATGTTAATGACTGGGCTAGTCTTAGGGGTAGACTTAATGAATTGTATGCAAGGGAATGGCACTAGGGACCTATGCAATAGTTGGATATGCTTCCACCATGTGCATCGTTTTAATGATTGGACCACCATGTAGCACATGTGTATGACCCAAGATAGTTTCTCTTATGTGATTTTACTATCATAACACAAATTGAATGAACATAGTTATCCTTAAACTTCAATTTCTATCTTGTGCTCTTGCAATGTACAAGAGTTGATGACTCTAGCAATATATGAGATGAAGGAAGAGGATATAGATGCACAAGTAATTTTTTGGAAAAAGTTGAATGAAGTGATGGAGAAATGTGGCCGACTCTAGCAATATATGAGATGAAGGAAGAGGATATAGATGCACAAGTAATTTTTTGGAAAAAGTTGAATGAAGTGATGGAGAAATGTGGCCACTTAAGTGTTGATTTTCAAGGATTCATGGGAAATCAGGTAGCCACAACTGAAGGGCCATCCACACAATTTTTAATGATGGTCCAAACAACATAATGCAAGAAAGGGAGATGTCTTGCCTATTTCCTTGGGAAAAAATTCTCCAAATACACACATTGTAGTATGTGCACAACAATTTACAAGATAAGCATAAGTGTTTGTGCTCATGTGGAGGTGTGCACCCATGAAAGATGATGCAATAGTAGAATACCAATTCATTCAACCTTGGTAGGTCTCAAGAAAAGTTGCAGATTGTAATATTCTAGCAATGGATTTTTAGCTTAGTAGGTGGCATGTCAGATATCTATGTTGGAGGTGAGACTTTGTTGGGGTAAGTCTAATCCGTAAGAGTAGGATGTGATGTGAGATTCAATCATTTTCTCATGATCCATACCCTCTCATGCTGATATTTGTCCAAGTGGTAGAAGACATTGCACATTGCAAAGAACCCAACATATAATTTCTGGGATTTCATTGACCGTGTAGCTAAAGGAAAAGGATATTTGGCATGCAAGCAATTGTACTATGTGTACCTCTAAGTGTTTGAAATAGATGTAAATGTAAACATGTTTATATACCAACCCATGCTTATAGAAGAAAACTTGAACATCATATTTGAAAGTAGAAGAACTTTTCTAGCACCACCAATGCTACCTCTTAGCAAAACCGCCTTTCATTTCGTTGAGAAAATATTGTCATGCAATTCATTGGTTAGCTTGTGTTAAAATTTTTTCAAGCTTTGGTGTGGCCTTCTCTCTCTTAGTTTGTTGAGAAATAGAACTATTGGTAAAACTTAAAGCAATATAAATGTACATTTGGATTGCTTGTAAGAATTGTATTCTGTTAAATTGATTGGGGGAGGGAAAGAGAGGGGGGGAAGGGGAGGGAGCTACCCAGGAGCTATTAATCCATTGCAATTAAAGTTCTAATAATCCGGAGTGGTCGCAAAAGTGATCACATTATCACACACACACACACACACAGAGATTCTTTGCATAATACAAAGAGAGAGACAATGTAGAGATAGAGAGAGAGAGAGAATGTAGAGAGAGAGGGAATATATACATAGAGAGGAAAATTGAGAAACTGAGAATGAAAGATGAGAGATAGAGGGAGAGAGTGAACGTAATGGAAGTGGTGTCAAGGAACGTAGAGAGAAGAAGAAAGAGAGAGAGACAAATTAAAGGTAGTGGTGGCAATAGTGGTAGAGAGAGTAGCACTGGTGGTGTCGATTGCGATGGTGGTGGTGGTGGCAGTGATGGTGATAGTAGAAATTGTTGTGGTGGTGATGGTAGTTGTGGTGGTGGTGGTGGTGGTGGTGGTGGTGGTGGAGGTATTTAGGGGTGGAATAAGTGTATTATATGAAATAAGAAATGGAGGTTGACCAAAAAAGCTTGCTCAAATACTCATACTGTCACTATTGGACTAAAGTGTGCCCAATCAATGCCATCAAAACATTTCAAGAAAAGGGACTTTTGGAACTCCTTCAAGAAGAAGTGGTTGTGGGAGTTGCTTTGTACTTGCCTTGTCTATATTGAAATACAAAGGTTGGTGCTTGCTATGATGACTTCACACATTCTCTTCTAACAAATTGGAGTAGCTCGCTCAAGTTGTCTTCCTTCATTGAGCTCCAAATGGCAATGCCAAACAATGTGGATATTTCCTTCACAAACTTTGTGAGCCCTAGCTGCAAAATCACCCATACTCGCCCATTTTTAGAGGCTTTACTATCGGTAATGATCCCCTTTACTTTAGCTGCCTATGTAGAAGCAACCCATTCACATCAAACAGAATTAACTTTTGGATTGTGGGAGGTAGCTATACATGTGCACGTGGAAAGATGAGCACGCACGTATTGGGTTGACGAAAAAGAGTATTGCATTATAGTCAAATATTGTACAAGTTTATATAAATATGACACCTTTGCTCTTAGAAATCTTTCATCCTCGACAAAGTGATATACAGACATACAATTTGTCTATTGGAATTTAGCACTACCGATGCAAGGTCACCACATGCCACATTGCAATGTAAAATGGTATCCCCTTCTTTTGTGTATGTTGGCAAAAACGATCTCCAAAAAGCCCTAGCACATTGCATGCCACCTACAATACATGGTATTCATATAAGGGATTAGGAATCTACTAAATGCCTATAAAACATCTCTATAGTAGATTAGCAACCTTGGATCTCATATTGACCTCTCACTGGGGATTGTGATGTATCTCACACCCACTCATTCATAGTAATGTTGTCTTTTACGAATTTCAAAGGGGATAATTCCATTGTAAGTGATGTTCGATCACATGTATGATACAATATATATTAGATGTACCTGCATTTAAAGCATATAATACTAATTTTAGTAATTCTACTCATTGAATGGAGCTAGCAAGTGTGATACGTAAACAATATCCTACATTATCATATCATGACTTTAAAGCTCTCACCTCTCTACCTTCAATGATACAGAAAGGTGTCTCGTAATGAATAACTTGTGACATACGTAAGGTCTAATATTTTTATATTGACTCCATTCCTCAATGTCCATCCTACACAACTTACTTGATGAGCACTATCGTGGAGTATGTTGTATTAAGGAAAAGTAACATCCTTATGTCCTTGAGCACATGATCAATCAAATGCATGGCATCAATTAACTCCACCTTAGTATGGGAGTTCCATGATGGAATTCCATCTCTTAATCCATACACGGCATTATCTTCAGGGAGACGAACCACCATGATATCGCATGCTATGTTTGTGGTTTCTTCGTAACCTCAACCATCTTGTGGTGATTGACCTCTTCTCCAACACCTCTACTAATTGAGAGGATGCCTCACTTGGTTGATCACTTTGCAATTCATTTCCTGTCTCAAATGGGTCAAAGAGAAAAATACACCAGTCCACCTTTGCCATTGTAGTGGCATGGGAGACAACGTCTTGCAAGGAGTCTTCCACACGAGTTTCAATATAAATCTCTACTCATTGACCTCACAACTAGCAACATATTCTTCTTTCTGAATGTTACATAGATAATATTATTGAGACATGTTTGTTTACCTTTGTGTGTGGTTAGCTCATCCTCCACTATTGTAGTTGCGTGGGAGATAGTGTCTTGTAAGGGGGTTTCCATGCGACTTTTAGTATGGCCCTTTGCATGTTGGCCTCACAATTAGCAACATGTTCTTCTTTCAAAATTTACTATAGATAGTATTCTTGAGACATGTTAATTCACATGTTTGTGTGTTTGGAACATCCTCCAACATTGTAGGTTCATAATCTCGAATTGCATCCCTCTACAAAAACATAAATCATAATTATTGACATTGTATTGTGGGGGGCAGGGGTGGGAAACCATCAGTCATACTTGCTCAGTGATAGCTGCCACATCCCTTTTGGCACTGGTAGTCTATGTTCTTGTATTCTTTCCTTCCTTACATAGGGTGAAACATTATTATTCATATCATATAATGATATAATATTTAACAGCTCTCAAGTCATCTGATCATGGCATGTGAAATTCATGAGCATCATTTCTTTACCTCTATGCATAGAAGCCACATTTTCTATCATTGTAGATCCAAGACCTTCAATTATTTCACCCCCTGCACAATAAAAAATATTATTGTTGTTAATTTAGTGATGAACAAGGTTTACATACTTTCACATCATGAGTTTTCTACACAAGCTAGCTTACCATGTTGGTGCTCTATAATGCAAGAGTCAGTGGGATGTGATGATGTGTCCTTGACTAATTTCTCACCACCTTTTGTCACTATTACACATTCTCTATAGTGGTGTGTAAGGTAAGCCTCTCCATCACAAGATTTGAATGAACTTGCTCTATCCTTGTATCTATGTCAATGATATGGATCTCCTCGCTGGTGCCTTCCACTTCAAATCAAGTCCATTGGAAACATATCAAGGGATGGAACAACATTGATCCTTTGGAACAATCTAGATGAATATGTAATAAATGGAAAACTTGCACTTTCCAATCATCTTACCTCTACTACTCAAGTGTGTTGTTTGTTACATTGTCAAGATTGCAATCTGCTCTTCAATGGTATCAATCAAGGGACCTACATGGACCTCCTTGTTGTGATTCATGTTTAGTGATATAATTTCACTAATAGGAATAAAAGAGATGTCTTGGCTATAGGAATTTAAAACATCAAACCTTTCGGGTATGGAGAAACCAAATCAATTATCAATGAGGGCTGTGGCCTTTCTTTGATAGTACTAGGTATTCACTTGCTCTTTTATTTTCTTTTTTAGACAACCACACTACTAGTATAAATTTATTATAAATTGATCATATTCTCTTTACCAAGAGACAACAAAGTGTAGTATACTCTTAAGAATGCAACTCCTTTTACTTAGCACACCTTTGGAACCTTATGTCTCTTGTGTTTGTTTTTTCCTTGAGTATTTCTAGTACAAACCTTTCTCATTGGAGAGGTTTTTACCTTCTAGGTAGTCAAGGAAGATAGGGCATCTCCAATATACCTCCTCATCCCGCTTTTTCTGTATTTGGCAATCTACATACATACATTGATTATGCTGGATGGCCAGAAGCCCTAGTAGATGACAAACTCCTATCCCTTTCCATGTTCCTTCTAATAGAATTGAGATCCAAGGGATTTTTGAGTACTTGATGAGGGAGCTAGCCGCTAGCCTAGCCGCAAATCTCAAGTCACTCCAAGACCTCATGGACAAGCCACAATGGCAATGGACCAAGTTGCATGACCTAAACCTCATGTACAATTGGGCACTCACCACAGATGAAAAGAGGGTTGAGAATAGGAACCTAGGCAACAATGAGCAATTAGAATGTAGCAATTCAAATGATGAGTACGAGGACTCCTACTCCACAAATGAGGAAAGTGAAAAAGAGGCTGAGACGAGAGAGTACGATACAAATGACCGACTGATCGAACAAATAAGAGTAGACTCTAAGCTCTGAAGAGCCACCACTTTCAAAATTAAGAGAGGAGGCTTCAAAACTGAATGTGATCGCACTTGGTTGGATCACTTGGGCGTGATGGACTATGAGCAAGTAGGACTAGTTTAGCTAAGAGCTACGCCTCTCTTTGGAATAGAATCAATCTTAGTGCCTACGACCACCACCAAGGGAGATTTCCTCCTCTAGCGAGGGTTGCAAGTTTGATCTGGAATCGAAAGTAAGATTTAAGAGCAATCCAGAGATTCCCCAACCATCTATAACTAGATGCACCAAGGGGGACTTGCCGGTCCATCTAAGGCACAGATGGGTGAAGGAGGAAAAGAGAGAACAACCAAAGGGGTCAGAGGTCGAACAACAAAGGAAGGCCCAGGAGCTACCAGAGCACTTCACTAAATTCAAGAAGGGAGATACGGTAGTGATCTTTCTAGGATCGAAGAAGCAAGGACATGCAAATGAACCAATAGAAGGGCCTACCAAGGTCAACGAAGTCAACTTAGCCAAGGAAGGGGAGAAGCCTCAACCTGTATTTATAGCTAATGACCTGACCAAGCAAGAGGAGGATGATCTCATTCCTCTCTTGTGAGAGTACATAGATGTGTTTACCTAGTCCTTAGAGATGAACTCATAGGAGTCGATCCAACAGTCATAATGCATAACATTCTAATGAATCTTGATGCAACACTAGTAAAGTAGTGACCTTACCAATGAATCCAAAACATGCTCACATTATCAAAGAAGAGATCGATAAACTATTGGAGACCAGATTCATCTATGAGGTTGAGTGCACGGACTGAGTATCACCCATCATAATTGTCTTGAAAAAGAACAAAAATATCCAAGTGTGCGTAAACTACAAAAAAGTCAATGCCACAACTAGGAGAGTGATTATCCATTGCCCTACATGGAGCACATGCTTGAGAGTAGCGAAAAAAGAAGCCTATAGTTTCCTAGATGGCTTCTTGGGCTATAACCAAGTTGTTGAGATGGCAAGCTCAACACGTGCGGACATTGATGATGGACTGCCTGGCTAGATGGGCCCACATGTCTACACTTAGCATGTTGGTGGTCATTATGATACTTACATGTCCAATGAATTATCACTTATTATATTTAGTTTGTTACACCTTCCTACAGCTGGCAAAGATATAGTACCAGTCGATTAGTGTAGTCTTTTATGCATTGTTCGACTTAGCAGGCCACTTTCCTTTATGTTGTATCTTATCTATACTTTGTGTACGTTGTATCGTGTGTGGAAGAAGAAGAAGAAATTAGAAATAAAATTTTTTGGCCTCCATCTCTCTTCTTGTGTTCTTAAGTGAGCTATGATAGCATGCAAACCACTTTTAGTCCCGTTGGAGTAGAATGTAAAGTTGAGTGCTGATGTTGGGGATGAGATAGAAGACCCTACTATGTTCAGGAGGATAGTGAGGAGTTTGATCGACATGACCATTACAAGGCGAGACTTGAGCTACGTTGTTGGTCTTGTGAGTCAGTTTATGTAAGTACCTAGAAAGCCACATTTGGATGCAGTCAGATGCATATTGAGATCTGTGAAGTCCACATTACATTATGGACTTTTCTATGAGGCAGGTACAGATGTACAGGTGTTTTGATACATAGATGCAGATTGGGCTTGTAGTATGTCTGATAGAAGATCTACCAGCGGATACATGTTCTCTCTTGGTAGTGCAGCAGTTACGTGGAGCAGCAAAAAGCAATCTACAGTTGCTTTGTCGAGTATAGAGGCTGAGTATAGAGCTACTGCTGTTGCAGCATGTGAGGTAGTATGGCTGCAAAAGTTATTGGTTGATTTAGATGTGCAGGTGGAAGGTCGAGTTGTCATTTATTGTGACAACATGAGTGGTATACAGTTGGCTAGGAACCCTATGTTCCATGCCAGGACAAAACATATGGAGGTACACTACCACTTTGTGAGAGAGAAGGTACTAGCAGGTGAGATTGACTTGGTGTATGTCAACACACAGGATCATATAGCTGACATCTTCACAAAGGAATTGGATACAAAGAAGCTTCAAAAGTTTCGAAGCTTATTTGGAGTTGCAGAGATGTAGTTGAGCTTGAGGGGGAGTGTTGAGATGACAAGCTCAACGCATGCAGACATTAATGATGGACTGCCTGGTTAGATGGGTCCACATGTCTACACTTAGCATGTCAGTGGTCATTATGACTCTCACATGGCCATTGACTTATTACTTATTATATTCAGGTTGTCACACCTATTTAGAGGTGGCATAGTTATAGCGCCAGTCGACTAGTGTAGTCGGTTATGCATTGTTTGACTTAGTAGGCCACTTTCCTTTATGTTGTATCTTATCTATACTTTGTGTACATTGTAAAGTGGGTGGAAGAAGAAGAAGAAACCAGCAAGAAAACATTTTGGCCTCCATCTCTCTTCTTGTCTCTTGAGTGAGCTTCTCCTTGTACATTCTGTGTGTGTTCGGCGCAGCATCTTGAGCAAGCCCCCCCACCACGCTATTCATGACATTTGAGACAGAAAATGCATTACAAAAGTGATAAACAAAGTGAGGCATTATTTGGATTGGCAAAGGTGTTGGAGAAGCTCAACCATGGCTGAGGTTAACAAAGAAACCACAAATACAGCATGCAATATCATGGTGGTTCATTTGCCCAAAGATGACCAAAGATAGTGCCATGTATGGATTGGGGGATCCTCTTTCTCCATGAATATCTTAAATATTGAGACTTGAATTCCATCATGTAATTCCATACTAAGGCAGAGTCAATCAATGACATGCACCTGGCTAATCATGTGCTCAAGAACATAGGAATGTTGGGTATTGTGTGTTTTGTGACCAAGGCTCGCAAAGTTTCTAAAAGAAATATCCACATTGTTTGACATTAGCATTTGGAGTTCAATGAAGGAAGACTACTTGAGCAAGCTAGTCCAATTGGTTAGAAGTGAATGTGTGAAGTCATCCAAGCAAGCACCAACCTTTGTGTTTCAATATGGATAAGGTAAGTACAAAGCAACTCCCACAACCACTTCTTCTAAAAGGAGTTACACAAAGCCCCTTTTTTTGAAATGTTTTGATTACATTGATTAGCTGCACTTAAGCTCAACCAATGACACTATTGTGGATGATAGCATGGAGAAGATGCAGAGGAACCCACCCAACGGCTTTATATGCCCATCCTCATTTGACAGAAACCCCATGGACATTGTCCTCTTGGAGACATGCTTCCCTACTTAGCTAAGCTAGCATGCTTCCCTGATTTAGTCTTGGACTTTGTTTGGGATCACCCATTCCACCCTCCAGCAATCAAACTCAATTGATATTTGATGTGCACAATGAATATCTACTTTCATAATTATTTAATGATACTAATTTTCAAGCGCAATGAAATGAGAATGAGAGAGAATAGGAGAAAGAGAGAGGGATGTGCAACTGAAGGAGATTGTGTATAGGCCTTGGCTCAATTGTAGTACTATAAGATGTGTAAATAAAGCATGTGCAAAATATCTAGGAAAGGGTGGAGTATAGATGCATGCATACATGTGAATGCATTTGTGCATAGTGGATTGAGTAACAATGAGATAATATTATTGTCTCGATATTAACTATTTGGACAATTTGAAAAACAATAAATATCACACATTTTTGCAGCAAGTGTAACAAACTATTTGATATCATACCATCTTGTAGTAAGTTCACACAATAATACTCAATTGAATGTAGTGGAAACATGTGCAATGTAGTTTCACTTATGTGTGCACAATGGAAGTGATAATATATTGGGATGTAATTACAAATCACACGTATAAAAGAGAGAGATAGATGAGTGAGTGAGTGAGTGTGTGTGTGTGTGTGTGTGTGTGTGTGTGTGTGTGTGTGTGTGTGTGTGTGTGTGTGTGTGTGTGTGTGTGTGTGTGTGTGTGTGTGTGTGTGTGTGTGTGTGTGTGTGTGTGTGTGTGTGTGTGTGTGTGTGTGTGTGTGTGTGTGTGTGTGTGTGTGTGTGTGTAACAATGTGATATTCTTATCGCCCTAATGTTAAGTACTTAAAGTATTCAAGACCATGTATCTCATGCAAACCCTTGACACTTGCAAAATCAAGAGGATTGTGAAAAATAGATACATGACATGGATTTGTGTGGGAGGCTAATCAAATGAGGATAAGAGAGATCAAGAGAAATAGAGTGTGTGAGTGAGTGATTGAGTGAGTGAGTGAGAGAAAGAGAAAAGTTATTAATTGAGATACATAGATAGATAGAGAGAGAGAGAGAGAGAGAGAGAGAGAGAGAGAGAGAGAGAGAGAGAGAGAGAGAGGAGGGAGGGAGGGAGTGTGTGGGTGTGTGTCACACACACACACACACATAGAGGATGAGAGCAAGAGAGGAAGAAAGTGAGAAGTTGCTAATTGAGAGAGAGAGAGAGAGAGAGAGAGAGAGAGAGGGAGGGAGGGAGAGAGAGAGAGATAGGGAGGAGGAAAATAGAGACAGAATAATTGGTGGGAGATGGAGATATATATATATATATATATATATGTAGAGAGAGAGAGAGAGAGAGAGAGAGAGAGAGTTGTACTTAAGGTACTTAACATGGGGGAGAAACATAGGTGGGGACAATGGTGGTGGAAGCAGTGGAGCTGGTAGTGACACTCATAGTGGAGGCGATAGTGGTGGTGGTGGTGGTGGTAGTGGTGGAGATGGTGGTGGCAATGAAAGAGTAGTAGTGGTGCTTGGTATATGCCCAGGAGAAGAAAATGAATAAGTGGCTTATGTGGAACAAGAAATGGAGGTTGCCTAGAAAAGCTCACTCACAAAGCTTGCTTCTCACACATACTCTTTAGCACATGTGGGGAAGGTATTTGATGTCTTGAAATAGCATAGATTATTTATTAAAGAGACTAAGTGTTCATTCATGGAGACTAAGGTGGAATATCTATAATACATTTCACTGAAAACTTAGTCGTTATGTTTGCATTTTTATTCTGCGTGGGTAATATAGTGAAGAGGGGTTTTGCTAGAGGAACTTATCCGTAATGCTTTGGTTGACATGTACACTAAATGTGACATGCTTGTAGAAGAACAGGGAGTTTTTGATAGATTGGAAACTTGAGATGCAGTCTCATGGGCTACACTTATTTTAGGATATGTAGAATGTGGGCTTCGTAGACAAGTGCTGAACTGTTTGGAACAGATGCAAGTGGAGGTCTGACTGTGAAAGCTGTCATGTTTGTAAAGGGGATTAAGGCTTCTGGTGCCAATGGAACTTTAGAAATAGGAGAAGTCTTGCCTGCTGAAGCAACCAAAAGAGGTGGAGTAAAGTGATGGATAATTCGAAGTTTCATTGTCTTCTACTCTCCAAGTACTCAAGTTCATTGAAGAAAATCGCATTGGATGGCGACAAAATTGTTTGCACCAAAGTACTCGAGGTTCCAAGGTAAAGCAATCTTGGCTTAGACTTGTGATGTGGGTTAGAGCATCAAGATGAAGGCTTGTATGCTTTTTTTTGCAATTCTTGAACAGGAAAAATCAAAGACATAGATGGATTGTAGTAGCAGACAAGGTCTTGCTGAAGTTTATGTTGAAGTAATGAAGAAAAAGGAGAAGAAGCACTCATCATAACATCTGCTTGCACATATCTATATCTCTGATCAGAATAGTTCAAGGTTTTTGTGGAAGCATACACCCACAACCATAGAACAGAGCAGTCCAGAACTTGCTATGTGGGGAATTGGACAATGCATGTGGAAATATATCCATGTTGGTGTTCATAATGCTCTTCAAAACTACAACTGAAATCCAACTGTTCAGCAACAAATGATTGCTAGATTTTCAGTTTTTTTTTCTTGCAGAGAATTATTCACTCAAGATCTTGAAATTGCTATCCACAGTATATTCATTCATAAGTGTTAGTGATGTTGCAAACTTATTGGGCATAATAGATGAAGATGCCATCCCATGCTCTACCCAGGAGGGATGGATTTTGGATCATGCTGATATTGCATGAACTCTGTTTTGAGCTCTTTTGGAATGGAAAAGCTTGAATTGCTTTTTCAAAAAGTTTAGAATGTTGCTGTTGCACAGTTACCCTTTGATGTAACCATTCTTGGCTGATTGCCAGGCTTGCTGAAGAATAAAGACCTTTTTGTGGAGAAGACACGGAAGGCCTTGGTCTAAAGAATTAAGATTATGGCACAGCAACAATGTCAGAGCTGTTGATGTCATCAATCCTAGAAATACAGCAAGAAAATCAGACAGTGTGTTCACAGGTCATTGGAGTCATAACAGGTCTGCAATCTGTTATTCTATTACAGAGATCAAAAGTTTGCTTTAAGCTGCTGATCTGTTTCATGCAATACAAAGTTCAATTGTACAGGTTAATCTGGAAACTTTAGAGAGTGAAGAACGTGTTGTGGAGATTGCCACTGTAAACTGATTTGGCTTTCTATTCATCTTGAATTATTGTCAAAAATAAAAACAGAGTCTTGACATCATTTTCTCATCTTGATTATTTGCTTGATTGATCTTCTATCCTGAAATTAGTCAAGGTCCTCTGTGGTCGTGACTTTGCTTTCGAAAACCCTTCGACATCTTTGGTGAACCCGACGTGAAACCGTCGCATAAATTTCAGGATGCGAGATACTTCAGCATCCATTTCAGCCTCTTCTATGATTCCTGCTGTGTCCTCTACTTCAGCTCCGTCATTGACTGCTACTTCAAGTACTTCAACGGATGATTTAAAGCAGATTTTGCAGAATATGTCTATGTATATGCAGCTTCAAAATCAGCAGACACAATTATATATGCAGCAGCAGTAGCAATTGCATCAACAACAGTTGTCTCAACAAAGGCAACTATATTCGGAGCAGGAAAATGCAATCAGCGCAACTAAGGCGATTGAAGCAGTTGAGAATGAGAAGAAGCTATTTGATGGCCGTAATGTTTCAACTTACTTGAAGACGTATGAGATCAAGATGGGATTTTTTGGAGTACCAGCTGGACTTATGAGTAAGTATTTTCTTTGTCTTGTCACACCCGCCTTGAGGGCAAAAGTGACTGATCTTTTTATTCAAAATTCGCATTGGCAAGATTTTAAGAAGGCCGTGAAGGAAGAGTATTTCCTTGAGGACTTTGGGATGGCTACACGGCGGTCATTCTGAGAGTGGGTTTACATGCCAAACAAAGGTCTAGCTGCTTTAGAGTTGATACGAGAATTTTAAGAGAGGTATAGTCAGCTTGATGCCATTGAACAAAGAGCATTGGATGTTGAGAAAGTTGAGCTTTTCTTGCAAGCTGCAGATCCTGCTCTTCAGGAAGAATTAGGAGAGCTTCTTGAGGATCGCACAAAGCCTATGGGTCTTAAAACGGATTGGCAAGACGCCCAGGATGCAGTTTCGACTTTGACCAAGAGGAGGATATGGAAGACCCGCCTACAGAATGGATCTATGACACCGATGCCGTCTTCTGCTCCTATGCCTACTTCTATCCTTGTTATTTATTTTCTTCCTCAGCCAGTTTCTTGGCCTATGCCAATGCCTACTGTTTCTACTCCTCCTATTCCTCCTGCTCCAAGACCGATGCCGGCTCCTTTTGCTCCAAAACCATCTACTCCGTCGGTGCCTTCCTCTCTTGATGATATAATCAAAGGCATAACGGATTTGACACTAGAGTTAGTTAAAGCAGAATTGGTGGGAAAATTGAAAGAGCAGTTTGCTTCGACTGCACCTACTATTTCTTGTAGTGCTCCTACTGCACCTAGGAGTGCTCCTAATGCACCTAGGAGAGATCGAAGATGTATTTAGTGTGATAGTACGGACCATCAGCATCGCAGGGATTGTGAATCTTTTCAGGATGCAAGGAGGAAGAATTTGGTATTTTGGGGACAAGATGGTAAGATTTGGTTGACTGAAACAGGAGCTCCGCTTGCTACCAATTTTGGGAAAGGCGGAATGAAGAAATTAGTGGATGACATGGCTGCGCGTACTTCTTATGTGGCAGCTAGAGGAGATTCTTCTGCATATGGAGTCCAGATTGAGAAAGGATCAGAGAATCAGTCAGCATTATGGACTTATGCTATGGAGACGGCAAACAAGGGAAAAATTCAGCAAACTGTTTTGACTAGTGCAGGCTCTAGAATCTAGAACCGTAAGAGGGATGAAGAAAATCCAAGTGCAGCTAAAAAGACTAGAGGGGGTGAGTATGTTACTCCACCTACTGCAGGACCGTCTTTGAGACCAGGGCCAGAACGACAGATGGAAGATGCTCAAAAGAAAGAAAAGAGGCAAGAGCCTAGAGAGAGAAAGCAGCCAGGGTTTAGATTGATGTCCGTTATTGAGACATCTACAGACATGAAGAAAATCTTTAATGACAAGATACTTGGCAGTGAGGTGACTTTTACTATTTCTGAGGTTTTGGGCATCTCGAAAAGAGAGTTTCAAGATTAGTTCCAATAAGTCTTGAAGAGGAAAAGACATGCATTGCCTACTACTGATACACAGGGAGTTTTGATTGGGAAGTTGGATGAGGATGAGGATGAGGTTATGGTTGAGAATGCTTCTGTTTTTCTGCAGATAGAGAAGAGGGTTCAACCTATGCATTATGCTGAAACTGATGAGCTTGTCTTGATACCGCGTAGTCACTTTTCGCGGAGTCATTGGGCTAGGGCAACTACAGAAACGATGGTAAAAATTGGAGAGAAACAAGTGCCTTATGTTGCTTTGGTGGATCATGGTTCAGAGATTAATCTCATAGTTCGTGGAGTTTATGAAAGTAATAGATGGCCTATGGATGTAGAGCATGGGTGGCGCATGAGAGCCGCCAACAACACTGAAGGTGATTTGTATGCTGCCTGTCCCAATGTTAGGGTTTCTATTGGAGATGTAGAGGAGGATTTCCATTTCTTTGTGCAGGATTCATGCTCTTATCCCATAATTCTTGGACAGCCATTCATCACAGAGATGCGCATGGAAACAAAGGTAATGGATGATGGATCTGCTTATGCATGAATTCGCAGTAAAGATGGCATGAGAGTAGTTCAGTTTATGACTGTGTGTGTGAACCATGTTAGAAACAGGGATACTCTTAGAGATGCACTTTTGCCCACTGTGAGGGATTCGGGTTTTCATTAGGTACCGCTATTTCGCGAGACGACGGTGGTACAGAGCAGAGGAGATTGGAGTTCTTGCCTCCTGGCAGCAGTGTTTTCTCCTCCAATTTTGTTGGAATTTCAGCAAACAGTTCAATGAGTTATCAGAAGACTTCTAAGTTGCCTAGAGCTACCAGGCACTACATATGCAGGAAGGAGAAAAATTTGAAAAATGCAGGAATTTTAGAGGATGATGAGTACATAGATGGGATGTATGATAGTATGATTTGTGTGGATACGATGACAGAGATGGAAAATATGCTGAAAACTGATATGCAGAGTTGTCACAGTAATGTATTAATGCAATCCCTGGACATGTTTCATGAAATTGCAGATTTTGTGTCATAGATAGAGTCAGAGACTGAGGTGACTCAGCAAAAAGTATTGAGTGCTAAAGAAATTCAGCAAACAGAGTTTCCAGCTGATTATGATCAGCTTACAGAGACCCAGAGGGCTGAAAACTTTCAGCCAACAGAGTTTACTACTGAAATATTTCAGCATCCAGAGTTTAGGGCTGTTCCTATGTAGTCCATAGAGCAGAGGGCTGAGGATATTCAGCCATTGGAGTGCAGAATTGCTGATTTACAGCAAGATTTGAGTAATGCAAAGGATCATAATGAAGCCAGGGTTGACACGAAATACAAGACTGTGGATAAGAAGGTGAAGCTGGTAGCTGTACCGCTTCCACCTTATAGTGATCAACAAATAGAGAGGGCTGCCAAATAGCCAATTTTGAGGAATCCAAAGCATATAGGCCATAAATTTTCAGCAGAGACTCTTGCTGAATTAAAAATTGGAAATTGTGAGTTCCTGCTACCCATAGAGAAGCAATGCTTTCAGGAGATGCTTGAGAAACATGGAAGGGTGTTTGCTTTTTTTCCGCATGAGATTGGATGTGTGAATCCAGATATTGTTGCTCCTATGGTGATCTTTACTATTCCTCATATTCCATGGAACCTCCGACCTATTCCAGTGCCTAAGGCACACCTGCCAAAGCTGATTGATTTGTTGAATGAGAAAATCAGGATGGGAATCCTAGAGCCTTCATCTGCACCATACTCAAATATGTGGTTTACGGTTCCAAAGAAGAATGGTACACTCCGATTTATACACGATATGCACCCAGTAAACAGAGTTACTATCAGGAATGTTGGTATAGGTCCAGTTGTGGATGAGTTTGCAGAAGCATTTGCTGGACGTGCCATCTATTCTTTAGGTGATTTGTATTCGGGATATGATCAGTTTCAGTTGGCTTTGGAAAGCAGAGACATAACCACTATGAGAACTCCTATTGGGCTTGTCAGGATGTGTACCTTGCCTCAAGGTGCCACTAATTCTGTTGCGCATATGATGAATGCCATGCATAAGGTCCTTCCTGATTACATACCTCAGCTTACCATGCCTTTCTTGGATGATGTGCCCATTAAGGGGTGTGCAGAAGAAGAGAAGAATGAGAGTGTAAATGAGCAGGGATGCAGATACTTTGTGGCTGATCATATTTCAGCTTGTGAAAAGATTTTGGCCAGGTTAGAAGAAGTGAACTTGACATTATCAGGGCAAAAATCTGTTTTTGGAGTAAATGAGGTTGTCATTGTTGGACATATGTATGGGTATTATGGCAGGAAACCCTCACCTGAGAAGGTGGATGCTATAGGCAAGATTACGGAGTATTTTTCTACCACTTCAGAGGTGCGGAGATTCATTGGAGCTTGTGTGTTTTATATGATTTGGATACCCCATTTTCCACACATAGCAGATTGTTTATATCAGCTACTTCGAAAGGGCCAGAAATTTTATTGGGATGAGAGCCACACTAGAGCCATGCGGAAATTGAAGAAGTTATTGCAGATTGCTCCTACTCTCAGGAAAGCGAATTATAATTGTGGTAGGCCTATTGTATTGACAGTTGACACTAGTCCAATTGGCATAGGTTGGGCTGTGGGTCAAGATGATGCAGATGGAAACATGTATGCTATTCGGTTTGGGGAGAAAGTCCTAAACGAGAGACAGAGGAGATATCCGCAAATCAAGAGGGAGTTACTGGGGATTGTTACGGCTCTTAAATGTGACAAGGAGTACTTTATTGGAGCCTCAGTTGTGGTAGAGACAGATTGCTTGCCATTGATAGGTATGATTACGAGTTGCTCTACTCCGGATATAGCTATGCTGAGATGGATAGCATACATCAAGTCATTAAATCCAGAATTTAAACACATAGCAGGTAAGGATAATCTAGTGGCAGATATGCTCTCTAGAGCCAAATTTGATGATGAGGAGACACTACTTGCAGAAGAGGATGATGCAGAAATTTCAGCCGCTATGGTTGATCATGTTTGCCATGTCTATGATATTGTGGCTTTTATAGAAGAACTCTATGTTGGAGATTGGTTGCAGATTGGCAAGTACCTTAGTACACTAAGCAAAAGAGATGAATGGACAGATGAAGAGTTCAAGAAGATTAGAAGAAAAGCCTATGGTTATTTTCTCAAGGACGGATTTCTTTGGAAGCATCTAAAGAAAAGAGGTGGATTACCCTTGCGGGTTGTCTGTGATAAAGAGACACAGTTACAGGTGATGAGGGAGTTTCATGAGAGTCCTTGGGCTGGTCATAGAGGAGTGTGGGCTACTTATGAGAAAATCAAGGAGAAATATTGGTGGAAAGGCATGTATAGAGATGTTTCTCACTTTGTAGAGACTTGTAGAGACTGCCAGATGTATTCGGTAGTGCATCATCGAGATGAGCTTCATTCGACCTATCCGCTATGTATTCATTATAAGTGGATAGTTGACTTGGTTACTATGCCTATGGGACTATGGAAGATGAGATATATTTTTTTGGTTAGAGAGGATCTTACCAATCATGTTGAGGGCGGAACTTTGAGAACGAAGACCACTAGTGCAGTGTGTAAGTTCTTATTGGAAGAAATTTTCTGTAGGTATGGCTGTGTGGGTAAGATCACTGCAGATCGCGGTGAATTGGATGCAGATGAAGCTAGGGAGTTTTTCTCTCAACTAGGAATCAAGTTGGCTCTAACCACAGCATACAATCCAGACGAAAATGGAAAAAGTGAAAGAGGACATCCGCCGATAGTGAAAGCATTAGCCAAAGCATGCAGAGGACGGATTGGAGAATGGCCGAGACTTCTACCATTTGCTTTGTGGGCTGATCGTACGACTCACAGTGTTACCACAGGATATATGCCCGCAGAGTTGATGTATGGTCAGAAACTGGTTATGCCGACTGAGACTTGTGCTTTGACTTGGTCAGTTTTACCTTGGCAGGAGGATTTGACGAGAGAGGAGCTCTTAGCTCTTCGGATTCGACAGTTGGAGAGAAGACCAGAGGATATTCAGCTAGCTATTGACAGGTTGAAGGTTGCTAGACTAAGAAATAAGGACAGGTTTGACAGCAGGCATCGCTTGTAGCCTAGAGCAATAGAAGAGGGAGACTGGGTATTAGTCTTTGATAGTAGCCTTGAAAATCAGCATATTGCACTTCGGAAGATGGTGAAAAGATGGTTTGGACCGTACATAGTCAGACATGTCTTTGACAATGCAACATATGAGCTGACAAAATTGGATGGGACAGTGCTTAGAGTGCCTATTGGAGGAAAAAGAATCAAGATTTTCATGAAAAGAGATGATGAGGATTATGCATTGGAAGAGTTTGCAAGAGAAGAGCAACAAGAAGAAACTTCAATAGAAGAGACAGATGATATGACAGATAATCTTGTTGATATACCGGAAATACACAATGAAGAGATTGATCTGTTCGTGGATCTTGATGATAATGATCATGGGTAGTTGGCCCATCCGAAGGATGCGCAAGATTAGAGGGAGTGGATGTCGTACTGCTACGCATCCGAGGTGTGAAATCCACCCGAAATTTGTGTGTGTGGGATTTGATACTTTGTACCTACGTAGTCGTTATGTTTGCATTTTTATTCTGCGTGGGTAATATAATGAAGAGGGGTTTTGCTAGAGGAACTTATCCGTAATGCTCTGGTTGACATGTACGCTAAATGTGACATGCTTGTAGAAGAACAGGGAGTTTTTGATAGATTGGAAACTTGAGATGCAATCTCATGGGCTACACTTATTTCAGGATATGTAGAATGTGGGCTTCATAGACAAGTGCTGAACTGTTTGGAACAAATGCAAGTGGAAGGTTTGACTGTGAAAGCTGTCATGTTTGTAAAGGGGATTAAGACTTCTGGTGCCAATGGAACTTTAGAAATAGGAGAAGTCTTGCATGCTGAAGCAACCAAAAGAGGTGGAGTAAAGTGATGGATAATTCGAAGTTTCATTGTCTTCTACTCTCCAAGTACTCAAGTTCATTGAAGAAAATCACATTGGATGGCGACAAAATTGTTTGCACCAAAGTACTCGAGGTTCCAAGGTAAAGCAGTCTTGGCTTAGACTTGTGATGTGGGTTAGAGCATCAAGATGAAGGCTTGTATGCTTTTTTAGAGGCCACTTTTCTAAGGCCTATTTTGAAGGATTGAATGCCTGGGGAAGGATGAAAAAGCCACGGATGGCTATTTGAAAATGAATGACTATCTTTGAAATGGGGGCTTTTTGGGGGGAAGAGGCTTAATTGAGAAGAGCAGAGCAGAAAGGGGATGAATGGCAATCGGAGAGGATTGGAATCGAGAAGGATTTTCTGGAATAAGAGGATCATACATATTGTAGATATGGAGCGGAAGGAGACGAAATTTCTGAGTCAAATGGATAGATTACGACCTGTGTTTCTGGCTTATATGAAGAGGAACCTGCTTTGATTCCTATGGAAAGAAGATGATTTCAGGGAGCTTTACGGAAGGAAAAAGGAAGATTTTATTTTCGCTGATCGAGTGGGGTATGCAATGCTCTGGGGAGAGATGGCTGAGAAGAAGACCGACAACTGAAGAAGACGAAGTCACGGGAGGTGACAAAGCCATAAATGAGAACGAAGAAGGAAATAACGATTGAGGAATGCTGTGACATGAAGATGATAAGCCATGAGGAAGATGATTTGACGACACAATAATGACCAGCGAAGCTCCCTCTCCTGACAAACGTACCGCACGATGGAAAACCATGAAGTTTACTGCTTTCTAGCACAAAAAGATTGAAATTTGTTAATGAAATCTGAATGATCCACGAGATCAGTAACGTCCTAAAACTCCAATTGATCTTTGGTTAAACACATTCAGTAATGTGAAGCTGAAAGAGCATCACGATGACAGAAACTCAGAGGTTTGGAGTGATGAGGAAGAGTCGATATGCTGCAGGCGTGTTTATGAAGCACTGGTGACGACTGTCAAGAGGAGATCCCAGTGATGCTCATGTAATGTGAATGGAAGGGAGGTTATTATGATTATTAGAGAGGAATCATGCTGGGTTGAAAATATGCTTTATTTAATGAACTAGAAGAAGGTGTTATCAGAGTTACCTCATCGTTTGTAGGTCTTGCAATTCTTGAACATGAAAAATCAAAGACATAGATGGATTGTAGTAGCAGACAAGGTCTTGCCGAAGTTTATGCTGAAGTAATGAAGAAAAATGAGAAGGAGCACTCATCATAACATCTGCTTGCACATATCTATATCTCTGATCAGAATAGTGCAAGGTTTTTGTGGAAGCATACACCCACAACCATAGAACAGAGCAATCCAGAACTTCCTGTGTGGGGAATTGGACAATGCATGTGGAAATATGTCCATGTTGGTGTTCATAATGCTCTTCAAAACTACAACTGAAATCCAACTGTTCAGCAAATGATTGCTAGATTTTTAGTTTTTTTTTCTTGTAGAGAATTATTCACTGAAGATCTTGAAATTGCTATCCACAGTATATTCATTAATAAGTGTTAGTGATGTTGCAAACTTATTGGGCATAATAGAGGAAGATGCCATCCCATGCTCTACCCAGGAGGGACGGATTTTGGATCATGCTGATATTGCATGAACTCTGTTTTGAGCTCTTTTGGAATGGAAAAGCTTGAATTGCTTTTTCAAAAAGTTTAGAATGTTGCTGTTGCACAGTTACCCTTTGATGTAACCATTCTTGGCTGATTGCCAAGCTTGCTAAAGAATAAAGACCTTTTTGTGGAGAAGACACGAAAGGACTTGGTCTGAAGAATTAAGATTATGGCATAGCAACAATGTCAGAGCTGTTGATGTCAGCAATCCTAGAAATACAGCAAGAAAATCAGACAGTGTGTTCACAGGTCATTGGAGTCATAACAGGTCTGCAATCTGTTATTCTATTACAGAGATCAAAAGTTTGCTTTAAGCTTTGGCTGCTGATCTGTTTCATGCAATACAAAGTTCAATTGTACAGGTTAATCTGGAAACTTTAGAGAGTGAAGAACGTGTTGTGGAGATTGCCACTGTAAACTGATTTGGCTTTCTATTCATCTTCAATTATTGACAAAAATAAAAACTGAGTCTTGACATCATTTTCTCACCTTAATTATTTGCTTGATTGATCTTCTATCCTGAAATTAGTCAAGGTCCTCTGTGGTCGCGACTTTGCTTTCGAAAACCCTTCGACACCGTTCTTCAAAGAATGATTTCACAAGTCCCCTCTCCCACACAAAGGAGGTTGTGTGGAATATTTTTGTTGCCAAACAAGGAGCTATCGATAGCCCTTTCTCAGTGAAAACATTTGTGAAAAAAAGTCATAAGTGGACTTTTGTCCTTTTTTTGGCCCGAGAAGGGGTTGCCAACAACCCCTTCTCAAGCACAAAAAAGGTCACAAGTTTGAGAAGGGACTTGTGACTTTATTTTTCACTTGAGAACGAACTTGTGACCTTTTTTCTCCACTCAATAACTTTTTTTTGATTTTTTTTCCATAATTCCTTAAATATCGATTATGAAAAGAGGGGTTGCCAACAACCCTTCGTGTGGTGAGAAATTTTTTTGCATATCGCATGCTCTCTCTCGTCACTCTTTTAACTATCTCTCCCCCCCCCCCCCCCAAAAAAAAATTTCTCTAATAAATTCACAAGTCTCTTCTTGAACTTGTGTCTTTTTCTCCATTCAAGAAGGGGCTCAAATGACCCCTTTTCAAGCAAAAAAAAGAAGCCACAAGTGGACTTGTGTCCTTTTTCCCACCTAAGAAGGGGCTACTGGTGACTACTTCTCGCACAAAAATTCATCTGAGAAGGGGTTGTGGCTGTCAAGAATTGTGTGGTGGGGGGATTTGCTTGAGGTGCTGCGCCAAACACACATTGTATACACAAGAGGAAGCTCACTCAAGAACACAAGAAGAGAGATGGAGGCCAAAACGTTTTCTTGCTGATTTTTTCTTCTTCTTCCACACATTATACAATATACACAAAGTATAGATAAGATGCAACATAAAGGAAAGTGGCCTTCTAAGTCAAATAGTGCATAACCGACTATACTAATCGACTGGCACTATATCTTTGCCAGCTGTAGGTAGGTGTAACAAACTAAATATAATAAGTGATAAGCCAGTGGCCATGTGAGTGTCATAATGACCACCAACATGCTAAGTGTCGACATGCGGACCCATCTAGCCAGGCGGTCCATCACCAATGTCCGCACGTGTTGAGCTTGCCATCTCAACACTCCCCCTCAAGCTCAATTCTATCTCTGCAACTTCAAGTAAGCTTTGGAACTTTTGAAGCTTCTCTACACCCAATGCCTTTGTGAAAATGTAAGCTATTTGATCCTGTGTGCTAACATATACCAAGTCAATCCCTCCTGAAACTACCTTCTCTTTCACAAAGTGGTAGAGCACCTCAATGTGTTTTGTCCGAGCATGGAACACTGGATTCCTAGCTAGCTGTATGTTGCTCATGTTGTCACAATGAATGACAACTGGATCATCTCCCTACGCGTCCAAATCACCTAATAACTTTTGCAGCCATACCACCTCACATGCTGCCATAGCAACACCTCTATACTCAGCCTCTGTACTCAATAAAGCAGTTGTAGGTTACTTTTTGCTGCTCCATGTAACTACTGCACTACCAAGGGAAAACATGAATCCACTTGTAGATCTTCTATCTGACATGCTACCAACCCAATTTTCATTTTTGTATCCAAAGACCTGTACATCCTTACTTGCCTCATAAAAAAGTCCATAATGTAAAGTGGACTTCACATACCTCAATATACGTCTAACTGCATCCAAATGAGGCTTTCTAGGCATCTGTATAAACTGACTAACAAGGCCAACATCATAGCTCAAGTCTGGCCTTGTGATAGTCATGTAAATCAAACTCCCTACTATCCTCTTGAACACAGTAGGGTCTTCTATCTCATCTTCAATGTCAGCACTCAGCTTCAAATTTTGCTCCAAGGGTACTAAAAGAGGCTTACATGCTGTCATACCATAGTTGGATAACATATCCAAGCCATACTACCTTTGGGATAGCCATATACCATCATCACATTTGATCACCTCAATACCAAGAAAACTCACCCAAATCTTTCAACTCAAACTTCTTCTTCAAGAATTCCTTAACTTCAGCAATCCCATTGTCACTGTCACCTGTAATAATCAAGTTATCCACATAGATGACTATGATGACCAAACCTATATCTCCCTTTTCCACATAAAGTGAGTAATCAGCATCAAAAATACAAAATCCAATATTGACAAGATACTCTCCAATATTGTTAGACCATGCTCTAGGTGCTTGCCTCAGCCCATAGAGCGCCTTCTTTAACTTGCACACATATGTGGGATGCTCTAAATCCTCATAACCTGCTGGCTGCTCCATATACACTTCTTCTTGCAATTCACCATGCAAGAAGGCATTCTTAACATCCATTTGCTACAAACTCCAACCTTTGGCTACTACCAAGGAAATCACACATCTAACAGTTGCCATCCTAGCAACTGGACTGAATGTCTCTTCATAATCTATGCCATATATTTGAGCATAGCCTTTTGCAACTAGCCTAGCTTTATACCTGATAACTGAACCATCTGCATTATGCATGACTTTGTAAACCCATTTACAGCCAATAGCTTTCTTACCCTTAGGTAAGGGTACCAAATTCCAAGTCTTATTAGCTTCTAATACAGCCATCTCCTCATCCATTGCTGCATCCTAATGAGCATGACCAACAACATCCTCAAAACAAGTGGGCTCAACATCCTCAACTAGTTTCATCATATAAGCATAATAGTGAGTTGTATAACCTTCAAAACCAAATCTTTTAATAAGGTATCTAGCCCTGCTAGATCTGCGTACCACCGGATCGCTCAATGGAGCCTTTACATTACTATGAGCTCTCTGTACACTTGGTGTCCTGACTGAAGGAATACCAAGCTCATCATCCAAACTCTCTAAACCACTGGAATCTCTGTCAAATCCCAAATGACTGGTAGATGCATCATTACCATCCAGCGCTTTGTTTTTTCCTTTTTCCTTTCCTGCAATACTTATAGATCCACCTAAAGATGTGGGGCTACTCCTTAGTCTCCCAGACCAAGGGCTCACTGTAGGTATAGTACCAGATGATATTTCTGGTCTACTAAGACTCAGTGATTCTTGTTTTTCTTTCTGCACATAACTATTCTGATCATTATCATCATCTAATACATCACCAGGAGGTGCATACCAGCTGCCCATCTCATTGAAGATAACATCCCTACTCACTCTGAACTCACCTGTGACAGGGTTATAACAACGATACCCTTTCAGCTCTAAAGAGTACCCAATAAAAATACATTTTTTAGCCTTTGGATCAAGCTTCTTCTGTAGCTCATCTGGCACATGAACATATGCAACACATCCAAATACCTTCAAGTGCGATACATCGGGCTTCTTGACAGTAAAGCACTCTTTAGGAGTCATCCCATGAGCTGCCACTGTGGGAGTTCTATTCATAATGTAGACATCGGTATGGACAACCTCAAACCTAAAATGTTTGGGCATATTCTTTTCAGTCTTTAATGCCTGTGCGACTTCTGCAATATGCCTATTTTTTCTTTCTGCAACCCCATATTGCTATGGGGTATACTTACAAGTAAATTGCCTCTTTATCCCATGAGTCCTCAAGAAGCCAGTAAACCCATTAGAGAGGTACTCTCCCCCTCCATCTGTTCTCAAGCACTTCACTTTTAAGCATGTTTCTGTTTCAACAGCTACCTTAAAAGATTTGAAGTGCTCAAACACATCACTCTTTTCCTTCATGAAGTATAGCCATAACTTCCTTGAACAGTCATCAATAAAAATACAAAGCATTTGCTGCCACCAAGAGATACATTTTGTGTAGGCCACCAAACATCTGTATGCACTACATCAAGTATTTTTCTATTCACTTCTCTGTCATGCGAGAAGGGTTGTCTTGCGCGCTTACCAAACTGACATGCTTCACAGACTTTATGCAATTTTGCAACTCTAAAAGTAGGCAACCCTATAACCAATCCTCAATACTACATTAATTTTAGCCTTTGCACATTTTCATGTCCAATATGTTTATGCCATATTTCAATATCTACAACTACTCCTTTTCCTTTAGCATACATAGCAGCATCCATTACAGGAATTCCATAATCTAAAGTGAACACTCGGCCAACTCTACTTCCTTTTGCAACCAACCTACACTTATCATTAAAATCTTCTACAAAACAACCTTTTGCATTGAATCAAACCTGCAACCCCTGCTCTATCATTTGGCCAACAGACACTAGATTCTTTGTAATTGATGGCACATGTAATACATCTGTCAGACTCTTTGTCTGGCCATCATACAAGGACAAGGGAACCTTTCTAATATGTGAAATTGAGTGGCATGAATCATCACCTGTCTGCACATAACCTGGATTTTGTAAGTCCTGCATCTCTCCAAATCATTCAACATGACTGGTCATATGATTAAATGCACCTGAATCCACATACCATACTTCATCATGTGTCCCCTTTCCTGTAACTGCATTCATCATATGCTGCATAACAAACAGATGCTCATTTTTGTCTTCATTCTGTCATGAAGATGATGCATAGTTTCCTTGTTGTAATTTACCACTGCGAATATCATCCTTCTTCTTAGCATAGCAATGGGTTGCAATATACCTGTTTTGCCACAATAATGGCAAACAATAGCAGGATTTCTAGAACCTCTATTCTGTCATCCATCTCTTCCTCTAGAGCTCCCCCTGCCTCTACAGTCTCCTTGGCCTCTTGAACCCTGCATTTCACCAAATTGTTGATTTAACCTGTTTTGCTTGTTATTGCTAGCACGTCCCATATCACGGCCTCTCGAAGAGGATCTACCACATCCCCTTCCTAAACTTGAGTAAAATGCTTGAACCTGTTCACCGTTTTTTTTAGATGAGTCACCCTGCATATTGATCTCTTCGATAATCATGAGAGAGATCAACTCATCAAAATCTGGAAATGGCTTTTTTACATATATTGAAGTAATAAATGATTTCCATGCCTTCTCATTGTTAAGGCCACTCGAAGTGGATAAACCCAAATCATCATCATCAGGCATTGCATCAATCGCTCCTAAAGCATCTGCAATGCTCCTCACCTTCAACACATACTCATTGAGAGATTTTTCCTTTCTTCAAGGCATTCAACTCTTTCTTGAGTTAAATCTTTCGTGTCTTTGTATTTACTGAAAACATGCTCTCAAAAATTGTCCAAGCTGCATGTGAAGTTTCTGCATTCCTGATATGTCCCAACATCGTATTATCAATGACTGCAGATAACCAGTACATCACCTTTTTGCCTTTCTCATTCCATTATTTCCATGCTTTTAATTCATCTACAGTCGGAGGGATAGCCAGCTTTGGATCCTTTTCTTCACCTGAAAAAAACTCAAAAAGGCCCTTTCTAATGAGGAACTCCATCACACGGAACTTCCATGAAGGGTAGTTATTCTTGTCAAGCTTCTCAATAATGGGATTTTCACTGATCTTTCACAACACGTGCACAGCACTACACTATGTTTTTTCACTGACTGCTCAATAGTACATGTAATCTGCAACCTGTTTGCAGATAAACCTAATGTCTGCTTCCTACAAACACCTCAAAAATTACAGATTCGCAATCTGTAACCAATGCACCCACTTTCGGTCAATACAGCCGAAATCACAGTGTACCCTAAAACTATTGTTTGCAACCTTATGGCTCTAAAACAGGGCTTGAAACAGCCTCAGACACCCAAAATAATTGCGGGAAATCCCTAAAGGATGTATCTACAGAATGTACAGTGCTTTGCTTGCACACCAAATCTCACATCAATCTGAGATTTTTGCTCTACCCTGCTTCTAGTGCCTCCACAAGCACTATCCAAAAGAGAGAGTGGAAGAATGAGAGAGCTTCTTACCCATTGCTTGCTTGCTCGAACTTTGCTTCTTTTCCTTCACTTCAGCCTCTCTTAGTGGCGCGGCTCTGATACCATGTCAAAAATCGCGTGGTGGGGGGATTTGCTTGAGGTGCTACACCAAACACACACTGTATACATAAGAGGAAGCTCATTCAAGAACACAAGAAGAGAGGTGGAGGCTAAAACGTTTTCTTGCTGATTTTTCTTCTTCTTCCACACACTATCAATGTGCACAAAGTATAGATAAGATACCACATAAAGGAAAGTGGCCTTCTAAGTCAAACAGTGCATAACCAACTACACTAATCGACTGGCACTATATCTTTGCCAACTGTAGGTAGGTGTAACAAACTAAATATAATAAGTGATAAGTCAGTGGCTATGTGAGTGTCATAATGTCCACCAACATGCTAAGTGTAGACGTATGGACCTATCTAGCCAGGCGGTATATCATCAATGTACGCACGTGTTGAGCTTGCCATCTTAACAGTGGCAATCCCTTTTCTTGGTGAGAAAAGATAGTGTATATCACATGCTCTCTCTCTCTCTCTCTCTCTCTGTGCAATGGGTGAAAAAAAGCCACAAGTTCAAGAAGGGACTTCAAACTTGTGGCTTTTTTTCACCCGAGAAGGGGATGCTTGTGACCTCTTTCTGGTTAGAAAATAAAGCAACAAGTGGAATTAGTAGACTTGTGGCTTCATTTTTCACCTTGTAGGAAGGGGGTGTTAGTGACCCCTTCTTGGCCATAAGGGGCTTGTGAATTTAATTTTCACCCAATAAGGGGCTGTTGGCGATCCCTTCTTGGGAAGAAAAATTTACACATATCACATGCTCTCTCTCTCTCTCTCTCTCTCTCTCATCCTCTCTCTCTCCCCCTATTTTCTCTCTCCTTTGCCTATAAAAGGACCCCTCTCCCCCCTTACACACATTACAAACCATTTCCACGACTCTCAATATGTGGCTTTCTCTCTCTCTCTCTCTCCTTTGTTTATAAAAGGACCCCTCCTCCCCTCTTCAATTCAAGTTCTTGATTTCTGTCCCCCCACTCCTTGTATGGTTCTCTCTCTAAAAGAAACTCTTTCACAAATAGAAACGAACCCCAAAATTAGGGTAGAAGCATACAAAATCTATGCACATGGCTGATCCATGAATCTCAAAACAAGAAAGAATCACAAATCTCGCACTTAACAATGAACAAAATCATCATCTACATGTTCATCCTCCATAACTTTAGTTGTATAAGACAAAAGAGGAAAGGGAAAATAGAAAGAGATGAAAATTTTGCACAGAGGAGAGAGGAGAGAAAAATTTTGCACCACACAAAAGAAGAATGTGTGTCTTGGAAGAAAGAAGAGAAAGAGGCACATAATCAACCTTGCATTCCACCCCACCTTTTCCCAAAAGACACATAACCCTTCACATTTATATTATTTCTTTGAATTTTGATACATTTACATTTGTAAGGCTTTTGCCTTTACATTTTAACTTTTTAGAATTGCATGCATGTACGCTTTTGTGTATACCATTTATTTATTATGGATGTGCTCTCCTCTCCCATGCAGGGTCTCTTTTTGCTGATTTTGTAACAAAATGAATATAATTTCTTTTACAAAAGCTAGAAATGTGATGTATGTATAGATATCTTTGTGCCTTGTTTTTATGCTTCTTTTGGTGTCATCATTTCCTCCCACACTAAAATGTGAAGTGTGCTCACAAACCAAGTTGAAGAAGAACCACTATCTCATACAAAACACTTCCAAAATTATTAGTGAAACTACTTCGATTACAAGGCCTAGCCATGGTAGGGTATAGGACTCCAAATCCATGACCACCAGAGTAAGGTAACTCCTATCTCAATCAAACTCCCACGCTAAAAAACTTGCATACTTGTTGAAGGATATGGTTCAATCTTCCACAAAGAATAACAAGAACAACTTTTCTATCCCAATAGAGGAAAAAATAATGATTCCCTTCATCATGTAGCTCCAAAGGGAACTTCATCAAAATAAAGCTCTCACTTGTGTACAAAAAAAGAGATTATCATAAGAATATGCTCTTATAGATAGGTCAAGGAAAGACAGAAGGGCACACGATGATATGTGATTTCATGTGCTAGTGAACTTGATGATGGCCCTCACGCCCTCAGACAGACACGACGTGTTGGCAAGCTCCCCGGGCAGGATGAGGCAGATGGCCATCTAGATCTCCCGTGATGTGATCGTGGGCTTCTTGTTGTAATGGGTGAGATGGGAGGCCTCCTAGGCAAGCTTCTCAAAGATGTCATTGATGTAGGAGTTCATGATACCCATGGCCTTGGAGGAGATGCCAGTGCTCAGGTGCACCTACTTCAACACTTTAAAAATGTAGATCGTATAGCTCTCTAGTAGTGATCTCTTAGCCTTCTTCTTCTTCTTCTTGCTCTTGTAATCTTCAGTGCCCAATAGAACTTGGAGCTTTGGCCATGTGGGGAGCCGAAATGAGGAAAAATCTTCTTCTTTTTGTTTCCCTGTATTTATTGTCCTTCTTTGGTTGCTTTCACCCTCTACATCTTCCATGTTAGAACCCAAGCCCTATCCTTGCATACATATTGCATGTATTGACAATCCTCTTGAAAAGGAATGAGATCCTCTTAGAGGTGCAAGAAGTCTCTCTTGGTAGTAGGAAGCTAAAATGTGGAGTGTTGAGAGGAAGGACCAGATAACTACATACACCTGAAATGCTTGGCTCTACGCACGGGGGGTTCACTCACAGTAAAGAAGACATGTCACCTGCGTGCAAGGAATTCTTAAAAAACCCCTATTTATGAAGCTTGTAAGACTAATATATCCCCCTATTTAAGCTTATAAGATATATACAAGTATGACCTTTTATGTATCCCCTTTCTTAAATGTAAGTCTTCATAGAACATATACTAACTTTCTTTTTAAAAGTTGAAATTATCCTAAGCAATTAAAAGTATCAAAATGGTCATATTACAAAGTGATTCATGTAGTGGCACTTGGATACCATCAAAGTATGTATCACAATGTTTTTGAGTGCTTGTGACCCCTTACCACATGAGGAGAGAGAGTACGGAAATTGAACCCCTTTATACTTAAAGTGACTACACCAAGCAGACACCAAGCTCTCTCTCTACCAAAACCATGGGAGAGTGACAACTCCCCCCTCCCACACTATGATTAATGCAATAACCCTACTATCTGAGGTTTTAGGGTTTTAACCTTACTTGTCAAGGTCTCTTGTATGCCATGGAGAAACCAATCTATGGAGAGAGGTGATCAAATGCATCCCTCTTTCTTTTTTCCCTCTATCCCCTCCTTAAATTTCAGTTCGATATAGGAAATTAAGAGGGGTCTACCTCTAATGTATACGCTTAAGTGTCCCCTTCCAAAAAACCCCTCCCTTACACTCACGCCATACCATACAACATCTATAGTGAACCCCCCGGGGCTCTACGATGGGGGGAATCTACTAGCCATGGTGGTATTGTAGTAGATTTGGCTTTTCTCCCAAGCCTCCTCTCACCTGCTCTTTCCTTCTTTTTCAACACATGGTATTTCTTCTCCTTCCACAGAACCAATCATTTCTTTGTACAGGTTATCTTTCTTCTTTTAGCATATGCCCAGAATAGAGAAAAGAAACATTGTGGAGGAGGTCTTTCATTTGTCTAGTAGAAGGGGTAAAGGGGAAATCAAGGCATGCTGCTATACCCTCCTCTTCTATTCCATCTTCTTCTTATTATTCTCGAGTGCTTTATCAAACAATTCTTCATCATCTTCATCTCTTTGTTCGTCCTCTCCCAATTCATGATCTTGATCCATGTTAAGAAGGCCGACTTGCCCAATACATGGGTCTCTCATCCTCTTCTTGCTCCATATCTTCCTATTCTTCTTTTCCTTCCTCCTATCATTTCGGTGCTTGGTCTAACAGAGAAATGAAATCCATCTCCAGAATCTATTGCTAGTGTGGTTCGTGAAGCATTTCTTGCTCTTCTTACATTCAATGTACTTGCTAGTTGACTTTGCCTCGTACACCCCATTAGATTTCCTCATTTTTCTTTGCTCCATATTCCCTCATTTGAGAGGGGCCTTCTTTCTTGATTCTTCTCAACCCTTGAAACTAGAAATATTTAGCCTTTCTACAATATTGCTACTATAAGCATTACTTTTTCTTTGAGAGGCATTTACACACGGAAGGTTTCAAAAACTCAAACCACCATCAATAGCTATTGCCAAATCAAAATTGCTCCACCATTATTGCATATCATTGCCTCCAAAAGCTTTTGGATTTGCATTTCTTTATGCTTGAAATTCTTGAGAAGATTTGAGATCATCTTCTTCCTCGACTACACACCAAAATGAAAGAAATCGTTCCACAAACAAAAACAAATCCCAAAACTAGGATAGAAGCATGCAAAAATCTATGCACATGGCCAAGCCATTAATCTCAAAACAAGAAATAATCGCAAATCTCGCACTTAACAATGAACAAATTCAGCATCTTCATCTTCATCCTCCATAACTTCAGTTGTACAAGAGAAAAGATAAAAGGGAAAAGAGAAAAAGAGGAGAACTTTTGCATAGAGAAGAGAGAAGAGAGAAATTTGTGCACCACACAAAATGATAATTTTTGTATTGGAAGAAAGGAGAGAAAGAGGTATATAATCAACTGTGTACTCCACCCCACCTTTTTTCCAAAAGACACACAACTCTTCATATTTTTATTATTTCTTTAAATTTGATACATTCGCATTTGTAAGCCTTTAGCCTTTATATTTTAATTATTTCTAACTTCTTAGAAGTGCATGCACATACACTTTTGTGAATACCATTTACTTATGATGGATGTGCCCCCTCCCCCATGTAGGGTATCTTTTTGGTGATTTTGTAACAAAATGAATATTATTTCCTTTACAAAAACTAAAAATATGATGTATGCACACACATCTTTGTGCCTTGTTTTTATGCTTCTTTTGGTCTCTCTCTCTCTCTCTCTCACTTGGAATGTCTCTGAGGTGCTCTTCATGCCACCGGTGCAACATATTTGGGGTGACACGTGGGGCGTGGCCGGAACAAGAAGATCTCTCTCTCTCTCTCTCTCTCTCTCTCTCTCTCTCTCTCTCTCTCTCTCTCTCTCTCTCTCTCTCTCTCTCTCTCTCTCTCTCTCTCTCTCTCTCTCTCTCTCTCTCTCTCTCTCTCTCTCTCTCTCTCTCTCTCTCTCTCTCTCTCTCTCTCTCTCTCTCAATGTGTGTGTGTGGGGGGGGGGGGGAGAGTGTGTGCATGGGTATGTGTGTGAGTGTCTATGTGTGGGGGAGGGGGAGGGGGAAGAGGGTAGGGCGAGAGGTCACTCTCTCTCTCTCAATACACGTAGCAATATATGCAAGATCTCTCTCTCTCAATACACACAGGAATACATGCATTCTCTCTCTCTCTCCCTCTCCCTCTCCCTCTCCCTCTCCCTCTCCCTCTCCCCCTCCCCCTCTCTCTCTCTCTCTCTCTCTCTCTCTCTCTCTCTCTCTCTCTCTCTCTCTCTCTCTCTCTCTCTCTCTCTCTCTCTCTCTCTCTCTCTCTCTCAGGCTGGGGGAATGGACCCAACCTGTGAAGAAATTAAAATTATAGAGCATCGCTTAAGAGACCTTGTCACTTTATCAATGCCATCCATATTGCAAATGTCGCTTAACGTGTCACAACTATGTGTCACTTAAGTGACTTCATTTGTGGCGTAAAATTGTGTCGCTTATACGACACTTCAAACGTCACTTAAGCAACGCCCACCAAAAATTAAAATTTAAAAAATAGGCTTCGCATAAGTGATGCTTCACCCGTCATTTTTTGATGTGTCTCTTCTAACACCCTCTCTTTCTTCTAGTGATAGTAGAACATACTCCCTACATGGGCTCCAAATTGCCAGGAGATGGGCAAAGCTTCCCCAGGTCGATTGATTGCAGCCCTTCAAGATCTTTAATAGTGGGGAAGGGTCACCTCCATATTGTCCCACTATCTATCTCGACATCCATCTTTTTCCTAGGTAGAAATATCAACATAGTAGTGATATTCTACTCTAATCAATCAGCATGATATGTATTATTGAAATTTCCATTCAGTTCATTCCATGAAATGCAATAGAATTGAAATTGGAAAAATGAATAGGGAGAGGGTCTTACCATGCAGCACTGACTCACTACTAACTTACCCTCCTTTAGAATGGATTATGATATATTTTTTTCGTGAATCAAACAATCATCAACAAATCAATGAATTAGAGTAAGAAATTTAATCAATCAATTGGGCTTTAACCAATGGGATTGAATCTAATGGCAAGAACTTCTAATTCATTGTTTGAATCAAGTAAGCAATGCACACTCTACAAATGGGATGATTTAACCAATGATGGGGTAAATTTTGATGGAAAATTTTCAATTATTTTATCTCTCAATCAAATGGATAAACATCAGTGATTGGATAAATGAGAGAGATTAGGAATTGAAGAGAAATACCTCTTGCATAGCTTGATGAAGGCTTGAATTATCCCCAAATGTTTGATGAATCCTATGGTTACTCAATGTTGCTAGAATAACCTTCAATCCTTGTTTATTGGATGCTTGAAAGTAATCTTGAAACCTCAAAATCCTACGATTGAAGCATTGGATTTGTTTCTTCCAAATCTTGACTCCATGGAAGCTCTTGAGGTTGAACCAACCTTTCTCAATCCTTGTAATTTCTTCAAGAATCTTTACTAGAATGAATCCCAGGGCTGAAATGATGAAGAATCTTCAAAAAATTGAAGAGAAATTGAGGCTTGAACTAAATATTTCATGGCTACCATAGCTAGGGTTTCTCACAAGTTGGAGAAGAAGAGAATGCCAACAATCTTTGCAATTTATTGGAGCTTTTTCTTGCCAAAGACCGTACTAAATCCTCAAGCTTAATGATGACCAGCGTAGTAGTAATCCCAGATCAGCCCAAAAAGTACATCCTAATTTTTGGGGATATTTTATGCTCCCTACTACTACTCATCATTTGGCTTATTTGGTACTCCTCTCCTGCTAAGAATGAAGAATAGAAGAAGATTCAAGTGTGTAATGGTGGCTGGAATAGTTCATGGCTTGAGAGGTAGAAGGTAAACTTGGCTAAGAACTCCATGAAACCTATAGAAAATCTCTAAGAAAGGGAAAAGAGAACATTCTATTTGAAAAGTAACTAGAGTTTGTTCCTCTTGTAAGTCCGATTAGCTTCTATTTTACCAAGTTACCTTCAAAATAGTCTATAATGGATGCATGATCTATCATTTTAGCCACGGTTTGGCCAAATCTCTCCAAGATCTTTGTTTGAGCTCCAAGATTAGTCTCTGATTCAAGTAGAACTCCTACAAGTACCTGCCATGTGACTCTTGTAACTACTGTCCAAGATTTAATGGTGAAAAATTGGAGAAAATATGTCTAAAATGAGAAATCAAATGGATCAAAACCCTATGCTCTGGTACCACTTATCAAGGAGAGAACTAAGAGGTGAGAGAATGAAGAATAGAGGAGAAAGAAAAGAGTGAAAGGAGAGAAAAGTACTAGAAAGTTAGGAAAGAAGAGAGAGAAGCGATAGAAGCTATAAATAAGAAGGTGAGAAAAAAGATAGTAAATATATTAATGCTCAAAATATGTGAAAAATTACATGTCTCGCCCCTTTTATACCTATGTCAGTGTGACAAGGTATTATTTGGCTATCCCAAAGATAGTATGGCTTGGATATGTTGTCCAAGCATGGTATGATAGCATGCAAACCACTTTCAGTCCCGTTGGAGCAGAATGTAAAGTTGAGTGCTGATGTTGGGGATGAGATAGAAGACCCTACTATGTTCAGGAGGATAGTGGGGAGTTTGAACTACATGACCATTACAAGGCCAGACTTGAGCTACGCTCTTGGTCTTGTGAGTCAGCTTATGCAAGTACCTAGAAAGCCACATTTGGATGCAGTCTGACGCATATTGAGATATGTGAAGTCCACACTACATTATGGACTTTTCTATGAGGCACGTACAGATGTACAGGTGTTTGGATACACAGATGTAGATTGGGCTTGATAGAAGATCTACCAGCGGATACATGTTCTCTCTTGGTAGTGCAGCAGTTACTTGGAGCAGCAAAAAGCAATCTACAGTTGCTTTGTCGAGTATAGAGGCTGAGTATAGAGGTGCTGCTATTGCAGCATGTGAGATAGTATGGCTGCAAAAGTTATTGGCTGATTTAGATGTGTAGGTGGAAGGTCCAGTTGTCATTTATTGTGACAACATGAGCGGTATATAGTTGGCTAGGAACCCTGTGTTCCATGCCAGGACAAAACATATTGAGGTACACTACCACTTTGTGGGAGATAAGGTACTAGCAGGTAAGATTGACTTGGTGTATGTCAGCACACAAGATCAGATAGCTGACATGTTCACGAAGGCATTGGGTACAGAGAAGCTTCAAAAGTTTCGAAGCTTACTTGGAGTTGCAGAGATGCAATTGAGCTTGAGGGGGAGTGTTGAGATGACAATCTCAACACATGCGGACATAAATGATGGACCGCCTAGTTAGATGGGTCCACACGTCTACACTTAGCACGTCGGTGGTCATTATGACTCTCACATGGCCACTAACTCATTACTTATTATATTCAGGTTGTTACACCTATTTACAGCTGGCATAGTTATAGCCGAGTCTAATGTAGTCGGTTATGCATTGTTCGACTTAGTAGGCCACTTTCCTTTATATTGTATCTTATCTATACTTTGTGTACATTGTAAAGTGTGTGCAAGAAGAAGAAGAAACTAGCAAGAAAACGTTTTGGCCTCCATCTCTCTTCTTGTCTCTTGAGTGAGCTTCTCCTTGTGCATTTTGTGTGTGTTCGGCGTAGCATCTTGAGGAAGTTCCCCCACCACGTGATTCTTGACTGGACATGCATTGGTCAGCCTAAATTACAACCCACAAATGTGAAACTTAGCCCATTTGGGGGCAACACTTACCCTCTCTTAGAAAAATGCAAAGTGGCTGTCTCTGTCAAGTATGGAAGTATCCCAGTCGTCTTTTATGTGTTACCAAACACTAAAGGGGCCGGTGATAAATCACTACTAGGGTGCACTTTCAGAAAGTAGACAAACTGCAATGTGGACTACAACCTAGATCGCATCTACCTGACCGTGGGCAATGTGTGCATAGTAACTACTTTCAGCAAGGGCCATCTTGCACCTTCTATAACTATAGAGCCACCGATAGAGACCCCCACGGCCAAGCCTAAGGAGAAGGGAATGGATATCTTACCCTGTGCCCCAACCGCCAGAAGCAAACCCACCCAAGCCATTCACATGGTTAGGGAGCCCACGCACATATGGGTGCCAAAACGGTGAGCGCCACTCCTGGTAGATTGCAAAAGCATGCTCCTAAATGCAAAAACTATCAGTTGCAGCCTAAGAGGTAGCCCATGCGCCATCGACATGGGCGCACTGCCACACCACGATGGATATCGAAAGATCTCCTACGAGCACAAGGATACTATGAGGGCAACCCTTGGATATGGGTGCCTAAGGGTAGACACCCAAGAATATCAACTTTGGGCAACCCCACTCCAGTTGGACAGACTGGCACAGGCAAAGCACAAGTTGCAAAGAACGTCAAACTAGCAACGGTGATGATTAAGGGCACCCAAAACATTCAAGCAACGGTGATGATTAAAGGCACCCAAACCAGATGACCTAGCACCATCCAAGTCAGAGGAGGTGCACACCCCCATACCCACTCGAATGGATTGCAGCACGCCTCCTATGGCATGAGAGCCCGCTGCAGCGTTTCCAAATGATCCAGAGTGCAAAGTCCCATTGACGACGCCCACAAGGGAGTCACCACTGTCCAGCCCAACTGCACCATCGCCACCAGTAGGTCTTAAGCCTTCGTACGAAAGACAATCCTTTCTTTCAGTGGCCAAGGATCTTGCTGAGACTTCAGGGAATGATGTAGTGACATGCATCGAGTTGGATGACACCTTCACTACATTCACTAGAAGCTACGAGAGGCTTGACCTAGGACTTCTTGACAAACCCCTCGCTTTTGATGTTCGCTCATTGCCATACACTTGGGAAGACTAGGAGTTCATGACCATCAAATTTCCCAAAGTTGCAGCCAAGCTAATCACTAATGGATAAATCTCGAAGGAACAAGTTCTTCTCAGATGACTAGTCACCTCGTACCGCAAAACTACTCGCTCTACTCCTAAACGAGAACTGGAGGAGCTCATGCAGCTTGCCAGCTCTACTTCTCCATTCTTGCAACTATGGTACGCCTTACAACTCCAATGGGAGAAAAAAGGCCCCCGGATCATGACCAATGCTGAGCAAAGGAGGGCAATCAAAACAATTGAACGTGACCCTACGTATGTCGCACCTCTTTCATTCAGAGTTTTGGCCATTACACGCAACTTACACTTAGATGATCAGGTATTGGACTACAGGTATTGGCCCATCCGTACATTGACCAGTTCCTCACAGAAGAGGAGTTGCAAATTGCTAGTCGTCTCAACTTGGGGGACATCTTTCATGATGTCTTGACCTACATCACTCAAGCTTCCCTACAGCCATGCGAACTTGATTGTCATGCCTAGTTTGAATACAACCCTAACCTTTATACCTGGCTTATGGCCAATTAACTCACCCCACACAGCCCATGCGAGCCTTCCTCCCTCCCCTGCAAATCCCGAAAAGGATCCCCATACCACTTAGGAAAGAGGGGGGAAGAGCAAGTGACAACCAAGGGACTAACCAAGTGATGTAGCAAGAAGTGTAAAGGCTAACAGTGCTCAACTAAATTCAAATAAGAAAGAAAGCAAGGAGGAAGTAGATGTTGGTTATGAATTATTTCTAAAAGTTTCATCCACTTAAATCCGCCGGGCAAACTGTCACACACATTTTTTCTTGGGGTATGCTAGGAATGGATCAAATCGGAACTCTAATGTTGACTTGGGCAATGACAGGCACCTACCATGGTAGGACAGGGTAGACTTCCATTTACGGAAGCGGAGATGACGAAATATGGAATTAGCATCGAGACGCGGGGATTCAACCAATTCACATTCAAAGCATACCATGAACCTGGATGAGGCCATCTCGGAGGAGCCGGCCGTAAGAGAGTTGGTGGACAAATGCAGCCTCCAAAAGTACATAGAGAAAGTCAGGTAGGCTATAGACTAGAGCATGTGCGCAGATTTCTTAAGAAATTTTGATGAAGGACGAAGCTATGGCACAGTCACGGTAAGGGCAGGTGATCAAGAAAGACGGGTACAGGTGCCCCTTAACGTAGTCACTGTCGAAAGAGCCCTGTGACTCGTGCCCAAAAAAGAAAGACGCCCAAAAAGAGATGTGTATGCCATGCTGGGAGTCAGAAAAGAAGATGTGCACACGGTCGACTGAATTAATGTAGCTAACATTCCAGACTCGGCGATGAGGATGCAGGCTAAGATGGTCCATTCTCTCTTCTCTAGCCACAGATACAATGCACTCATGAATAGAATTAGCGTGCCACTGCTCGAAAGCATTGTGGCAGGAGTCTTGGAGGAGGTGGACTAGAACGGCTTTGTCTAGAAGACTATAAAGAGTTCAGCCGCCCTTCTAGCTCCAGCCGCAGCCCAGTCGGTGGGGAATCTCCGACCTCCACTACACGACCCACGAGGAAGAAACCTACCATCAAAGCCTCTACGATCAGATACGAAGGTATCATTATAGCAATCATTGACAAGGCTATCAAGGATGCTTGCGTGGAGGGAGAGAAAATTGAGCACCAAGGCTCACCACATTGTGAGGAGGAAGGCTCGAGAGCAAAAGGATGGCTAGCGATGAAGGAGAGCCTGAAGTACCACCCACGCAAATGGCCAAGCCTCAGAAGCAAATGAAGAATGGCAAGAGCCAAAAGAAGGGGAAGAGACTAAGCAAAGCAGAGCAGGCCGAGGTGAAGAGGGCTCGAAAAGAGTCAGGTAGGTTGGAAGAACAACTGCAGAAGGAGGAGGAGGAAGAACTCAAAAGAGTTAAAGAGGAGTCAAAAAAGGCAGAGGAGGAATGGCAAAGAAGGGCGAAAGAGGAAGCCCATGAGCTAAGCATGAAGGAACTGGTTGAGTTGGCTGACGCCACTCGTAGGTATGTTGAAGAAACTCATGGAAGAGGAGAAATCAACCCCTATAGTCCTCACCATGAGGCCAAAGCAAGTGGTAGCGCAAGGGCATCCCCAATAATCATAGGCAAGGGAAATTCGTTGTTACACCCCCTACCTCCCTCCTTCGTGCCAGCACCAAGGGACACCCCAAATGCCCCACAACCCACACCCTCTCTAGACACGGCCAACTGATGAGCATGATGCAGATGCTCGTCGGTAAGGTGGCTGAGATTGTCCCAGAATCTGGAGCAAAAAGACCTGCCATTGCTAGTGCTGAGTCTAGGAAAGACCTGAAACGAGAAAAACTCGAAGCGTCAACCACCATAGCTCCTATCCCCATGCCACCTGGTGCAGACTATGATGCTTGCGTGGCTGAGCTCCTAGCGCAAGTGGATAAGGCAAAGGAGGAAAAGAAGCTGGATCTATTGGAGCTGGAAAAGGAAAGGGAAACCTTGGCAGCCTTGAGGCTCGAAGTTTCAAGGCAAGGGGCTAATCGAAAAAGGGAGGTCAAGGCGTTACAAGATAAGCTAGAGGCAAAAAAGAAAGATGTCCAAGATAACAAAAACCACCCGAGACAGAGGCTAGAGGATGAAGAACAAAACCTGGTGGCCGAGTAACGGAGCTTAAAGTTGCTAGTGCAACAATATGCTGACCTAGAGCAGACAACGGCCAGACTGGAGGGGTATGAACCATTGGCAACTCAAGAAGGTGATCCAAGCGAGTGGCAAGGGAATACCATGGCAAAGCTTCAATGAACTCGAGGAACAAAATAGGCTAGAGAGAGAGATAGAGTTCCTAGCACAGGAACAATCATCGGCAACCCTCGCAACAGAAGCACCAGAACAACAACAGGAGGCACAATGGCTGCAAGGTGCATTGGAAGTTGCCAAGGAAGACACAGAGGCCCTCATGGCCATGGACTTCATGCAACGAAGACTGCACCTTGCAGAGATCTCGGGCCACGAGCAGCTAGCATAGGAAAGATCAAAACTAATCATTGAGGAAGAATATAAATTCAGTATCGCAAATCAAGCAAAATAAATCGCCAAAGAACAGCTGGCTCGGAAGTCTAGGGAGTGGCACCAACTCTGAGCCTTAACGAACGAACAGCAACATGTGGTAACCACACTAGCAAGTGCGCTGGAAGAAGAAAGAAGAAAGATGGATGAAAGGGCCAATGCTTGGGAAGCGAACAACTTTGAAAGAATCAAGCAATTAATGGAGCGCTTGGCAGTTGTGGCAGAGTGCGAGAGACTGCTTGCCGAATCTAGAGCTGAAGCAGCCGATGTATGCACCAACGCACAGAGGCAAGCCTTTCTCAGCACCGTGCTACATGTCACCCAAGCATAGGGCGATGATTCAGTGGAGAGGGTGAGAAGGAAACTGGAATTGACTACCTGGGCGCTAAGGTATGGCCTTCAGGAACAGGAGCTCCCCACCAGCATGGGACTCACCAAGGAGCAGCAATTCCACTACCTGCGCAGTGCTCGCCTCTCCACTGTTGAGGTCAAGGAACTGGGGTTCGAAGAACAGGAGCAGCCCGCACCACCACCACAAATGACCCTAGCCATGGCCAAACAAGATACCGAGGAGGGCCCGGATTTGGAGCACGAGGCCGACAAAGAACAACAAAAAACGCCAAGTCCCCCTCTACCAGACCTCTCGCTAGACGAGCCTGAAGATGCCCACATGCCGAAGCGCATCGTGGCAGCCAGAAGAAGGAGGCAGGAGCTGGCAAAGGATGCACAATGCAGAGCACGGTCACTACCTAGACAATTCTCTGACAAGCCGATACCACTATGAGGGGACTCCAACCCTATCGATTGGCCTCAGGATTTGATCATCTGGCATGACCGGGAGTTCCAGATGAGACCTTTTGAGCTGTCATTTTCCTATCCATGCTCGTTGGACCGTCCTATCCAAGACCAAGGATCTGGTCAATGACCTAGCAAACAGATGGATGGAAGAGAGGAGTCTAATTATAACTAGGTGGAGGCAAGAGCCCGTAGATTATTGGCAGGACAAGGTGAACTAGATTCCCAAATCCGTCCAAGGCTACGAGGTGCAGCCGAAGTGGCGGAGGAGGATTTGGGATGCCAATTTTGACGCCTGGACTGCCTTCTACAGCTCACTCCCCGAGGAACAAAATGGCCCCACCTACATGTCCTACCCCCATCGGCATGGAGTGGATTATGACCGCACTATTCATGGGGATTTTGATTTTCCTAGAATATATAATATAAATGCCCGAACTCCTAAGGAATGCTTAGTTTTTAGAGTAGAGAATATCCTTTCATCCATCAACCGTTTCCTCGCGGACTTCTCCTCCTGCCCGGATCCCGCCTTCCTAACCACATGCAATTATCTTAGGTTGATCAAATTCCTATTAATACAGAAGCCTACCGCTGAGGAAGCCCACCTTCCCCCCCTCTTTTTTGACATCAATCTAGGAATAGATAGTAGAGCTATGACTAGATTAATGATGAGGACAACCCTCCTTCCCTCTTTTTGCTCAGAACTCTTAGAAAATATGAATGACACCCGCTTCACAAGGTGTAACCATCCCTTTTTGTCATCCACACCTCTGAAGGCCTGGGCTACTATTAAAGAATACCTCCAAAGCTGTGCCTTTCTATCCCAATGCCTGCGACCACCCCGCGCTTCAGATGATGGTGATGAGCACTAGCTAAACGCCTTCTATGTATACCTTCTTTTTTTTTAAAAAGAGAGAGAACGGAAAGAAAAGAAAGCAAGATAAGGGAAGAAGTCTCACTTTTCTCACCACACCTAGGGTTCACCCCTAGCCCCTCTCCCCACTTCACGCTTAGGGCACATCAAGGGCAGGACTTACAGACCTGTCACCCTAAGCTCTACACTGCACCTCCAACAACACACGAACTGGGTCCTCAAGTGTGGGACATTACCGAGGGCTTGCCCAAGGTTAGACGCATCTCCTAGTTCCACTGCACATGCACCTACACCTCTTCGGGAGACATACACACCCCTTAGGGAGTGCACGTTCTTCTCTTGCAGGCTGTTTGTAACTCAGTCAGGGCCTGCCATTGGCATAGATTTCAGAACCATGTGTTTTTCCACGGCTTGCGGAGCCTTGGTTGTGATAGTCATCGCTAACAACAAATTCCAACTGGGTAACAAAGGCTGAGCACCTTCATGAAGATCAAAACAAGCCGGAAGCTCTCCAAATCATCCGAAATCAACACCCCATCATGTCTCCTTCATAGTAGCAGCTTTTTGATCATGGTCATCTGCCTGCCAATTCCACTTAGCACAAATCCCAACTTTGTTGTTGCTCCCCACCCCAGTGTAATGGGACTGGCACTCTGCTAGGAGGGGGTAATGTTTACCGCAGCATAGAGGAACAGAAAATGGAGCAGAAGTGCGGAAAAAATGGAAGCCTAGAAATTTGAATGATTTAAATGACGGTGTCGCCTCGAGAAAAGAAAAGAGTAAAAGCATGCCATTAAATATGAAGGCACTCTCGAATCTTTGTAAAAAGAGCGCCAGGCTCACTCCTGTGCAAATTGTAGGCATTAATGGGAACGGGATGAGTTGGAACGGTGGGAAATAGGAAAAGAGGGCCTAGGCTAATGGCCAGCCATGTAAAAAAGTGTGGATGACGGCCCAAAAGGTAGGGCATGTATATAAAGTTCAAAAGTGAATGAGAAGCTCATTCTTGGGTGTGGCTAAAGCTTCTTCTTCCTCTTCTCTTGCTTCTTACCTTCATGCTTGTGCTTGAGTGAGGGATTGAGGGAGTGTGAGGGAGTGAGGGAGTGAGTGTGTGAGAGTGAGGGATCATCGAGAAGAATCTCATCATCTTCTCTCTTCATCATTCCTTCCCTTCTTCTCTTCTTTTGTCTCGTGCGGCTATGGGGGATGGAGCTTGACGGAGGGGGCTTGAGGTTGCTTGAACTTGCCACAAGGATCATGTGAGAGAGAGGAGGGGAATTGATCGAGCATCAAGGTAAGCTCACTACACCCGTAGATATGGATGGCGTCTCGGCTATGTGAGAGGTAGCCATTAGTGCTCGGCTTGGAACGCTTGAACAATAAGCGGTTTGTGGATCTTGGCGGTTTACTTTTAAGCATGTTTCTATTTCAATAGCTACCTTAAAAGATTTGAAGTGATCAAACACATCACTTTTTTCATTCATGAAGTATACCCATAACTTCCTTGTTGCTGCCACCCAAGAGATACATTCTGTGTAGACCCCCAAACATCTGTATGCACTACATCAAGTATTTTTCTACTCACTTCTCTATCATGAGAGAAGGGTTGTCTTGCTTGCTTACCAAATTGGCATGCTTCACAGACTTTATGCAATTCTGCAACTCTAAAAGAAGGCAACCCTGTAACCAATCCTCTGGACTACATTAATTTTAGCCTTTGCACATTTGCATGTCCAATACGTTTATGCCATATTTCAATATCTGCAACTACTCCTTTTCCTTTAGCATACATAGCAGCATCCATTGCAAGAATTCTAACATCTAAAGTGAACATTCGGCCAACTCTAATTCCTTTTGTGATCAACCTACACTTATCATTAAACTCTTCTACAAAACAACCTTTTGCATTGAACCAGACCTGCAATCCTTGCTCTATCATTTGGCCAACAGACACTAGATTCTTTGTAATTGATGGCACATGTAATACATCTGTCAGAATCTTTATCTAGCCATCATACAAGGACAAGGGAACCTTTTCAATGTTTGAAATTGGGTGGCATGAATCATCACCCGTCTGCACATAACCTGGGTTTTGTAAGTCTTGCATCTCTCCAAACCATTCAACATGACTGGTCATATGATTAGATACACCTGAATCGACATACCATACGTCATCATGCGTCCCCTTTCCTGTAATGCATTCATCATATGCTACATAACAAACATACGCTCATTTCTGTCTTCATTCTGTTGTGAAGACTATGCATAGTTTCCTTGCTACAATTTACCACTGTGAATATTTGCATAGCAATGGGTTGCGATATGGCTTGTTTTGCCACAATAATGGCAAACAATAGCAGCATTTCCAAAACCTCTATTCTACCTTCCACCTCTTCCTTTAGAGCCCCCTGCCTCTAAAGTTTCCTCTGCCTCCAAAAACCTGCATTTCACCAAACTGTTGATTAAACGTGTTTTACTGGTTATCGCCAACACGTCCCATACCAGGCCTCTTGAAGATGATCTACCAACATCCCCTTCCTGAACTCAAGTAAAATGCTTGGACTTGTTCACCATTTCTTTCAGACAAATTACCCTACATATTGATCTCTTCAGTAATCATGAGGGAGATCAGCTCATCAAAATCTGAAAATGGCTTCCATACATATACTGAAGTAACAAATGATTTCCATGTCTTCTCATTGTTAAGGCCACTCAGAGTGTATGAAACCAAATCATCATCATCCGGAATTGCATCAATTGTTGAGATATCGAGCTCCTCTCGTGATATGCCAGGGTGACCGTTGTGCATTTATGTCACCGACTTGTTAGTTGCAGATGCGGTTGGTACACCGCCCATGAATAATAGCTAGATGGCAGCTATCCTTATCTACTCTAGTTCGTGGTTCAGTTAGTATGCCACCTTAGTTAGTTGAGTTTGGTTTGAGACCCATATATAGGGTTCTTCTATTTCTTTGTATGAGAGTTCTTTTTGGCTTATATAACTAAGAAGAGGAAAACTGTTTTCAGCCTCCACCTTTGTGTGTATTCCCCCATTGTGCAAGCAAGAAAGCTACAAGTGAGACTCCTTCCTTCTCTCCCACAATCTTGACATGGTATCAGAGCCTTGTTTGTGGTAAGGAGCTCAAGAAAGCAAGCCAAGTTTGCGGTGTTTTGGTAAGAGGACCAGTGTTGCTTTCATTTTTCTGTTTTGGGAGCAAGTCTCTGCAGAGGTAGCACAGCCGAAAAGTGCAAGAGTGCTTTGTCTCAGATTGAGACTCCCTTCGCGGTGTAGCAGGAGGGCAGTATATGCTGCGGGTTAAGGGCTTTAGCCCTTGGTTGCTCTGTTTTTTTTATTTGAGGCCATTTCGGGGCCTGATTTGGAGGCGGAATTTTTCTGCATGCACTCAGGAAAAGGCCCTGTTTTATGCTGTGCGACCATTGTTCTACAGGTTGGTGAAAAGTTACCACAGAAATTGCATCGTATGCTTGTCTGCAGAGACATTGGGAGTTATAGAATCATCCTTGTTTCTTGCTTATGCAAAATCGTCACTAGGAAGTGACTGTGTGGTCAAATACCACTTTCGCCAGTTTTGCAGATTTGCCCTTGTGAGGGTGAAGCTGTGTTTTTTGCAGTGACATAATTTTTTGCAGTGTTCTGTAATGGCATCTGATTCTCTTTCACAGATTGTCACTGAAAAGCTTGACAAGAACAACTTCCAAGCATGGAAGTTTAGAATGACGAATTTCCTTATGGGAAAAGGATATTGGGAATTTGTTGCAGGAAATGAAGAAGAACCAATTCTTCCTGATGTTCCCAATCAACAACAAATGTAGGCATTTAAAGCAGTGCATGAGAGAGCCAGGAAAGTTATATACTGGCTGTCTATCAGCATTTCAGACTCTATGATTGTGCATATTCAAGATGCAAGTACGCCAAAGGAGGCATGGGATACTTTGTCAAAAATGTATAGCACAAATACGCAAGCCAGGAAAATGCAGCTCAAGCAAGAGTTGCACAATGTGCAAAGAGAAAATATAAGTATCAATGACTACCACATGAAGGTGAAGAAGATTGCAGATGCACTTGCTTCCATTGGGTCACCAGTGGAAGATGATGATTTAGTTTCTGTGACCTTGAATGGTCTATAGGAAAGGATTATGCACAGTTCCGAACATCCATTTCCGTATGTGAAAGATTTCCTGATTTTGAGGAGTTTATTGCTCTTCTAATTTCTGAGGAGCAGAGAAATGGTGGTGCATCTTCTTCAGGAGGAACTTCAAAAGAAGCTGTCTTCTACTCAAATGCTGGAAGAGGTAGAGGCAAAGGTAGAGGAGGCCGATCTGGAGGCCATGGTAGAAATCAGAATATGCAGCAAACTCAAGAAAACCAGTCCTATGGAGGAGGACGTGGTAACTCTAGAGGCAGAGTGAGCCAAAGAGGTCATGGTGGATGGCAAAGAGGCCAAAATGCAAACAGTAATGTTGAATGCTACTACTGTGGTAAAATGGGTCATATAGCTAAAGACTGCTATAAAAAGCAAAATGACATCATGAATGGAAAATTGCAACAAGGGAATTATGCATCTTCTAGTAGACAGGGTGATGACAAAAATGAGCATTTGTTTATGGTACAGCACATGAATAATTCTGTGACAAGTGCAGAAGAAAGCAACGATGTATGGTATGTTGACTCAGGTGTATCAAACCACATGATAGGTCATGCAGAATGGATGGAGGATGCAAGGAAAATGAAAAAACCAGGATTTGTGGAGAGTGGTGATGATACTGCACATCCTATTGTGCAGATTGGAAAAATTCCTTTGTCTATGCAGGATGCGAAAAAGAAATACCTGTCCGATGTATTTCATGTCCCGAATATCACCAAGAATCTGGTTTCTGTTGGTCAAATGGTTGAGCAGGGCTTGCAGGTCAGATTTAATCCTCATGGATGCTTTGTTGAGGATCTGAAAAATAAAGATCACTTTGATAGCAAAAGGAAAGAAGAAGGGCAGAATGTTTACGTTGGATGCAGACATGCCTGAATTGAGTGCAGCAATGTTTGCACATGGGACCGGTGTAGTTGCAGATATTGATATCTGGCATAAACGCATTGGTCATGTTAATGTACATCGACTTAAATCAATGCAGGCCCAAAATATTATTGCAAGATTGCCTAAATTCAAGGTTGCAGAAATGCATAAGGTACGTGAAGCCTGTCAATTTGGAAAACATGCAAGAAAACCATTTCCTAGACATGTTCAAGAGAGTAAGAAGCCATTGGAATTAATCCACTCTGATGTGTGGACTACTAAAGCTGCATCTCTTGTAGACTGTCATTATTTTGTCACTTTTATTGATGACTATAGGTAGAAAATTTTGGGTATATTTTATAAAAAAGAAAAGTGAAGTTTTTGGGCATTTCAAAACTCTTAAAGCTATGGTTGAAAAAGAAACAGGCCTGCAAATAAAATGCCTAAGGTTAGATGGAGGGGGAGAGTACATCTCAAATGAGTTTGCAAGGTTCCTGTAGGAGCATGGCATAAAGCAGCAATATTCATGCAGTCATACCCCACAACAAAATGGAATTGCAGAAAGGAAAAACAAGCATATTGGAGAGGTATCTCATGCCATGCTCAACGAAAAAGACTTGCCAGATTTTTACTGGGTTGAAGCAGTTGCTACAACAATCTACATAATGAACAGGATTCCCACTGCAGCAATACATGGGATGACTCCAGAGGAGAGGTATACTGGTAGGAAACCAGATATTTCTCATTTGAAGATTTTTGGTTGCATTGCCTATGTTCATGTGCCAGATGAGTTGAGATCCAAGTTGGATCCAAAAGCTGAGAAGTGCATCTTTATTGGTTACTCTCTGCAGCAGAAAGAGTATAGATGCTATAACCCTTCTACTCGTAAGTTTACAGTGAGCAGAGATGTTGTTTTTGATGAGATGAGTAGTTGGTATAAACCAGTAAATGTGATTGATGATGTAGATGCACAAAATGGTAATGCTGCACAGAATTCACAGCAACAGTCACAAAATATTAGTGGACCTGGAGCATCCTCTAGCAGTGGTTCACATTCTTTGCCATGGACAGACAGATTGAGATCAGGAGAATCGTCTCAAAGCAATGCAGATAGTGGTATTCAGGTATCACGAAAAGGAAAAGAGAAGGTAGATCAGCCCATGTTTGATATGAATGCAGGTACTCTTATGTGGATGGTGAATCCAGTGGCTCAGAACAGAGCATTGATGATGAGTTGGGTATTCCTTCTATTGTTACACCTGGAGTAAGAAAGACCAGGGATGTTTTGCGAGCTCCTGGGAGTGAACCTACTTTGCGCAGGTCTACCAGAGCTAGGTATCCTGTGGATAGGCTGAAATATGATGGGTTTACAGCCATTCACTATGCCTATATAGTCAAAGTGATACAGGAACCAGAACCCACTTCTTTTGAGCAAGCCATGGGAAAAGAAAAATGGGAGAAAGCCATGGATGAAGAAATGGATGCCTTGGAAGCAAATGCTACATGGGAATTGGTACCTTTGCCTAAAGGTAAGAATGCAATTGGCTGTAAGTGGGTTTATAAGGTGAAGCACAATGCAGATGGTTCTATGAATAGATACAAGGAAAGATTGGTAAGAGTAGTCATTGCTATGGCTGCATCAAAGGAATGGTCTTTACATCAGATGGATGTAAAGAATGCCTTCTTGCATGGTGATTTGCAAGAAGAGGTATATATGGAGCAGCCACCAGGTTATGTGCATGCTGTTCATCCTGAGTTTGTTTGCAGGTTGAAGAAAGCATTGTATGGCTTGAAGCAAGCACCTAGAGCATGGTCTGACAAGATAGGACAATATCTTGTCACTATTGGCTTTCAGATTTTCAAGGCAGATTTCTCACTTTATGTGAGAAAAGCAGAGAAAGGTATTATGCTACTTGTCATTTATGTTGATGATTTGATTATGACAGGTGACAGTGATGAAGATATCCTTCATGTGAAAATGCTATTGAAGCAGAAATTTGAGATGAAGGATTTGGGAGAGCTGCGTTATTTCTTGGGCATTGAGGTGATTAGATCACCAAGTGGGATACGGCTCTTGCAGAGGCAGTATGGATTGGACATGCTGTCCAAATATGGGATGACAGGCTGTAAGCCTATTTCAGTTTCTTTGGAGTAGAATGTGAAGCTAAGCGCAGATGCAAGTGAGCTTCTAGAAGACCCTACTATGTACAGACGTATAGTAGAAAGTTTGATTTATATGACTATTACTAGGCCAGATTTGAGCTATACTGTTGGATTGGTAAGTCATTTTATGCAGGCTCCAAGGAAACCGCATTTGGATGCGGCTAGACGCATACTTAGGTATGTGAAGTCCACATTGCAGTATGGACTACTTTATGAGACTGGGGTTCAGATACAGTTGCATGGATACACTGATGCTGATTGGGCTGGTAGTATTTCTGATAGACGATCTACCAGTGGATATGTGTTCTTTTTTGCAAGTGCTGCAGTCACTTGGAGCAGCAAGAAACATCCTACAGTTGCCTTGTCGAGCGCACAGAGGCTGAGTATAGGGGTGCAGCAATGGTTGCATGTGAGGTAGCTTGGTTACATAAGCTACTTTATGATATGCATCAGCCTACAAATGGGCCAATTGTCATTTATTGTGACAACATGAGTAGTATACACTTGGAAAATAACCCAGTCTATCATGCTAGAACAAAGCACATTGAGGTGCATTATCACTATGTGTGGGAGAGGGTTTTACTAGGTCTTATTGATCTAGTTTATGTCAGCACAGAGGTTCAGGTAGCTGACATATTTACGAAGGCATTAGGCGCAGAGAAGCTGTGCAAGTTCAGAGACATACTTCGTGTGCAGGAATTGGGATTGAGCTCGAGGGGGAGTGTTGAGATATCGAGCTCCACTCGTGATATGCCAGGGTGACCGTTATGCATTTATGTCACTGATTTGCTAGATGCGATTGGTACACTGCCCATGAATAATAGCTAGATGACAACTATCCTTATCTACTCTAGTTCGTGGTTCAGTTAGTATGCCACCTTAGTTAGTTGAGTTTGGCTTGAGACCCATATATAGGGTTCTTCTATTTCTTTGTATGAGAGTTCTTTTTGGCTTACACAACTAAGAAGAGGAAAACTGTTTTTAGCCTCCACCTTTGTGTGTATTCCCCCATTGTGCAAGCAAGAAAGCTACAAGTGAGACTCCTTCCTTCTCTCCCACAATCTTGACATCAATCACTGCTAAAGCATCTACAATGCTCCTCACCTTCAACACATACTCATTGATAGACATTTTTCCTTTCTTCAAGGCATTCAACTCTTGCTTGAGAATTTTTCATGTCTTTGTAGTTATTGAAAACATGTTCTCAAAAATTGTCCAAGCTGCATGTGAAGTTTCTACATTCCTGATATGTCCCAATATCGTATTATCAATGACTGTAAATAACCAGTACATCACCTTTTTGTCTTTCTCATTCCATTATTTCCATGCTTTTAATTCATCTGCAGTCGGAGGGATACCCAGCTTTGGCTCCTTTTCTTCACCTGAAATAAACTCATAAAGGCCCTTTCCAATGAGAAAGTTCATCACACGGAACTTCCATGAAGGGTAGTTGTTCTTGTCAAGCTTCTCAACAATGGGATTTCCACTATTCTCTACCATTATCACAAATAAAGATACAACACAACAAGCTAGTCTTCTGCAATCTTTCACAACATGTGCGCAGCACAAGCAACCTTTTTCACTGATTGCTCAATCATACATGTAATCTGTAACCTGTTTGCAAATAAACCTTATGTTTGCTTCTTGCAAACACCTCAAAAATTACAGATTTGCCATATGTAACTTGTGCATCCACTTTCGATCAATACAGCCGAAATCACAGTGTACCTTAAAACTGTTGTCCACAACCTTGCGGCTCTAAAACGAGGCCTGAAATGGCCTCAGACGCCCAAAATAACTGCGAGAAAGCCGTAAAGGGCTAATCTGCAAAATATATAGTGCTATGCTCGCACACCAAATCTCACAGTAATCTGAGATTTTTGCTCGACCCTGCTTTTGGTGCCTCCACAGGTACTATCCCCAAGAAAGACAGTGGAAGAATGGGAGAGCTTCTTACCCGTTGCTTGCTTGCTCGAATCTTACTTCTTCTCCTTCACTTCAGCCTTCAAAATCAGCCTCTCTCAGTGGCGCGGCTCTGATATCATGTCAAGAATCGCGTGGTGGGGAACTTTGCTTGAGCTACTACGCCAAACACACACTGTATACACAAGAGGAAGCTCACTCAAGAACACAAGAAGAGAGATGGAGGCCAAAACGTTTTCTTGCTGATTTTTCTTCTTCTTCCACACTCTATACAATATACACAAAGTATAGATAAGATACAACATAAAGAAAAGTGGCCTTCTAAGTCAAACAGTGCATGATCGACTACACTAATCGATTGGCGTTATATCTTTGCCAACTATAGGTAGGTGTAACAAACTAAATATAATAAGTGATAAGTTAGTGGCCATGTGAGTATCATAATGACCACCAACGTGCTAAGTTTAGACATGCAGACTCATCTAGCCAGGCGGTCCATCATCAATGTCCACACATGTTGAGCTTGCCATCTCAACATATAGGGCACGACACAAGTAAATAAAACTAGTTATATTTATAGCATAAAATATATTTCCCTTAAGTAGTGAAAATCTTCTCTTGTTAATATATATTCTTGATTTCTGGCAAAATGACGAACATTGGGAATGATTCTTGATTTTCCAAGTTATGTTTATGTCCGCAATGCACTCCTCTAGTTTCAACTAGAGAAACTAGATGATGCAAATATTAGATCAGATATTGTTGATTTTCCAAGTTATGTTTATGTCCACAATGCACTTCTCTAGTTTCAACTAGAGAAATTGGATGATGCAAATATTAGATCAGATATACAATGCTTCACCCTTGTATTACGAAAGACGATGGATGTTAAGCGGAGGGTATTGTTACATTGATGCAAACCGTCTGGCTTACCTCCAGAATAATTTAAAGAGGCTAAGGTGGATGGAAGCCCTTAAGGTTGCTAAGATTTATATCTTCTATGAGGTAAACTCAAATATGTTTACTAGAGGGCAACATGTAAAATTAAACCGAAACATCTATGAGGAGGTTACAAAGGTTATACCGGTTGATCGAGTCATGGTTGTAGGATGCTCCAGTTGTGCAACTACAAGAAAGATGGATCACCTGATCTTCCCCTAAAATATAGATATCTGGATATCCATTTCTAGAATCCTAATTACTACGCGATGAATGTATCGCAATGCCATGCCTATATTGTGATAGAAAAACCTTTTCCAAGAATAATATGAGCTTTTGAACTAACCAAATAATATATTTCCTTCTTATTGACGTAAAAATTTATTTTTTTCCACCCGTTTGTCTCCTTGATAATCAAGAATAGTGGAAAGATATTATCTGTTTGGATTTTTTTCTAATAAAAACTAAAACTCTCTTTTGAAGTGTAAGCCTTGATCATTATCAAAAGGCCAAGTAGTATATAATTTCCTTTCTAAATTAATGAGGTAGATTAAGTAAGTAAACATCTTTTTAAAATATGGTCAGAGAGAAAAGTGATCATAAAAATTGCACAATTCCCTAGAACATCACCCCGAATCTCAATATTACAGAAGCTTAAGAGAAGAAATTTCTTCTCAAGCAGTACAAGTCACTAGAGTTTCATAGTAAAGGGAGGGACATTCCAACTGAAACAAAAACATGGATAGAATCCATGGAAGACTATTTCACTGTTGTAGGGATTGGATCGTCAAATGAAGCCATGATTGCCAAACTAAAACTCATAGGAGATACCTGTCTTTGTTGGAAACAGTGATGGAAGGACCATAGAACATCCGAAAGCACTATCACTTTGGGACAAGATTAAGGGTGTTGTGCGTGGGAGATATCTTCCACCCACATATCAAACCCAGAAGATGAACGATTTCTTCAACCTAAAGCAGTTAAGCCTAAGCCTAGAAGCTTATTACTCCAAATTCATAACACTTCTAAAATATGCACCTACGATGGAAGTTTCACAACAAGTATTCAAATTTTGCAATGGTCTAAATCCGCTTGAATATGCATCTTGAATCAATGAGACCATCAGATTTACAAGATGCATTGATTTGAGTAGCTCCAATAGTTCAGGAGATCGAACAAAGGCCAAGGAGTGCAAACATTTGAAACAGAAATAGTTAGAATAAGGGAAACTTCCAAGGTTTTACAAAAAGTTCCCAAGGGTAGTACCAACCAAACAAGACGAAGAAGGCCAAATCAAATGCACTGGGAAGCTTTATACCCATATGAAGGAGCAATGAGACTCCAAGGTGCTTCTATTGCAAGGAACTAGGACATCTCAAGAGATTGTGCTCGAAGCTTTTTTGGGCAAAGCCAAGATGCAAGGGGGAAGGTTGTTGAAATAAACCTAAAGGAGGTCAGTATAATGATAAAGATCCTACAATGGAATCCGATATGGAAAGATCCAGAGTATATGCCACTCTCAATAAGAAGGGTCAAAATCGCCAATTCTCAGTAATTCAAACACCAGCAAATTATCAAGGTAAACCCTTTCGAGTTTTAACCGACTCTGAAAGTACCCACTCTTTTGTATCACCAAAATGTGTGAAAAGGCTAGGCATAAACACTACTCTTGCACCTAGTTTGCTTATAGAGTTAGTAAATAGCAAAGAAGTTCTATCAACACAACAAACTAGCAAGGTAGAATTTAGCTTGGGTGGCAATTCTTCCAAAATGAACCTCCAAATTATGAACCTCAGAGCTTATGAATGTCTGCTAGGAATGGATTGGTTAATTCCAAATAATGCCCATATCCATTGTGAAAAGGGCCAAATCACATTCCAAAACTCAAAGAGAGAACAAGTAACCACTCAGGGAGAAGCAGGGAACCCTAAGGTTCAGTTGGCTAAAGCTTCCTGAATAATAAAAGGGCTAAAGAAAGGATTACATGTCTATCTAACTAAACTCAATAAGGCCGAGTAGGATAGTGAAGCCAAGGATCAACCATCTTGGCTAAAAGAACATGTGGATGTTTTTCTAGAAGACCTGACAGAGCTTCCACACCAACAAGGAAAGTAGATCATGAAATTCAGCTCATTCCAGGCACTACCCCCGTTGTCAAAGAGTTTACTGTTCATCATATAAATCATGGGATTCTTACTAATACAGAAGAACTTCACTAGGAGTTAAATGAGGAATTTGCATACAAAATTCAGGCATTGTTACCCAATAACCAACTTAGTTACATAAGTTCTTTTGTATTTAGCATATAATTTTCAGTTATACCATGTATATTGATGAAAAATAAGTCTATGGGAACCTACAACTTGGTCAACTGGAAGTACTTGACAATCTGCAGGATAAATCACATTGATTCAGGTGCAAAAATATGGTCAGAACTCAAGAAAATTGCCAAAAGTCCACTAGGTTCACAGGGGACCTGAAGTAATGGACTAAAGTGACCAGCAAGTGACCTGAGTAGGTCAAAAAGTGACCTGGGCCTGAGTAGGAAGCAGCCCGCATTTTTCGGTGCAAATTGCGCGTTGCACAGTCTGAGCACAACTGGAGAAAGTTGAAGCTATGGTGCATGCTTTGGAACATGCAAACTGGAGATCAACAGGACCAGAAGCTGAAGATGTAAACACGGTGAGAGCTCCACTTATTTGTGCATTTGGCCTGACAAAAATGCATGTTATAACAGTCTATAAAAGGGGGAAATCTGAGAGATAAGTATTCAGCCTGCTCTTATGCACGACTTCTCTCATTTTTTCTACCTCATTCTTGGTCCAATGAAGCCCGACTTGTACCCAAGTACTTGAGTGACTTTGGGGCAAGCAAAGGGTGAGGATTTTGAAGGTGTATGGGCTGTTATCGACTGAAATAACTAGTCATAAACAGGGCAGCCCACTGTTCTTGTCCATTTTTATGAGCAAACAAGAGATTTATGTGGTTGTAATGGAAGGAAATGACCTCTTTTCATTAGGACTTTGTTCATTAATGATTAGAGGAGCTTCTTCATGAGTTTATACACTCATTTTGAGCTTGATTATGGGCTGGAATTTTCTGTTTTAAAATAGGACTGAAGCTAAAATTATGCTCCTTCAATGCATTTCATGTACCATTGGCCTAAATCTTGAATGTATTTGAAGTCTATCAACATAATACTTGTCCCAAAGAGTTGAAATCCGTCTATGCACTTGAAATAAAAGCCATTAGAACTTGCATTTGATATTCATAATTGGATTGAGAATATGAAAATATCCTTTATGTTATGATGTATGTATCCAGAGGCATTTGATGTAATCAAGATAGAGTTATTTCTTTCGTTCATGTATGTTAAATACATAGAGAAAAAGCTTGAATTCTTCTTCCATATCTAAATCATTTCTAAATCTCGGATCTTATTAAACCCCAATATATTTCTCCTTCCTGAACTTTGAATCTCATACTCCTCTTCTGCACTAAGCCCCGGTGGTAGACCTTCAGCCCTTAACATGATGACAGTGGTGAACCCGACGTGAAGGTCCGCTGCGGAAGAAGTCCAATGGGAGAATCATCAAGTTTGGGAGGAGATGCCTTGCAACAGTTGGTTTGTCTAATGCAAGAAAGCCAACAACAACAATTGCAATTTCAGCAGCAGTTGCAATTGCAACAACAACGGAGGCAAGAAGAAGAGCGGATTGATGCTGCTGCCATTAAAGCCTTAGAAGTAGTTGGGAAAGATCTCAAGCAATTTAATGGGAAAAATGTGTCCTCTTTTATTCACCTCTATACTGACAAGATGGTCTTATTTGGAGTCCCTCAACATGCCTGGAGCCGTTATTTTGCTTGTCTGGCTGTGCATGGTCTCCAGGACCGAATTCATGGTATTTTCCAAAAAGATGCGGGATGGACCGTATTCAAGAAGGCTCTTCAAGAAGAATTTTTTCTTGAAGATTCTGGCCTTATGACAAAGAAAGTCTTCATCGAATGGGTCGAAAGGCCCAATAAGGGTCTAACCGCCACTGCTCTTCATCGAGAATTTGAAAGTAAATTTGCCCAACTAGATCCTGACGACCAACAAGGTATGGAAAGTCAAAAGATTGAATTATTTCTAAAGGCTGCAGATTCTTCTCTTCAGGAGAAATTAACTGATCGACTTGAAGACCCTGGCTCTGAGACGGGATTGAAGACTGCTTGGAGTGATGCCACTAAAGCAGTTAATATGATTGCTCGAAGAGAGCGGTTGTGCCTAAGATGGGGATCAACCCCTGCAACAACTGAATCCATGAAGGAGCCTGTTCCAGTTTCTCGACCTCCTGTCTCTATGGCCAAGCAACCAAGAAATTCTAATGTTCCATCTCCAAAGAAGGATGTCATGGACAAGCTAATTAAAAGCATGCGAGATCTCCATCTTAATCTAACAGAGATTAATTCTAAAGTGGAAAGGCTTGATGTAAAAGTAGAAGAAAGGGGTCGGTCAACTGCCCAAAGGCTTGTACGAGAAGGCTTCAAAAGACGTTGTATTTGGTGTGATAGCCTACAGCATGACAAAAGGGAGTGCAGTGCATTCCATGAGACTGAAGCACAAAAATTAGTCTTTTGGAAGGATGGTAAAATTCATGCAACCGAAATTGGGCTTCCTCTTGAGCCAAACTTCGGTAACGGTGGCATGAAGAAAAGATTGGAGGATTTGGCAACAAGAACAGCCTATGCAACTGTCGATACAGCAACCTATGGGCTACAAATTGAGCCAACTAATGAAACTGTTAAAGCATGTAAAACTAATGCTAAATCTAAAGTATGGATGCAGGCCTTGGATCGCATGGAGCAAGGCAAGGCAACTAAAGATGATTTAACCACTGCTAGTCAATGTATCCGAGGAAGAACTGGTTGGACCGAGCCTGTGGATTCATTTTTAGCTTTTTCCCGGTTAGCTGAAATTAATAATCATGAAGCCATGATAGAAGAAAAGAGAAGAAGAGATGAGGATGTTGTCGGTCCTTCTTCTTTAGGGCCAACTAAACGCGTAACAAGAAGTAAACCAGACCAATAAAAGGCTACTGAAAATCCTCCACCACCAGAGCTTGACATGGGAGATGCCCCTCAAGCAAAGAAGATAGAAGGAAAAAGAAAAAGCAAACATCCCAGTTACAAGTTGCAGTCAGACATAGAGACCGCAACGGATCTAAAACGGATCCTAGAAGAAAGGATTCTTGGAAGTAGAATTGAATTTACATTAGGTGAAATTCTCAGAATTGCAAAACGAGGATTTCATGATGTAATAATTGATGTAATTAAACGAAAAAGAAAATATGTTGGTGAGGAAACTGAAGAATCTGTACATGCTTTTTTGCAAGCACTTTATGTGTATTTGCAAGATGAAGAGAAGCTGAAGACTCAAGGGATTCGATTGGAGGCAATCAAAGAATTGATTGCAGCCATAGAAGCCAAAGATGAAGACATTTATGAAGCAGAAACTGAAGAAGCCATTATGGTGGGGACTTCTCAATCTAAAGTGCAGCCCATGGGTAAGAAAGAAGCTCATCTTCATAATATGCAAGAAGAAAGTGATGCTCACTTTATTCCTAGTAGTCACTACTCCCGTACCCATTGGGCAAGGGTGACTACTGAAACCGTTGTTAAAATCGGTGAAAAAGAAACTCCTTGCATTGCCCTTATAAACCATGGTTCGAAGATTAATGTTATGTCAAGAAGTCTCTATGAGAATGGCGCGGATGGCCCATTGACATGGACCCAGGATGGCGCATGAAGGCAGCCAATAACTCTTCTGGCAATCTTTATGCAGCATGTCCTTATGTACAAGTTACTATTGGTAATGTAAAAGATGAATTTCATTTCTTTGTTCAAGATTCTTGCAGCTATCCTATCATTCTTGGACAACCATTTATTTTCGAGTCTCATTTAGAGACAAAGGCTCTTGATGATGGTTCATCATATACTTGGATAAGAAGTAAGGATAATGACAAAGCTGTCCAATTCCTGACCGTCTATGTTAATCACCATCGGAATAGGGATCGATTAAGAGATCATCCTGTTCCTTCTAGTGCCCGAGAATTTAAGGGTTTTCCGGTAGCGCTGCTATAAGTGGAGGCTATGATAGTGCATCATGTCATAAAAAATTGCCTCCACCTATAAAGGATGTTGAGATATCGAGCTCCACTCGTGATACGCCAGGGTGACCGTTGTGTATTTATGTCACCGACTTGTCAGTTGCAGACGCGGTTGGTACACCGCCCATGAATAATAGCTACATGATAGCTATCCTTATCTATTCTAGTTCGTGGCTCAGTTAGTATGCCACCTTAGTTAGTTGAGTTTGGTTTGAGACCCATATATAGGGTTCTTCTATTTCTTTGTACTAGAGTTCTTTTGGCTTACACAACTAAGAAGAGGAAAACTGTTTTCAGCCTCCACCCTTGTGTGTCTTCCCCCATTGTGCAAGCAAGAAAGCTTCAAGCGAGACTCCTTCCTTCTCTCCCACATTCTTGACATGGTATCAGAGCCTTGTTCGTGGTAAGGAGCTCAAGAAAGCAAGCCAAGCTCGCGGTGGTCTGGTAAGAGGAGCAGTGTTGCTTTCATTTTCTGTTTTGGGAGCAGATCTCTGCAGGTAGCACAGCCGGAAATTGCAGGAGTGCATTGTCTCAGGTTGAGACGCCCTTCGCGGTGAAGCAAGAGGGCAGTATATGCTGCGGGAGAGGGCTTTACCCCTTGGCGACCTTGTTTTTTTTATTTGAGGCCATTTCGGAGCCTGTTTTGCAGACGGAAGTTTTCTGCACGCACTCAGGAAAAGGCTCAGTTTTATGCTGTGCAGCCACTGTTCTACAGGTCGGTGAAAAGTTACTGTAGAAATTGCATCGTATGCTTGTGCGCAGAGACATTGGGAGTTTCAGAATTATCCTTGGTTCCTGTTTATGCAAAATCGTCACTAGGAAGTGACTGTGTGGTCAAATACCACTTTCGCTAGTTTTGCAGATTTGCCCTTGTAAGGCTGAAGCTGAGTTTTTGTAGTGACAGAATTTTTTGCAGCGTTCTGTAATGGCGTCTGACTCTCTTTCACAGATTGTAACTGAAAAGCTTGACAAGAACAACTTCCAGGCATGGAAGTTTAGAATGACGAATTTCCTTATGGGAAAAGGATATTGGGAATTTGTTGCAGGAAATGAAGAAGAACCAGTTCTTCCTGATGTTCCCAATCAACAGCAAATGCAGGCATTCAAAGCATGGCATGAGAGAGCCAGGAAAGTTATGTACTGGCTGTCAATCAGCATTTCAGACTCTATGATTGTGCATATTCAGGATGCAAGTACGCCAAAGGAGGCATGGGATACTCTGTCAAAGATGTATAGCACAAATACGCAAGCCAGGAAAATGCAGCTCAAGCAAGAGTTGCACAATGTGCAAAGAGAAAATATGAGCATCAACGACTACCACATGAAGGTGAAGAAGATTGCAGATGCACTTGCTTCCATTGGGTCACCAGTGGAAGATGATGATTTAGTTTATGTGACCTTGAATGGTCTAGGAAAGGATTATGCACAGTTTCAGACATCCATTTCAGTTCGTGAAAGATTTCCTGATTTTGAGGAGTTGATTGCTCTTCTAATTTCTGAGGAACAGAGAAATGGTGGTGCATCTTCTTCAGGAGGAACTTCAAAAGAAGCTGTCTTCTACTCAAATGCTGGAAGAGGTAGAGGCAGAGGTAGAGGAGGCCGATTTGGAGGCCGTGGTAGAAATCAGAATATGCAGCAAACTCAAGAAAACCAGTCCTATGGAGGAGGACGTGGTAATTCTAGAGGCAGGGGGAGCCAAAGAGGTCGTGGTGGATGGCAAAGAGGTCAAAATGCAAACAGTAATGTTGAATGCTACTACTGTGGCAAAATGGGTCATATGGCTAAAGACTGCTATAAAAAGCAGAATGACATCATGAATGGAAAACTGCAACAAGGGAATTATGCATCTTCTAGTAGACAGGGTGATGACAGAAATGAGCATTTGTTCATGGTGCAGCACATGAACAATTCTGTGACAAGTGCAGAAGAAAGCAATGATGTATGGTATGTTGACTCAGGTGCATCAAACCACATGACAGGTCATGCAGAATGGATGGAGGATGCAAGGAAAATGGAAAAACCAGGATTTGTGGAGACTGGTGATGATACTGCACATCCTATTGTGCAGATTGGAAAAATTCCCTTGTCTATGCAGGATGGGAAAAAGAAATACCTGTCCGATGTATTTCATGTCCCGAATATCACCAAGAATCTGGTTTCTGTTGGTCAAATGGTTGAGCAGGGCTTGCAGGTCAGATTTAATCCTCATGGATGCTTTGTTGAGGATATGAAAAATAAAGGTCGCTTGATAGCAAAAGGAAAGAAGAAGGGCAGAATGTTTACATTGGATGCAGACATGCCTGAATTGAGTGCAGCAATGTTTGCACATGGGACCGGTGTAGTTGCAGATATTGATATCTGGCATAAACGCATTGGTCATGTTAATGTACAGCGACTTAAATCAATGCAGGCCCAAAATATTGTTGCAGGTTTGCCGAAATTCAAGGTTGCAGAAATGCATAAGGTATGTGAAGCCTGTCAGTTTGGAAAACAGGCAAGGAAACCATTTCCTAGACATGTTCAAGAGAGTGAGAAGCCATTGGAATTAATCCACTCTGATGTGTGGACTACTAAAGCTGCATCTCTTGGAGGCTGTCATTATTTTGTCACTTTTATTGATGACTATAGCAAAAAAGTTTGGGTGTATTTTATGAAAAAGAAAAGTGAAGTTTTTGGGCATTTCAAAACTCTTAAAGCTATGGCTGAAAAAGAAACAGGTCTGCAAATAAAATGCCTAAGGTCAGATGGAGGGGGAGAGTACCTCTCAAATGAGTTTGCAAAGTTCTTGCAAGAGCATGGCATAAAGCAGCAATATTCATGCAGTTATACCCCACAACAAAATGGAATTGCAGAAAGGAAAAACAGGCATATTGGAGAGGTATCGCGTGCCATGCTCAATGAAAAAGACTTGCCAGATTTTTATTGGGCTGAAGCAGTTGCTACAGCAGTCTACATAATGAACAGGACTCCCACTGCAGCAATACATGGAATGACTCCAGAGGAGAGGTATACTGGTAGGAAACCAGATATTTCTCATTTGAAAATTTTTGGTTGCATTGCCTATGTACATGTGCCAGATGAGCTGAGATCCAAGTTGGATCCAAAAGCTGAGAAGTGCATCTTTATTGGTTACTCTCTGCAGCAAAAAGGGTATAGATGCTATAACCCTTCTACTCGTAAGTTTACAGTGAGCAGAGATGTTGTTTTTGATGAGATGAGTAGCTGGTATAAACCAGTAAATGTGATTGATGATGAAGATGCACAAAATGGTAATGCTACACAGAATTCACAGCAGCAGTCACAAAATATTAGTGGACCTGGAGCGTCCTCTAGCAGTGGTTCACATTCTTCGCCATGGACAGGCAGATTGAGATCAGGAGAATCTTCTCAAAGCAATGCAGATAGTGGTATGCAGGTATCACGAAAAGGAAAAGAGAAGGTTGATCAGCCCATGTTTGATGTGAATGCAGGTCACTCTTATGTGGATGGTGAATCCAGTGGCTCAGAACAGAGCATTGATGATGAGTTGGGTATTCCTTCTATTGTTACACCTGGAGTAAGGAAGACCAGGGATGTTTTGAGAGCACCTGGGAGTGAACCTATTTTGCGCAGGTCTACGAGAGCTAGGTATCCTGTGGATAGGCTGAAATATGATGGATTTACAGCCATTCACTATGCATATATGGTCAAAGTGATAGAGGAACCAGAACCCACATCTTTTGAGCAAGCCATGGGAAAAGAAAAATGGGAGAAAGCCATGGATGAAGAAATGGATGCCTTGGAAGAAAATGCTACATGGGAGTTAGTACCTTTGCCTAAAGGTAAGAATGCAATTGGCTGTAAGTGGGTTTATAAGGTGAAGCACAATGCAGATGGTTCTGTGAACAGATACAAGGCAAGATTAGTAGTCAAGGGGTATGCACAAACATATGGCATTGACTATGAAGAAACATTCAGTCCAGTTGCAAGGATGGCAACTGTAAGAGCAGTCATTGCTATGGCTGCATCAAAGGGATGGTCCTTACATCAGATGGATGTAAAGAATGCCTTCTTGCATGGTGATTTGCAAGAAGAGGTCTATATGGAGCAGCCACCAGGTTATGTGCATGCTGTTCATCCTGAGTTTGTTTGCAGGTTGAAGAAAGCCTTGTATGGCTTGAAGCAAGCACCTAGAGCATGGTCTGACAAGATAGGACAGTATCTTGTCACTATTGGCTTTCAGATTTCCAAGGCAGATTTCTCACTTTATGTGAGAAAAACAGAGAAAGGTATTATGCTACTTGTCATTTATGTTGATGATTTGATTATGACAGGTGACAGTGTTGAAGATATCCTTCATGTGAAAATGCTATTGAAGCAGAAGTTTGAGATGAAGGATTTGGGAGAGCTGCGTTATTTCTTGGGCATTGAGGTGATTAGATCACCAAGTGGGATACAACTCTTGCAGAGGCAGTATGGATTGGACATGCTGTCCAAATATGGGATGACAGGCTGTAAGCCTATTTCAGTTCCTTTGGAGCAAAATGTGAAGCTGAGCACAGATGCAGGTGAGCTTCTAGAAGACCCTACTATGTACAGACGCATAGTAGGAAGTTTGATTTATATGACTATTACCAGGCCAGATTTGAGCTATGCTGTTGGATTGGTAAGTCAGTTTATGCAGGCTCCAAGGAAACCACATTTGGATACGGCTAGACGCATACTCAGGTATGTGAAGTCCACATTGCAGTATGGACTATTTTATGAGACTGGGGTTCAGATACAGTTGCATGGATACACTGATGCTGATTGGGCTGGTAGTATTTCTTATAGACGATCTACCAGTGGATATGTGTTCTCTTTTGGGAGTGATGCAGTCACTTGGAGCAGCAAGAAACAGCCTACAGTTGCCTTGTCGAGCACAGAGGCTGAGTACAAGGGTGCAGCAATGGCTGCATGTGAGGTAGCTTGGTTGCATAAGCTACTTTATGATATGCATCAGTCTATAGATGGGCCAGTTGTCATTTATTGTGACAACATGAGTAGTATACACTTGGCAAATAACCCAGTCTATCATGCTAGAACAAAGCACATTGAGGTGCATTATCACTATGTGCGAGAGAGGGTTTTACTAGGTCTTATTGATCTAGTTTATGTCAGCACAGAGGATCAGGTAGCTGACATATTTACGAAGGCATTGGGTGCAGAGAAGCTGCGCAAGTTTAGAGACCTGCTTGGTGTGCAGGAATTGGGATTGAGCTCGAGGGGGAGTGTTGAGATATCGAGCTCCACTCATGATACGCCAGGGTGACCGTTGTATATTTATGTCACCGACTTGTCAGTTGCAGACGCGGTTGGTACACCGCCCATGAATAATAGCTACATGATAGCTATCCTTATCTATTCTAGTTCGTGGCTCAGTTAGTATGCCACCTTAGTTAGTTGAGTTTGGTTTGAGACCCATATATAGGGTTCTTCTATTTCTTTGTACTAGAGTTCTTTTGGCTTACACAACTAAGAAGAGGAAAACTGTTTTCAGCCTCCACCCTTGTGTGTCTTCCCCCATTGTGTAAGCAAGAAAGCTTCAAGCGAGACTCCTTCCTTCTCTCCCACATTCTTGACAAAGGAGGCAAGGCCAAAAGCTGATTTGCAGGTCTTTACAGCCAATAGTATGGGCTGTTATAAACAGTTTTCAGTCATGAATAGGGTTGAAAGAAAGTATTTGTGCCATATGGAACAAAAGCTGAAGCAAATTGATGTTTTACCTAAAGATGAAGAAATTTCAAGGCTATTTTATGGTTTGAATTATAATGATACAATGACTGAAATTTATACAGCCGTTCATGCAGAAAATCAAGCTAAAAATCAGTCCATACAGGTATGTACATTGGATATGTATAACATAATTCAAGAATTTGTAGATTATGAAGCTTTTGGACAGCCAAACAAGGATGAAGTAAGAGTAGAAACAAAGTATAAAACAGTTGATAAAAAGGTCAAGCCGGTGGCTATTCCTTTACCACCTGAAAGTGAAGGACTGGTAGAAAGGGTATCCAAACAGCCAAGCCTTCGTGATCCTAAAGATATTGGTCACCAATTTACAACCAAAAGTCTACAAAAGCTAAAATTTGGTGAAGACTCTTTCCTCTTGCCGGCGGGGCTGAAAAGCAAAACTTCATGCAGATGTTAAAGAATCATGGCAAAGCTTTTTCATTTTAGCCACATGAAATTGGCTGTGTGGATCCAAGCATTGTGGCACCAATGGTGATTTTTACGGTCCCACATGTTCCTTGGAATGTTAAACCAATTCCGGTACCAAGGGCTCATTTGCCTAAGTTATTGGAACTTCTAAATGAAAAGATAAAAATGTGAATATTGGAGCCATGTTCAGCTCCATATTCCAACCGATGGTTTACCGTGCCTAAGAAGAATGGATCTTTGCGATTCATTCAAGATTTACAGCCTGTCAATAAAGTCACTATTAGAAATGTTGGATCAGGGCCAATTGTTGATGAGTTTGCTAAAGCTTTTGCAGGTAGAGCAATCTATTCCATGGGAGATTTATATTCAGGCTATGACCAATTTCAGCTTGCTTTGAAAAGCCGAGACATTACCACAATGAAGACGCCTCTTGGCTTAGTCCGCATGTGTACTCTACCTCAAGGGGCTATGAATTCAGTAGCTCACATGATGAATGCCATGCATAAAGTATTGAGGGATTATATTCCTCAATTAAATCTTCCTTTTCTTGATGATGTTCCAATCAAAGGATGTGAAGTTCATGAGAAAAATGAAGAACTCAATGAACTTGGATGTCGTAAGTTTGTTTCCGATCATATTAATGATTGTGCTCAAATCTTGTCTAAATTAGAAGAAGTCCATCTTACTCTTTCAGGAGCTAAATCTGTTTTTGGAGTCGAAGAAGTTCTTGTGGTCGGGCATATGTGTGGTCCATATGGCCGAAAGCCTTCTCCATCCAAAATAGATGCTATCAGCAAAATGCACGACATTTGTACAAATGTTTCAGAGGTGAGAAGATTTCTTGGTGCATGTGTCTTCTACCTTATTTGGATACCACATTTTTCTCATGTTGCTGAAAGACTTTATCAACTACTAAGAAAAGATCAAAGGTTTATATGGGAAAAAGAACATACTCAAGCAATTCGGAAACTGAAGAAATTGTTGATTTCAGCCCCCACCTTAAAGAGGGCTAATTACTCTAATGGATAGCCCATTATACTCACAGTGGACACAAGTCCTATTGGAATAGGATGGGCAGTTGGTCAAGACGACCTTGAAGGCAATAGATATGCAATTCGCTTTGAAGCGAAGGTTCTTAATGAACGACAAAGAAGGTATGCTCAAATTAAAAGAGAACTTTGGGGAGTAGTAACTGCATTGAAATGTGACAGGGAGTACTTCATGGGCACACACGTAATAGTTGAAACAGATTGCCTTCCACTCTTGGGCATGATTGCCAACTGTTCCACTCCCGACATAGCCATACTAAGATGGATAGCCAATATTAAATCCTTAAATCCTGATTTGAAACATATTGCAGGAAGAGATAATCCACTTGTTGCTGACATGCTTTCACATGCCAGGTATAAGGATGAAGAAGAAATGATGGATGAAGAAGAATCAGTCTATAAATGATGCTGTAAATGCAGGTACAAATCTGAAAATAGTAAGTACAGCTGAATCTAATGTTGATTCAGCAGTCAAAAATGCAGGTACAACAATAATTATATCAAGTACAACAGGTTCAGCTGCTAAATCAAATTTTACATCAGCAAGGAAGGATGAAACAACCAAAGAAGGACAGTGGCCAGCTAGTAAACAGCATGCTCAATGTTTTGTTATGGTTTGTTCACACTTTAAAGAGGAGTATTATGCAGATGATTGGTTAAAAATTGGCCAATTTTTTAGCACTATGACAAATAAGGAAGATTGGAATAATGAAGAGTTTAAGAGAATTAAGAGAAAAGCTTATGGCTTTTTTCTTAAATATGGTTACCTTTGGAGGCATGCGAAAAAGAAAGGAAGGGCACCTGTTCGTGTCTTAGGAGACAAAAAGACTCAAAGATAGGTCATGCAAGAATTTCATGAAAGCCTACTGGCTGGTCATAGAGGCATATGGGGCACTTTTGCCAAAATAAAAGAGAAATTGTGGTGGCAAAACATGTATAAAGACATTGAGCATTTTGTTGAGTCTTGTCATGTTTGTCAAATGTACTCTATGGTAAAGCATAGAGATGGGCTCCAGCCTACCTATCCTTTATCCAGTTACTATAGATGGGTTATTGATTTAGTAACCATGCCTACAGGAATTTGGAACATGAGATATCTAGTACTTGCTAGAGAAGATCTCACAAATCAAGTGGAAGGAAAAGCCTTGACAACAAAGTCTACTCATGCTGTTTGTAGATTTTTATTTGAAGAAGTATTTTGTAGGTATGGATGTGTTGCCAAAGTAACTGGTGATAGAGAAGAATTGGATGCTGATGAGGCTCGCCATTTCGCTCAATTGGGAATTAAGCTATCTCTTACTTTAGCCTACAACCCTGAAGGCAATGGTAAGATTGAAAGAGGTCATCAACCAATTCTTAAAGCTTTAGCAAAATCATGCAAAGGAAAGATGAGGGAATGGCCTAGAATGCTACCATTTGCATTATGGGCTGATAGAACTACCCATAGTGTAGTAACAGGTTATATGTCGGCTGAACTAATATATGGACAGCCACCTGTTATGCCTATTGAAGAGTCCATTGCCACATGGAGTATCTTACCTTGGGATGAAGGCTTAAATAGAGAAGAATTGTTGACTCTACGCATAAGGCAACTTGAAAGAAGGCCAGAAGATATCAAGACAGCCATTGAAAGGCTGAAAACAGCAAGATTAAAGAATAAGAAGAGGTTTGACAAGCATCATTGACTCCGTCCAAGAGCTATTCAAGAGAATGATTGGGTACTTGTTTATGATAGCAGCCTAGACAATCAATATAGTGCTCAAAGAAAGTTAGCTAAGCGATGGTTTGGACCATATGTTGTAAAAGTAGTACATAATAATGCTACTTACTCGCTAGCTGAAATGGATGGGACCATGATAAAAATACCAATAGCCAGGAAACGAATCAAGCTCTTCAAACGAAGAGAATCTTCAACTTATGAGCTTGATGACTTAGATATGAGCCCTTTACTTAAAGACAAGCAGGAAGAAAAAGACTTAAAGGATGAAGATGAAGATATATCAGAAGAAGACCCTCCTTAACCTGTAATCTTACGAAATGGCACATGTCGGAGGATGTGCAGGTTAGGAGGGGGTGAATGTCAAAAAGTTTACTGTTCATCATATAAATCATGGGATTTTTATGAACACAGAAGAACTTCACTAGGAGTTAAATGAGGAATTTGCATACAAAATTTAGGCATTGTTACCCAATAACCAACTTAGTTACATAAGTTCTTTTGTATTTAGTATATAATTTTCAAATATACCATGTATATTGATGAAAAATAAGTCTATGGGAACCTACAACTTGGTCAACTGGAAGTAATTGATAGTCTGCAGGATAAATCACATTGATTCAGGTGCAAAAATATGGTCAGAACTCAAGAAAATTGCCAAAAGTTGCCAAAAGTCCACTAGGTTCAAAGGGGACCTGAAGTAATAGACTAAAGTGACCAGCAAGTGACCTGAGTAGGTCAAAAAGTGACGTGGGCCTGAGCAGGGAGCAGCCCGCATTTTTCGGCGCAAAATGCGGGCTGCACAGCCTGAGCACAACTGGAGAAAGCTGAAGCTATGGTGCATACTTTGGAGCATGCAAACTGGAGATCAACAGGACCAGACTGAAGATGTAAACACGGTGAGAGCTCCACTTATTTGTGCATTTGGCCTGACAAAAATGCATGTTATAACAGTCTATAAAAGGGGGAAATCTGAGAGATAAGTATTCAGCCTGCTCTTATGCACGACTTCTCTCATTTTGTCTACCTCATTCTTGGTCCAATGAAGCCCGACTTGTATCCAAGTACTTGAGTGACTTTGGGGCAAGCAAAGGGTGAGGATTTTGAAGGTGTATGGGCTCTTATGGGCTGAAATAACCAGTCATAAACAGGGCAGCCCACTGTTCTTATCCATTTTTATGAGCAAACAAGAGATTTATGTGGTTGTAATGGAAGGAAATGACCTCTTTTCATTAGGACTTTGTTCATTAATGATTAGAGGAGCCTCTTCATGAGTTTATACACTCATTTTGAGCTTGATTATGGGTTGGAATTTTCTGTTTTAAAATAGGACTGAAGCTAAAATTATGCTCCTTCAATGCATTTCATGTACCATTGGCCTAAATCTTGAATGTATTTGAAGTCTATCAACATAATACTTGTCCCAAAGAGTTGAAATCTGTCTATGTACTTGAAATAAAAGCCATTAGAACTTGCATTTGATATTCGTAATTGGATTGAGAATTTGAAAATATCCTTTATGTTATGATGTATGTATCCAGAGGCATTTGATGTAATCAAGATAGAGTTATTTCTTCCGTTCATGTATGTTAAATACATAGGGAAAAAGCTTGAATTCTTCTTCCATATCTAAATCATTTCTAAATCCCGGATCTTATTAAACCCCAATCTATTTCTCCTTCCTGAACTTTGAATCCCATACTCCTCTTTTGCACTAAGCCCCAGTGGTAGACCTTCAGCCCTTAACACGACAACACCGTGCCAAATGGCCCTACCAAATGCCAATTCCTGTAGCCATTGAGCTAAAAGAACAACTCAAGTAGCTATTAGACTAGGGATACATCAGGCCAAGTAATTCACCATGGGGAGCCTCAGTACTATTTCAAAAAAAGAAAGATAAAACACTCCGCCTTTGTATTGATTACCGTGGACGAAATTAGGTGATAGTGAAAAATAAATATCCAATTCCTAGGATAGCCAAGTTGCTTGACTAATCTCAAGGAGCAAAGGTTCTTTCAAAGATTGATCTTAGATCAAGCTATTATCAAATAAGAATTAGGGAGAAAGATATCCCTAAAAATTCTTTTAACACAAGGTACGATTATTATGAGTTTATTGTGATGTCATTTGGATTAACAAATGCTCCTGCCACCTTCAACAGGTTGATGCAATACATTTTTCGACCCTACCTTGATAACTTCGTCCTCATCTTCTTTCATGATATCTTAACATATTCCAAGAATGAAGAAAACCATGGACTACAGCTACGAGTAGTTCTTGAAACAATGAGAGCCCACAAACTGTATGCTAAAAAAAAGAAATGTGCCTTCTTCAAAAAGAAGATTGAATATTTAGGATTCATAGCATCAGGAATTTATTACATAAGTGCATTATGTGTTATATGCCCTATCCTTTGCGTGATGCAACAAGGATGTGGTCTTAGCACAATTTCATCTTTTAACTTATGCATCCTACATTCAAAAATGCGACTACCCTTGACCATGGAAGTGCAAGCAAATGCAAGTACTCGTCGTGCAACTACACTTTGTAAATCGAGTGAGTGTATAAATTTTCCAATGCATTTAAGTTTCCTATGTGAATTAAAACATACTTTGTGCATATTTTCCATGAGGGACTATTTTTGGAACCTAGGCATTCATTATCGGGGCATTGTCCACTCTCGTACTTTGGGTCGAAGCTCCCGCGTGCACTCCTCTCGACTTTTGCTTAGGAGCCATTGACGCAGTAGATTTCAACTCAGAAAACTCCCCCTTGTCACCCCTTAAGATTGCTCAAGACCTCCTTCTCTGTGCAGGAAACATGCCTTGCAAGACACAGTTTTCAAAAAAACCGGGAGGCATGGGTGAACTTGGCCTAGAGAACCTTCAATAGAAGCTTCTCAAGCTTCTGGAAACACATGGAGATGACGTGGAGTGATGATGGTGAGGATGACGATGAGGGTGATGATCATGATGATGATGAAGACGACGATGGGGGCAGCAACAACCTGCGATGATGGCGGCAGCTGGGCGATGACGGCGAGTAGCTCCTTGACGGCGGGTAGCACCACAATGCCCCTCCCAAGCTTGGGAGGGGGGTTTATATGGGGTGAAGGTGGGGGGATGGGGGGGTGGCCACACAAGTGGCAGGTTGCATGCCCTCCTCCCCATGCCCCTCTACACTCCAACACATACTCCCTCTTCCCGCCATGCAACGGGTGAAGGGGAGGGAGTTATTAAAATTTTTTTTGAAAATAATTCATTATCCTTTATCCAGTGAAGGGGTGTTCCCGCGATGGGCTACGGTTTCGAGCCACGATTTCCTATGCACAACGCGGGGGTAGCTGTTTGTTAATACACAAGGATGGAGCACTTGGCCCAAAGTTTTTCTGTTGTGGGAGGTTACTTTGAATCGTTTTTGCACAAGATCTAGGGTCTTTAATATTTTGTTGTAGAAATATTACATTCTCTCCTCCTTAGAGGAATCGAGATGTCCTCATCTCGGAAAGATCTAGGGGTATTATTGGTTGAGAGTACGTTCGTCCATCAAGGTGGCATCCTCTTCGGGATAATCTTTACACTGGATGGGGTATTCCCTCAAGATCTTGGATCTCAAATGCCTCTCCCTAACAACTAAGATTCTGTCATGCTGTAGCTCAAGGACTCCTTGGCTAGGCATCACAATTTGTTGATCATCAAGCACGTGACTAGAGTTAGGCACATACTTTTTCAATAGGTTGATATGGAATACATTATGAACTTTTAGATTTTGAGGGAGTTGAAGTTTGTAAGCATTAGGCCCTAGGCACTTGAGAATCTTGTAGGGTCCACAATACCTCGGACTTAGCTTTTTGCATTCACCCAAGGATAGGGAACTCTTCTTTGGATATACACGAATGAAGACCATATCACCTTCAACGAAGGATCTCTCTTGCCGTTTCAGGTCCGCGTAAGCCTTCTGTCTATCCTTGGCGGCTTGGATGTCCTATCTTATTGATTTTATTTGGTTATCCATGTCTTCTAGCATCTGATTTGAAGCTTCAACCCTCAAGGTTGGATCCGAAAAGCTCAAGGGACTATGAGAATTGTGCCCAGACAATGCTTGAAAAGGGGTCATCTGAATGCTTTGTTGGTAAGAAGCATTGTAGGCAAACTCAACCAATGGCAAATATTGAATCCACTTTTTGGGTTTGCGACAGCAGTGTGCCCTAAGCATATTTTCAATGACTTGGTTGACTCATTTTATTTTACCATCAGTTTGGGGATGATAAGTTGTACTGAAACAGAGTTGAGTCCCAATGGCCTCGAAGATAGCCCTCCAGAGTGTGAGGTGAAGAGAGAGTCACGATCACTAATGATTCTTCTGGGTAACCCATGCAATTTGAATAATTCCTTGATGAATAACCTTATGATGTAAGAGGCTTTATAGTTTGTCTTAACATGGATAAGATGTGCAACCTTGGTGAGCATATCTACCACGACCATAATGGAGTTATATCCTCCCTGAACTTGGGGTAGGCCAACAACAAAGTCCATACTAATGAATTCCCATTTCATTTGGGGAATGTCAAGTGGTTGCAATTTCCCTGGCATTTTGACATGTTCGGCCTTAATGTGTTGACAAGACAAACATTCCATGACATATTTGAGAACATCACCTTTGAGCCTATCCCAATAATAGCTCTTCCTGACCGCATTAAGGGTCTTGGCATAGCCAGGATGTCCTGAGAAAGGGGAGTCATGGGCTTCCCAAAGTATCTTCTGCTTGAGTGATTGGCTTGCCGGGATACATAATCTTATCCTAAAGTAGACAAGTCCACTATGGATAGAGAATTATTGATACTTTGTTTGTAGCTTTGGGTCTTGATCTTTGATGGGGATCTCCCTTAGCAATTTCTGATAGGTTGGGTCATGGCATGCCTCTTCTCTAGCTAGCTCAAGAATTGGGTTGTTTGGCATGGATACCTTTGTGGCTAGAGATCATGCTATTGATGGATCTTGCAAAATTAGAGAACTCAGAAATGCCTTGCGATTGAGTGCATTGGAAACTACATTCTCCTTTCCATGCTGGTATTTGATTTCAAAATCATATTCTTCCAGTAATTCAATCCATCAATGTTGCCTCATATTGAGCTCATTCTGGGTGAAAATCCATTTAAGACTTTTGTGGTCCATCACTAAGGTAAATTTGTTACCCAGCAAGTAGTGTCTCTAAAGTTTGAGAGCATGGATGAGAGCCAACAGCTCCAGAGCATGGGTAATATAGTTCCTTTCATGGCTCTTCAGCTTCCTTGAAGAGTATGATACGGGATGACCTTCTTGTATGAGCACACATCCTAGGGCAAGTGTGCTAGCATCAATTTATCACTTTGAACTTCTTACTAAGATCATGAAGTTTTAGGATGGGTGTTGATACCAAGCTTTTCTTTAATTTGTTAAAGCTGGACTGTTCAATAGGTGACCATACAATTAATACTTGCTTCTTTAGTAGATCAGTCAGAGGCGCTGCAATCAAAGCATCGTTTTTTATAAAGACCCTGTACCATCCTATCAATCCAAGAAAACTACGTATTTCTTTGACAGAAGTTGGTGTTGGCCATTTCAAAACATATTTGACCTTGGCCGAATCTACTGAAATTCCTTTCGCTGATACAATGAATCCCAGATATTCAATCTGTCACTTGAAAAATGCACACTTCTTCTTCTTGGCATAAAGCTTGTGTGCCCTCATTGTTTCGAGGACAATGCAAAGCTGGGGTTCATGATCTTTTTCTTGCTTAGAGTAGACTAGGGTATCGTCAAAGAAGACGAGTATGAAGTCATCAAGATAGGGCCTAAAAATATCTTGCATTAACCTATTGAAGGTAGCAGGAGCATTTATCAGCACAAATGACATGACTAGGAATTCAAAGTGTCCATACCTTGTGTGTTGAATGCCGTCTTTGGGGTATCTTCTTCCTTGATCTTTATCTAATAATATCCAAACATGAGATCTATCTTAGGGAAGATCTTTGCACCTTGAAGATGGTCAAGAAGTTCATCTATTCTTGGAACGGGGTATTTGTTTTTAATGGTTGATTGATTCAACCCTCTGTAGTCAATGCATAGCCGAAGCGTTTCATCTTTCTTCTTTTGGAACATCAATGGAGCTCCCCATGGCAAACTGCTAGGACGGATGTAGCCTTGGTCTAACAGTTGCTTGAGTTGCTCTTTCAGCTCAATCGCTTTCGGGATGGACATCCTATATGGTCTCTTTGTGATTGGTGCAGCTCCTGGCGCCAGCTTGATTTCGTGATCGACTTCTCTTTGAGGAGGAAGTTCTGAATACCTTTTCAAGAAATACGTCTGCGTATTCCTTTAACCATGAAGGTTCTTCCCTAGATTCTTGATTCTGATCTAGCTTATTTAGTTTAATCAAATAAAACAGGTAAGCCCTTCCTAACTCCTTTTATTATCCGTGTTGCTTTTGCCGCGGCTGAAGTTTTGGCTTACCAGCCTCTCCTTGAGTTGTAACTAGTTCCCCTTTAGAATTTCGAAAGGAGACTTGGACCTTTCCACAGTGAATGTGGGCATGATTGGGTATTAGCCAATCCATACCAAGCAAACATTCGTGGATACCTAGGTTTATTACCCTGAATTTGACCGAAGTCGACTTTCCACCCAGTAGGAATTTCACCTTAATAGTTTGCCTGGTACAGGAGACTTCTCGACCATTTACTAATTCCACAAGTAAGGTAGGTGCATCTTTTGTGGCTATTCCTAATCTTTTTGCACAGACTGGTGAAATGAAGGAATGTGTACTGCCACAATCAATCAAGGTTTTGAAGCTTTTACCTTGATAATCCGAAGGAGTTTGAATCACTGAGAATTGGCGATTCGGGCCTTTCTTGTGAAGAGCAGCGTGAACCTTGCCCTCTCAATGTCTGCTTCCATGGATGGATCTTCTTCATCACCCGCCTCCTTGTTGGCAACACTGGAGGTTCTCCCTCTGGCCCTGACGGTGGCTCCTTGGCCATGGGCGGCTCCTTGGAGTGGCCCTTGACGTTGTCCTCTGCTAAGCTTGGGACACTGCCTTTTGAAGTGTCTAGTCTTGTTGCAATGGAAGCAACAGAGATTGCGGCCATTACCTTGTGTAGAAACGAAGTTGTTGACAGCGTTTGCCCTAGCTTTCTTCCTTTGTCCCTGGATTTGGCCCTGCGCTCTCTTAGCCTGAGACCTACACATTCCCTTTTTCTGATCCTTGTAAGACCAAGTCCTATTATTCCTTGGCTTGGTCTGCACTTCTTGTATTATCGATGCAGCTTGAATGAGCGTGTCTTGTAGGTCCATTGGGCGCGTTGATTCCAAGCAGGTGTTTATGGGTGGATTTAACCCAACACAAAACTTTGACACCTATTGTGTCATATCCATTTGTGGTGCGTACTTTAAAAGAGAGACGAAATTTGAATAATATGCATCCATGGATAGTCCAAGCTGCTTTAATTCGTAGAATTTGTTCATCTTGTGTGTGCCATACGTAGGTGGAAAATATCTCCCTCGCACAGCTTTTTTAAGCTTCTCCCAAGTAACTGACCCTTCCGAGATCCCTTGGTCTCTGCACAATTTTTTCCACCAAAGTCTTGCTTCGTCGGTAAGCTTCAATTTGGCGAGCAATGCTTGGTTAGCGGGTGTAGTTCATGCTGCCTCGAAATAATCCTCCATGGATTCGATCCAGACCTCGGCGTTAGTTTGGACAGTCCTTCCCTTACCATCGAATTCAGGTGGCTTGATTTTTTTGAGAAGGAACTTCTTCTCTTGAATAACAATCGTAATTAGTGCAAGGGTCAGACTAGGAATTTACACTTGAGGATGCACCTGGGCAATAAAATTCTTTACATTAAAAACCTTGCTAAACGTTTCTCACATTATATTAATATGCCCAGTTCAGCTTTTAGCCCAGTGACCTAATCACTTAACTCCTTTACCAACACTTACAACCATGACAGACAGTGATAAAAAAAATCTTATTCATTCATGTGGGCATAGCCCTTTCGAGTACATTTATTTTGGGAAGGTAGAACAAGTTGATACATCAGTTTGGGGAAAATAGGATTGTGTTACATTTGGCTACGAGGACTGAGTAATAATATGGAGTGGGGTCATGGATATTCAGGAATCGATAGGTCATAGGAAGCTTGGGGTACCCTTCTTTTGATACTTGTTTCTCTCATAACGTCCCAGCACCTTGATTCTATCAGCAGGGATTACATACTTGTTCTACTTGACCTTTCGACCACCGACATGTAGGGTTGTGTTTGCGTGAGCCTCAACAAAGATGAATAGCTTCACGATCTTTAAATCCTCCATCCACTTGATTCTCTTCAAGTTGGTCTGAAGGTACGCAAGTCGGTGGGCCACTATGTAATATATTCTTGATTCACCTATCCATCTCCGTTCTACGTACAGGGGTGAAGGATTGTAGATACGGTCTAGAATATTCATCATGCCTAGCCTCCATCGATAATCCGAAGCACGCATTGCAGTCATAAACATAACCTGGAACACCAAGAATTTGTTCCATGCTTCGCGACTCTGCAGGCTAGCATCCATAAGTAAGTAAGGAAATGTTCTTAACAGCAACTTTTTCTATTTCCCCTCGTTAAGTTTCCTTGTAAATATTAGATCTCGTTAGTTTGCTCTGATACCAACTGTAACGTGTCCCCCTTGTCCACTTGTAGGACACGTCTTAGCAGCCCATCAGGAAGAGAGTCTAGAAAGCACCGCTCGGCACTCACAAGGAATGTCACGGGGTTTGCGATCAAGGTCTTCCCGAGTCTTCCACAAATCGGAAGCATCTGGCCGTTCCCACTTAGGACCGACCTGAATGAGGGTTTTCCTAATAGTCAAGTTCCTAGGAGGTAGCTAGCATCGAGCCCTAGACGACCACTTTACGTAGGAACATCAGGGTCGAAGCCGATTTATACTACACTTGGTTCAAGGAGAATGGAAAACAAGAGGGATGCAAAGCTCGACTCTCTACTCATAAGGCATAGTCCCATTCCGTTCCCCTAAAACAGCATAATTCGGGACTCTTGCTCTATAGATTCTAGGTCATTGTTACCTCGCTATCAATTTCTTTGAAAAAAGTTCCCGGCTAATCGGGATCACCCTTTCGTAGGATGGACCCAGAGTCACGTCCACCGCACTTTCCTCGGGTTGCTTTGGTTATCTAATTACCTACCACATTTAGTTTGACAAGCAAAAACAACTTCCTTAATTAACCAAATTAATCACTGGTTCCTTCACATAACTTAAGCACTGACACAGAAAAACAATGTCAAGCAAGTTCCTTTTTCAACATTTGATCTTTATTTATCAGTCTTTGGAATACATCAAATAAACTTGCCCAAAGGCTATCCCAGTAATCCTCAGGGATCGCTATTCCCAGTTCCACCTATTGACTAGTATGCGGGCCTCGAGATCCCATCTCAAGTCACGTCGACCTCTTGTGCAGGATCTGGAGGAAAGGAATTTACAGCCAAAGCCTCCCTTGGCACCCAAGCATCCTCTTGCTCCAAGTAGCACCCACGGAGAGACCTCTCGTGGCGGGTTCGGTCCCCATACCCGGCGCGGCTAACAACCCCCTTGGATAGGGTCAGGCAGACAGTCGAAGGTAACTGATATTGCCTCTCCCTCCAGGCTTTTAGCCTAAAGCATTAGTTGTTTTTCCTGAATTAGTTCCTTGAGCAAGGAAGTACAAACAATGCACCTAAGTGTACAATCACGAGCATTCTAGTGGTCGTTCGCACGGCCAACTGCCAAGATGTGATTCCTTCTCCTCGAATACTTCTAGTATTTGATCCTGGATCAATCGCGACTTGGCAAGATCCCAAGGTTTTCGTAAGCTGAGTTGCTTGTTTACCCTTTTTCCTTGGGTTAGGGTTTATACCCGGTTGACCCAAATTGTCTCTACCTTAGATTTCCTTAAATTATAGACAATAAACCCTGGGAAACCTCGTCGCCCTAACTTGGTTGGTCAATTGCTTTCTTGGCAATTCATTACCACCCTTGCTTGGCAAATCAGTCCCAAGGAAGAGTGTTGTAGCAGGATGACTAGTCAACTTCTAGAAAATTAGACTTGTAATTAGAACTTTCCAGACTTGGTCTAAGGAGTAGCAATACTATTTTGTGATTTAGACACAAAAGCATATGACGTTACAGCTTGTTGCATGAGATAGGTGTCAGCACCTAACTTGTGGGATTATTTTTCTCATCACATGGTATTTCTTGATCAAGAATACCTTTGATCAAGATGTAGGGCTTGGGAGTCCTATTGACCCAATCCAAAACCCTAACCCTACTAGGCCGATAAACGTTTTGGCCCTAGGGCCCCTAAATCCCTTGTGGAGGTCTAGCATTTGGTCAACTGATTCTTAGGGTGAGAACCCTAGATCATTATTGCACAGGTGATTAGATAGTCCTAACATTTCGAGAATATGGATGTAGGACCTTTGAGATCGGAAATATTAGATCGGCATCCTAAGTGTGATATTAGGCAAAACTTCAACATAACTTAACCTAACCCAACACATTGAGGTAATCGTCGTATGCTAACTATTCACGCCTTTATGAATCTCCTGTGAGTTACACGATTACATGAGATCTACCTAATTGATCTAATTGTCTTACGATTAAAGGTGGTATTTCCCTTAGAGATGCAAATACTTTCCCTAAAAGATGTAAGTAACTGCAAGATGTATGAGATATATCATTCCATGAGAACATGCAATTTCAAGACCATAGACCTTTTGCCTTTATGCAACTATATGATCTATAGTGATCTTTCTTTTCCTTGCCTTATGCGACGTTGATTGACATTCAGAGATATTCTTATAAACCCTACATTTTATGCATCAAATTCAAGCTTTTAGTATTTTAATGAAGATGCATCCCTTCCCAATTTCGAACTTTAATAAAAGAACTCTATGCATGGATGCACCATTCTTTCATGACCAGATGCCAATGAATACATCATTGATTTAATCCTTCTTTTATCGCTTATCTCAACCTAAAAATGTAGCTATCCAAGCATGCAAATTGCATAAAATATGTTTCATTGTCAAAGTTTCATAATTTTTTTCCTTTTAATGCAACTATTTAGACATCATCTAGTGACCGTCTACGATTATCTTATACACGAGTCACAATTAGAAATTTATTACATAAGTGCATTGTGTGTTATATGTCCTACCCATTGCATGATGCAACAAGGACGCGGTCTTAGCACAATTTCATCTTTTAACTTATGCATCCTACATTCAAAAATGCGACTACCCTTGACCATGGAAGTGCAAGCAAATGCAAGTACTCGTCGTGTAACTACACTTTGTAAATCGAGCAAGTGTATAAATTTTCCAATGCATTTAAGTTTCTTATATGAATTAAAACATGCTTTGTGCATCTTTTCCATGCAGGACTGTTTTTGGAACCTGGGCATTCATTATCAAGGCGTTGTCCACTCTCGTACTTTGGGTGGAAGCTCCCGTGTGCACTCCTCTCGACTTTTTCTTAGGAGCCATTGACGCAGTAGATTTCGACTCATTGAACTCCCCCTTGGCACCCCTTAAGATTGCATGAGACCTCCTTCTCTACGCAGGAAACATGTCTTGCAAGACATGGTTTTAAAAAAAACCGGAGGCATGGGTGAAGTTGGCCTAGAGAAGCTTCAATAGAAGCTTCTCAAGCTTTTGGAAACACAGGGAGATGACGTGGAGTGATGATGGTGAGGATGACGATGGTGAGGATGACGATGAGGGTGATGATGATGATGATGATGATTATGATGATGGCGATGATGGGGGCGACAGCAGCATGCGACGATAGCGGTAGCTGGGCGATGATGGCGGGCAGCACCACGATGCCCCTGCCAAGCTTGGGAGGGAGGTTTATATGGGGTGAAGGTGGGGGGGTGGCCACACAAGTGGCAGGTTGCATGCCCTCCCCCCCATGCCCCTCTATACTCCAACACATACTCCCTCTCCCTGCCATGCAATGGGTGAAGGGGAGGGAGTTATTAAATTTTTTTTGCAAATAATTCATTATCCTTTATCCCGTGAAGGGGTTTTCCCGTGTTGGGCTACGATTTCAAGCCACGGTTTCCTATGCACAACGTGGGGGTGGGTGTTTGTTAGTACACGAGGATGGAGCAGTTAGCCCAAAGTTTTTCTATTGCGGGAGGTTACTTTGAATCGTTTTTGCACGAGATCTAGGGTCTTTAATATTTCGTTGTAGAAATATTACACATGTCAAGTTGCTAAGAAAGCTCCAGCCACTTGATATCCCTCAAATGAAATGGGAGTATATCAGCATGGACTTCATAGTTGGATTACCCCTGATACAAGGAGAATATAACTCCATAATGGTAGTCATTGGTATGATAACAAAAGTTACACACTTATTTCTGTAAAACCCAATTACAAGTCTTTCAATATCACCAGGATTTTCATTAAGAAAATTTTCTGGTTACATGGATTACCCCAGAGAATCATCAGCAAGACCATGATTCTCTTTCACCTCAAACTTTTGGAAGAGTTTGTTCGAAGCTTTAGGAACCCAACTCTACTTCAATATTGGTTATCATCCCCAAACTGATGGGGTCAAATAGAGCAGGTCAACCAAGTTATTGAAGACATACTGAGAGCTTATTGTAATAGAGAACCCAAAATGTGGATCTAATACCTACCCTTAGTTGAATTTGCATAAAATGCATCATACTATCAAAGTATTCAAATGACTCCTTTTCAAGCACTATATGGGCAAGATTGTCTCACACCATTAAATTTTTTCAATTCTACCCTATAGGTAGAAGTATCTAGGCAAATGGTGGAAGAAATGGATCAGTAATATATTCAAGCCGCCAAGGATCGACAGAAGGCATATGCCAATTGATGAAGGCAAGAATGCATTTTTAAATATGGTGACATGGTTTTTCGACGAGTTCATCCAAAGAAAAGTTCCTTATCTTTGGGGAAATTCAAGAAGCTAAGTCTTAGGTATTGTGGGCCATATAAGGTGTTAAAGTGTCTAGGACCAAATGTCTACAAGATGCAACTCCCTAATAACTTGAAAGTACATAATGTATTTCATGTCAATCTATTGAAAGCGTATGTTCCTAAACTAGAACATGTACTTAACGATCAACAAATTGTGATGCCAAGTCAAGGAGTCCTCAAACTTCAACCAAAAAAGATACTTGACATGTGGGATAAGACTCTAAGAAGCAAAACTCTTAGAGAGTATCTTGTCTAGTGGAAAGACTACCCTGAAGAGGATACCACTTGGATTGACCAAAAATCACTATGTAACCAATATTCCCAATTTTATTCTAGATGAGGATATCTCGATTCCTCTAAGGGGAAGAGGATGTGACATTCCTACTTTATTGTCAATCTTCTCGACTTCTTGCAAATTAGACTTGAAGAATTCTAAACCATTAAATAGAGGAAGTCTCGAGAAAAATAGTCTGAGGTTCGTAACACGACACTTTTCTGGGTTGATAGGGACTGTAGCCATCCTTTACGAAAGTTACCACACGAATGAGAGTCATGGGCCATAAGTTAAATTGACCAAACCCATTTAAAACTTAACAAATCAAGACAAGTCTCAAACCTTTAAGCATTAAAGCTTAAAAGCTTATGAAGAAAAAGAAGAAGAGGAAAACGACGATGATAGGTTGCCCCCACTTTTTTATTAAAAAAAGGCACCTCATGCTCCCAAATTTAGAGTTGCTGAAGAAAAAGCCTAATTTTTTCTCATATATCATAGTAGATAACTCCAGCAATCGCCCCCTCTTCTTATTTTAATGAGAGGCTTAGATTGAAGCAAGATCATCTAAGAGCCACGTGAATTAGTCATGGCATCTGTGGCAGCTACTCTAGGCCTCAAAGATCAAATCGCCAACATTATATGCATCTTGAAAGTTTCCAGATTGCTAATTTGCCAAGATACCCTTCATAAAGAACTCCTCTTCTTGGCCACAACCCTTCTTCAATTTAGCTATAAATATGAGGCATGGAGCAAGAGAGGAGAGGCCCTTCTCAAGAGTATAGAAAAAGAGGGAGTGGGGCAAGAGAAGTATGAGGACGGGAATTCTCCTCACAAAGACAAGGAGGATACTCCGTGAGCTCTTGGAATCAAATCCTCCATCCCTTCTACCTTACGTCCCTGTGGAATCAAGACTCTTCTTGATTTTCCTAAAGTCGTAGGGATCACCAATCCCCATCAATCAAATTCGTATCAATCCAATTGCGATGACCCTAAGATCTCTTGCCAAAAATCCCCTCTATGATCTCGCGATTAAAGACCATGGCCTCAAAGAAGAAAGTTATGAAGGTCGCGGAGGAAAGAGAGCTGCCAATAACGATGCTGACATAATTACTACAAACGGAATGACGAGTACTAGGATTACAATCGAAGCTATGAATACCATCAACCAAGCACTCATCATGGATCCCTAGGTAGTATATTTTTATAATAAAGGTAGCTAGCATGCCAACATCCCATGAATTGGCAACAAAAGATACATTCGTAAAATATGATTTTATTCATTTCTTGCATATAATCCTTTAAAGGAATTCTTAACCGCAAATTCCAAGGGGTAACTTGGGTTTGTACAAGATGAACCTAAGGGAGTACAAAGAAGGTATTGTGCCCCTAAGAGACTTAATATTTTTGATTTGTATTGATATAATGAAACCTCTGATGGATAATCACAGACACTAATTCTCAGTATATAGAAGGCCTTGTGATGGAATTGTTGAAAGAATACTTTTTGTAATTAAACTAACCAAGATTTTTTTATCACAGGCAAGGACCCACAAAACTCCAAGGAGTTATTCTCAAGAATAGAATTGTTGTTTAGTCCAAACTAGATCCTGAGGAAGGGGAAATCCGAGAAAACTATTGGAAGGTATTGCCACTTACACTAAGTTTTTCTTTGATATTATTATTTTTTGAAAGAAAAGATTTGTCTTGGAAATTATTTTTTTAAAATTTTACATATAATGCATTGGAAACAAGATGTTTGTGATTGTAAGTTAGGTACTAATATTTCCTAAAATCATCATGCTAAAAGATGGATGACCGAGTACAAACCACTGACGCGACTAAGGCAATATTCTAATAAGCGTAGAACATTGACTGAGGTAGTGTTCTTGATGGCGTTAGACCTCCCCAAGGCCAACGTGAATAAAACGTACTCCAATGCATTTTTTTTTTCGCATTAGTTAGTATAGACCAATCATGATGCAAAAGGTCTTGTCGTATGGAACTCTAGCTGGCAGGAGGAGGTGAGGATACCAAGGGACTGTGGTCATAAACTCCTTGGACTCTTACAATAATCTGCCAACTACGCTTCAATTTCTAGACAATGTTCTGGAAGTTTCAATACTAGTTGAGGACTTAAACTTGGAAAGAATAATGCCTTCGGGTTGACATCACTCTAATCAGAACAAAAAACATTGTAAAAAATTATTTTTATTAAAGGAACCTATTGAGAAGGGATTGCTTTACTTTGTTTTTGTGTCGTGAATTAAAGGCGTGTAACAAATTTGTATCATGAGATAATTCAAAGAAGCTATTTTTATATGTTGAACCTAAGGTGGTAGGCAATAAGGTAATTAAAAATAGTCTCTCAAGGGAAGCAAGAGGATGGACCATCTAGACCTACACAAGAGCGTGGCAAAGTTTTCCAATGATTGCACAATAGGTGGAAGGTGAGATTTGAGATGTGGAGCTACGCCAAAACATGTTTAGATAACAGGTGCAAACAACGTGGGCTATCTTGGAGGGGTTGATGGCTGCTACAAAGTTCAATGATAACTTGTAAATGCTGGGGAGGTCCTGGGAAGACCTTGAAACAAATTGGAATAAGTTGAGATAAAGGTGAAGGTTGATGTACCTCAAATGGGTGAAGGTGGGGTTGCCACGAAAGCTGTAAAGTGAAGCTCTCTTCCCAAGCTAAAATGAATGTTGGAATGTGTGGACTACTTGAAGCAAAAGTTTTCATTCTAGACTTAAGCATTTCACCTTTCCATTTCTTGCATTCATTATCTACTTATCTTGTCACAAAGAGTTGTCTCAAGAAAACTAACGATGAGCTATATTGTCATCTCATAATAGGAATCCGACATGGCAGGTCAAGAAAAAGGCAACAGGTGAGAGCGGAATTTTGATGCCGAGAAGTGCTTAAAAATAGCTAAAAATTACGAATATTAAGGGAAAAATATTCAACGTCGAAGGCGGCGGCTCGATCTAAGACGATTTTAAGTGTCAAAGTGCCCTAAGGACGCCTGTGCAACACTTGTGGATTTGTAGTAATTTTTCCATGTGCCTGTGCAAGTTAGGGAAGCTGCCGGCCAGTCCAGGATGCCGAGACGGATGCCCAAGATTTTTTAGATCGCAAATCAAATGCCGGACGCGGGAGGTGCCAAAATTTGGACAAATTTGAAGAGGCATGAATCAAGTGGCTAGTGGGGGGTGCCTCTTGGGACCCCCCACCCCCAAAAAATCGATGAGGAGGAGGGCGGCATGTTGAAAAAATAGCCGCGTGATCAGAAAAACCCCCCCCCCCCCCCCCATGGATGAGAATTTCGGCTGTGAATAAGCCATAGCAATGACAAGGCAAGGCTGCTCCACTACTTCTTCGCTCCGTATCGCCATCCTTCACGCGTCCAATGGCAGCCTGTAGAGGGAGAACAGAAATCAATCTTTCTCTCTCCTCCCTCTCTCTCCTCTAAGGGCAGATTCATGCGGTGAAGAAGAAGAAGAAGAATGGATGACGGTTGCTTGTCCATTGAAGACCGGATTGCTCCGTGGTTCAAGAGGAATGAAGATTGCTAATTGTGGACTATCATGGGCATTAATGGTGGCTGGAAATCAGTCCTGAGACATGGCAAATAAAAACCCGCAACCCGCAAAGAACGGTAATTTTATTTTTACAAAGGAAATTGATGTTTTATGCGCTTTGCTTCATGAATACTTGTTCCCATGGGATGATTATGCATAATGTTGTTGTTTGCTATGAGTTTGATTGGTTTATGCTTAGAAAATCAGAAAATCATAAGTGTTATGATTGAAGTTAATGGTGTAAAACCCATAAAACACGCGAAATATGGGAAAATTGGGTGTTTTTGATATATAAATGGAAAATATAATAAGATACACCAACTAAATTTGTGTTTTTGCTGCAAATGAACCTAAGGGCCACAGTCCACAACTCATTTTGTATTTTTAGCTATTTAATATTGCGAGAAATACAAGAAAAATAGGAAAATTTGATAAAAATAAGGGAAAAATAGGTTTTGAGTGTGCGAAAAATGCTAAAAAATAAGATTCATCTTTGTATATATATGGGGGATCTGAAGTATGAGTTTTAGCCTTAGTTCAGCCCTACCTTTATGTTTCAGTGAGTTTTTATTGCTTTTCATACAACAAGAAACATGGAAAAATATTACCCTAAACCTATGCACCATGCACAATCTAAACGGCGAGGGGGTAGAGGGAATGAGAGTGGTGTTTAAGTGCTGAGAGAAAGAAAAGGCTGATTGGTTTCATCTATGCATATCATATAGATCGATCATTAATTTAAAATAAGGATCTAGTAGCACGAGGTCTCCTCGGTGCTAGGTTCGTGCAACGTAGCAATTACGCGTCAGAGAAATTCATTGAAAGAATGCTTTTGCACTAAGCACAATGCTGATTTTTCTTTGTTTGAGCACATGGACATTCACAATTTGTATGAAGCATAAAATGATAAAAGTTATCAGAAAATACCTCCTGGATGCATAGCACCTGTATTCTCTAGATCGTGACCAACGTTGAGTGAGTAAGGTTGTCCCAAGCTATAGGCTAGGCGTTGGGTCTAAGGGGAAAGTAAAGTGAGGTATGGTACATCCTAGAACCAAATAATTAGTACCTTGAGAGGACTATGTGCGAAGTGTTATATATGTTTAGCGACGCATCGAGGGGCCAATCCCCAAGATGTAAGAGAGTCGCAGTGAGGTAGTGGCAGTCAGCCGTGGGAGGACCTCCTATGTTTGTACTTCGTGCCATTTGGCAATGTGTTGGGACTCCCTCTGAGGAGTGTTAATTGGGCTAGAGTTGGACTACGAGACGTGATACAAATGCAAGATGTTTAGGAAGGCAATGGATGATGTATGTGTCATCAACGCTCTGGCCACGAGGCCGTGGGGTTGTTGAGCGCATGATAGAGGTCCGGCTAGTGCATGAGCCAGTGTCAGCCCGTTTTAGGTCCCATCAATGATGCTTCTGCTGGGAGCCACTTATAAGTGGTGGTTTTTGGATTTAGGGTTTCTAGGACCAAAAGGAAGTTGGTTTATGTCCTCTGACAAGGACCGTCAAGCCGAAATCCAAAAAGCCGAACGTGCTGAGAGGGCTAGGCGGCGGTTAGAGATCATAAGCCATTATTCTCCTCAAAGGAGTAGTCCAGCACGTATACGAAGCAGTGGTCTTAGTCACTTAACTGTTCCACCTATTCCATTAGGTGCAGGAGGAAGCATAAGTTCTTCCTCTTCTCCGCCAAGTTTACTCACTTCAAGTGGGGTGTGAATCCGTCACTTCCAACTCCTATTGCTAATCCGATAGTCACAATGGCACAGCCTATTGCGATTCTTCCAGGGACACTAGATCTACCAGCCTTAGGAGTTATTTTCCTTGCCCATTTTTAATGGGTTAGCGGAAGAGGATGCAGAATTTCACATTTGTGAATTTCAGAGATTGATGTTTAATTATCGCATCCAAGACGAGGGACATCTCATGATGTTCTTCAATATGACGTTAAAAGGAAGGGCCGCGGTATGGTATCATAGCATAGAGTCTGGAACCATAACCACCATTGATCAATTCTATGCAGCTTTCCGAGCAGAATATGCCCTTGAAAGAGGTGGCCAATATTGGTTGTGGGTCTTGAATGTAACACGTCAAGATCCTCACGAGAACGTGAAAGCATATGCTAAGAAGTTGAAGGAAGTATTCCGTAAGTTGCAAACTTACATTCCCATTCTACCAGCTGCCCAATTGCAATACTTTTTGCATGGGTTGGACTTTAATATCCAAGTACAATTGAGCAGTGTGGCCTTAGCAGATATAGACACCGCTATTATGCGGGCAGAGGGAGTAGAAGCACGATTACAAATGGCCTACTCCTTTCGAATGAATGTTAATGGGGGATTAGTACCTAGTGGCAATCCAGCATTGACGAATGGAAGTCAAGGGATGCCTATGAATAACCTTGTTGGGAGAGGGAGTATGGTTTCGAATGTACCTTTATTACAGGCTCCTCCCAGTGTGACTATGCCCATGGCAAGTCAGTTGGCTCCATCAAATGTTGGAGGCCAAGTTTCGAGTTCTAATATTGTTCCTGTGGGTCAACAGCCAATGCCAAATCAGATTGTTAGGCCAATGGAATGACGAGTTGACAATCGAGGCTACGAGTCGAGTGCATCTAATGTCCTTGGTAAAGTCAAGGACATGATGAAGCATTATACCGACATGATTTCCAAACAATATCGACAAATAGCCGTCGACGTTAATTTCTTAAAGAAGCAACAAAATCTGATAGGGAGTCGACGCCCTAAAGAGGGTGGACCCTCTAGATTCAGTTGTAAATGGTGTGATGGACAGCACTTCCCCAGGAATTGTCCAAATGTGAAATGTGACATTTGTGGAAAGTTGGGTCATCTAGCTGCTGCCTGTTGGAGTAAGATTAGCTCTCTCCAACAAGGGAGTAAACAACCGGGCCCAGTGAATCATAGAGTGCAAGGAAATAACTTGCAGCATAATGATGCACTTATGCAAATATTGCAGAGGGCAAAAGCAAATATAGAAGAGTTGCCACAAGGCAACGGAGTCAGCCTTATTGAGGCTATACGAGTCAATGATGCTAAAACCTCTAACTTAAGAGCCGTGACAAGAGGCCAAAAGGCTAAAGAGGTTGGCAAAGATAATACAAAACTGGTTGAGGCAAACCCTAAACAAGGGGATAAGGGGACGCAAGTCCAGAGTCCTGGCATGGAAGGGGGACCGCTAAGACCGGTTGACAAGAAAGGAGACCCTAAGAAGGATGAGGAAGTGCCCAGAAAGAAGGTAAGAGCTAAGAAAGAAGCACCACAACCGGTCCAAAGACCAAAAGAGAGGATGGTTTGGCGAGAAAAGAGAGCTTTGGCTACTTATCATGACTTTGATTTAGCAAGTTCTCTTTGCGAAGTTAAACCAGATATGAATCTCTTGCAATTGATTAAATTATCTCCAGGAGTACGCAAGGAATTTAAGAAGATCCTGCATATCGGGTACATTGTGGAACCTCTAGGCATACCGCGAGTAGGGGAAGATTGGTTTGACCATGCTGAAAAGAACTGCCCTAGGGTTCCAGCTTATGTAGATGGAATATTAGTGGAACATGCCATTGTAGACACTGGATCCTCCGTCAACATCATGAGTTCAGAATTGATGGAGAGGCTGGGTCTAGGCATCCAAAAGGATAGCTCCACCCTCTTGAGAATGGCTAATGATAGTCTAAGACAACCAGAGGGTTGCATTACTAAGGTCCATGTTACAGTTGCAAGTGTAGAATGTTTCTTGGACTTTAGGGTGATAAGAATCGCAGGATGCCCTAGCTATTGAGTGTTTCTAGGTAGACCTTGGATCTTACGAACAGACTATCAAGTCGATATACCCGCCGATCGAGTGGTTTTAGGTAGAGGTGCTAATCGAGTAATAGTCGATGCTTATCCTGAGTCTCCTCAAAGTGAGAGAGCTCCTTTATCTTCTATGGAATTAGAGATAGCATATGATCCATCTGGTAGTGAGACATCATCCAGTGATGAATCCAAGGAGGGGTCCACTACAGAGGATATCTATCAGATAACTCTAAATGAGCCGATAGAGCCTCAAGATAGGATAAGAGATGCAGATGTGATTGAGTTAGACCTTGGCACGTCGACTGATTCGTGGCCAATTAAATTGGGTTCCATGCTCAGTTTAGTACAAAGGGAGGACTATGTGTCCTTGATTCAAGAATTCCATGATATCTTTGCCTAGAGTTATGACGAGTTGAGAGGTATTCCTCCCAGCTTGGTTGTTCATACTATTCCTGTAAAAGAAGGCAGTCGTCCTGTGCGTCAAAAGGTAAGGCGTATGCCTTTTGAATTGAGGGACGGGCTGTTTGAAGAGTTGCAGAAGTTAAGGAAAGCTGGTTTGATCTTCCCTGTACAACACACGGAATGGTGTTCACCCATTGTTATCAGGAAGAAGAAAAACAACCAGATCTGACTATGTGTAGATTTTAGAGAATTAAATAAGCAGACAGTTAAAGATTACTATCCGTTGCCATTCATTGACCAGATTTTGGATCAATTAGTGGGTAGGGAAATATATTCGTTCATGGATTGCTTTGCAAGATACAACCAGATGGCAATTGCAGAGGAGGACAAGTTGAAAAAGACTTTTATTACTGTCTTTGGCACTTTTGATGTGATGGCCTTTGGTTTATGCAATGCACCTGGATCGTGGCAACGAATAGCAGACAAGACCTTTGGTGACATTTCCCCAGATGAGTTGAAAGTATTTATTGATGACTTGGGGGCAGCCATTGTAAGGGGAAGGATGCTGATTATCTTGAGAAAATGCTTTGAGCGCTGCAAACAATTTTGTATCGCTCTTAACACACGGAAGTGTGTCTTCGGAGTACCTTATGGGCTACTGCTAGGCCATGTGGTCAGTTCAGTAGGAATAGCAACTGACCCTGAGAAGGTAAAGATCATCGTTGCTATGAGTCTGCCACGTACTCCAAAAGAGGTACACAACTTTCTGTCATCAGTAGGGTATTATCGGAGGTTTATCAATGCCCTGGCAGAAAGAACCTTGCCACTAACGAATTTATTATCCTATAACTGTCTATTTGCATGGAGTGATGCTTGCAAAATATCATTTGAGGATGTGAAGCAGGAGCTCACTAGAGCACCTGTGTTAATAAGCACCTAAAAGAGGTGAGGTGCTCTATATATTTTCAGCAGCCACCATGCATAGTATTAGCTGCTGTTTAGCCCAAATTTGGGAGGAAAAGTGGTATCATCCGATAGCTTTTGCTAGCCGGAAATTGGGCATTTCAGAGATCAATTATACATACATGGAGAAGTTGTGTCTTGCGATGGTCTTTGGGACCAAGAAATTCGGGCACTACATCCTCTATGAAAAGGTAGTGTTCTATACGAAGGCGGAAGGACTTAGATTGCTTATGAATAAGCTGCAGCCGCCTGATCGTTTGGCAAAGTGGTTAATCACTTTGCAAGAGTTTGATTATGAGATCAAGAGTAAGCCCCCAAGGTTGCAGGGTATTGTGGAATGCCTTGTGGATTTTGGGGAGCCGAAAGAGACTTTGGTTGACGGAAGTGATATTGAGAAAATGTTTAAAATTGATACAGCTTCTATCCCATCTTGGTATGCTGCTATTACACAGTATTTATCAACAGGAGAGACGGGAGCTGGTTTGTCAAAGTCTGAAAAGAGGAAGATCAAACAACAGGCTTTGAAGTTTTCCTTGATCGCAAGGACACTATATCGGCAGGGTGTTGATGATATCTATCGCCGATGTGTGATGCCCGATGAGGTTTCTTTTATCTTAGAAGAGTGCCATGACTCTGCATGTGGAGGGCACTTCGTGGGACGGTTGATGGCACAGAAAGCGTTAAGAGCAGGATATTGGTGGCCGTCCATCTTCCAAGATTCTTTTGAGTATGTAAAGAGATGTGATACTTGTCAGAGACATGACAGTAGAGAGAATAGGAAACACCCACTTATGCCTATCATGGCTATCCTTCCATTTGAGAAGTGGGGCATTGATTTTGTGGGTCCTATTACCCCGTCGTCTACTACCCAAAAGAGGTACATTATAGTAGCCACTGATTATTTTACAAAATGGTCAGAAGCGCGGGCGATGAGGCAGGACAATGCAAAAGAGACTGCAAGTTTCCTATTAGAGCAGATTATCTGCCGCTTTGGTCCACCGAGAGAATTAATGTCGGACCGTGGAACCCATTTTCTAAATAAGGTGATCAAAGGCTTGACTGAGGCTTGGCAAATCAAGCATAATAAAACGACTCCTTATAATTCACAAGCAAATGGGCAAGTTGAAAGTACTAATAAAGAGCTTGTGGGGTATCTTGTCTAAGATAGTCTTTGAGAAGAAACGAGACTGGGACAAGAAGTTGTATGTGGCAGTATGGGCATATAATACCACGTTCAAGCGAGCTACCGACCATACTCCATTTAAATTGGCTTATGGGGAAGAGTGTGTGTTACCCCTTGAAATCGAATTGCCGACCATTCGGTTTGCAATTAATCATTCTCTAGGAGATAAGGATTCCCTTTTTGAACGTTTCACGACTATAACCCACGTGGATGAGCTAAAATTGCAGAGCCTATTACACTAGGAGGTAGCTAAGCGTCGGATGAAGCGGTTGCATGACCTTAGAGCAAAGAAATATACCTTTAAAAAAGGACAATTAGTCCTATATTATGATGCCCGTAGGGAGCTGTTTCCAGGGAAGCTGGAACCTAAATGGGATGGCCCCTACAAGATTGTTAGGCTCGGGAAAAATAGGTCTATGGCTCTATTAGCTGATCTACAGGGAGTAGAGTTTAAAAATAAGGTTAATCTTAATAAGATTAAATCTTATTATTTCTAAGTATGCTAATACAAAAGAAGTGCATTGCAGGTCCATGCTAGGGATGATTTGAGACCTGCGAAAGAGCTTAACGTTGGTTGATGGGTCGGTTAATCCCATATTTGGAGCACCCATATCTGGAGCAGAGATACCATCAGGGGAAACTTATCTAGTGGAGCAAAGGATATAAAGTGATTGAGCAAGAAGACGGAACCTTTGTGTGGGAGATTAAAGTCTTCTGCCATCACTGCTTACGACTGTTGACAAGTATCCCTATTGAGTTCAATGAAGAAGGTGGGATGGAGACGTCAGTTCATCCTCTCAACATGCTAAACTTTGATTATCATAATTACGAGTAGAGGAGTTCGTGATGGCAGGCTGTGTAAACCCATTGTGGACGTATACATTATATTTTGACGGAGCGTCCAGGGGCCCTAATAAAAAAGGAAGTGTTGGAGTAGTAATTCGAGATCCCCAACGTAGAGTTACGATGAAGTTAGCTGCTTATCTCGAGGTAGGATTCACTAACAATATGGCAGAGTATAAAGCCTTGATTATGGGATTGCATAGTGCCAAACAAGGTGGTACTCATCGGTTGTTAGTAAAAGGGGATTCCCAGTTGATCCCAAATCAGCTAGATGGGACATACACAGTGCGAAATCCCATTCTTTGTATGTATCATTGAACTGCGATGACCCTACTTGAAGAGTTTGAGAGTGTGTCTTTTCAGCTGATTCCACGTTACTGGAATCAGTTTGCGGATTCATTGGCAAATCTTGCTTATGAGGAAGACCTTTTCTTTAATTGTGGTCCTAGTTTGGATATTGTTATCAATGATGAAACAAGACCCGGTCGCTTGTGGGGAATGTTATCAGAGCATACAATATATGGCAGACGATGGTTGATATGGGTGATGCAAAGAGTAGCTGAGACCAATCTACCGTTATTATCCTGGACCCATATGTTAATTAGACAACATGTTATGCGTACGCCTCTTGCTATCTATGCAGGAGGGATGGGTCATAACCTTATGCATTTAATTTAGGGCTATGAGCCTGTTTTTCCTCCTTGGGAGGGAGCCTATTATTGTATATCTAAGCTATTCCAAGGAAGGATGTGTAGGTGCTATTCTGTTTGATCTCGTTAGGCCAAGAGGGCCAATGTTGCGAGGTTTTGAATGTCTTATTTCATTAGGCCAAGAGGGCCAGTTGTCTGTTTAGTGCAGGTGCGGTTAATGGTTTCTTGTTTGAGTTTTGTGCTAGACAGGTTCGGAAGAAGAGCTTGGAAGGAGCCTTTTGTTGCATGGGAGCTTCTTGTGGCCCTATCCAAGTGATATTCCTCCTTTATGAGTACCATGTTTTATGCTATATGTGTTTGTGTACTTGTTAAGGGGTTTTTTTGTTTCTTATTGGGGACCGGCGTTCAAGGCATGAAGTCCCAGGTTTAGGTTCAGTATGTTTGAGGGAGGTCTGAGTAGTCGTTGCCTCCTGTAAAGACATTGTCAAGCATTGAAAGACCTATTTTAGATGGAAGTCCTAGTACCTTGTTCTACTAGCCTGCTAGGCGGTCGTTCTAGGAGTTCTTGTTAGTTGTGAGGCAGTTAGAGAAGCCTACCAGAAGGAAAATAAAGATGATAAGGGAAAAAAACCCTGAATATCTTAAATAAATATATACAAAGGTGTGTAAAAAGGGGTTCTAACCCCTATAAACAAAAAAGAAAAGGAAAAATCTTCGAAGCAGTTGATCATCGCCTTGTGAAGGCTTGGTAGGTTCCTGGGGACGAGTCAGACCCGGGGCCGATGCCTTGTCTTCCTAGGGGTGGCTTCTTGCTAGAAAAGAACTTAAGGAAGGTTGGAGTGAAAATAAAAGTGAGCGTGAGAAAAGGATTAAGTGTCGCCTTGCGAGGGCTTGGTAGGTCCTTGGGTACCGAGATAGGACCTGAGGCTGATACCCTGTTCTCCTTGGGTCACTACGCTCAGCTCCCTCCTTTTTACATGCCCAAGTATGGAAAAATAAAAACCTAGAAAAAGAAATGTGCTACAAGAAAATACTTCTTGATCAGGCTATAGGAGTCCTCGCCTAGTAGGAGCTCCTGGTTGTGTTGTCCTTAGTTAGGTAGGTAGTTCAGACCACCATTTAGGGCAACCTCTTTGACAGTTCTTTTTGGTTTGGCCGTGTTGGAGCAGTTGGTTAGTGACTAGCTTCGGATCTTTTATCAAATTATGCTAGCCTACTCCTTGTGGATTTCATGCCTTGGTTTTGTCAGGGGGTAAGGTGTGCATTGTGCTGTGTGTAGTGTGTATCTATTTTGTATCAGCTTGATGCTTCCTTTGGTTGTTTTGTGCAGATCTACTGTGGGATTCGACGGGCTGAGTCGCCCTATCTCGTGGTAGCCAATGAGAGCAGAATTTTGATGCCGAGAAGTCCTTAAAAATAGCTAAAAATTACGAATATCAAGGGAAAAATATTCAACGTCGAAGGCGGTGGCTCGATCTAGGACGATTTTAAGCATCAAAGTACCCCAAGGACGCCCATGCAACACTTGCGGATTTTTAGTAATTTTTCCATGTGCCTGTGCGAGTCAAGGAAGCTGCCGGCCAGTCCAAGATGCCGAGACAGACGCCAAGGATTTTTCAGATCGCAAATCGGACGCAGGACGCGAGAGGTGCCAAAATTTGGACAAATTTGAAGAGGCATGAATTAAGTGGCTAGTGGGGGGTGCCTCTTGGGACCCCCCACCCCCAAAAAATTGACGAGGAGGAGGGCGACATGTTGAAAAAACAGCCGCGCGATCAGAAAAACGGCCCCCTCCCCATGGATGAGAATTTTGGCTGTGAGTAAGCCATAGCAATGACAAGGCAAGGCTGCTCCACTACTTCTTCGCTCCATATCACCATCCTTCGTGCGCCCAATGGCGGGCTGTAGAGGGAGAACAAAAATCAGTCTTTCTCTCTCCTCCCTCTCTCTCCTCTAAGGGCAAATTCATGCGGTGAAGAAGAAGAAGAAGAATGGATGACGGATGCTTGTCCAATGAAGACCGGATTGCTCCGTGGTTCAAGAGGAATAAAGATTGTTGATTGTGGACTGTCATGGGCATTAATGGCAGCTGGAAATCAGTCCCGAGACATGGCAAATAAAAACCCACAACCCGCAAAGAACGGTAATTTCATTTTTACAAAAAAATTTGATGTTTTATGCGCTTTGCTTCATGAATACTTGTTCCCATGGGATGATTATGCATTATGTTGTTGTTTGCTATGAGTTTGACCAGTTTATGCTTAGAAAATTAGAAAATCATAAGTGTTGACTGAAATTAATGATGTAAAACCCGTAAAATACGCGAAATATGGAAAAATTGGGTATTTTTGATATATAAATGGAAAATATAATAAGACACACCAACTAAATTTGTGTTTTTGCTACAAATAAACCCAAGGGCTGTAGCCCACAACTCATTTTGTATTTTCAGCTATTTAATATTGCAAAAAATACAATAAAAATAATGAAAATGGGTAAAAATAAGGGAAAAATAGGTTTTGAGTGTGCGAAAAATACTAAAAAATAAGATTCATATTTGTGTATGTATGGGGGGTCTGAAGTATGAGGTTTAGCCTCAGTTCAGCCCTACCTTTATGTTTCAGTGAGTTTTTATTGCTTTTCATACAACAAGAAACATGGAAAAATATTACCCTAAACCTATGTACCGTGCACAATCTAAACGACGAGGGGGTAGAGGGAATGAGAGTGGTGTTTAAGTGCTGAGAGAAAGAAAAGGCTGATTGGTTTCATCTATGCATATTATATAGATCGATCGTTAATTTAAAATAAGGATCTAGTAGCACGAGGTCTCCTCAGTGCTAGGTTCGTGCAACGTAGCAATTATGCGTCAGAGAAATTCATTGAAAGAATGCTTTTGCACTAAGCACAATGCTGATTTTTCTTTGTTTGGGCACATCGACATTCACAATTTCATGAAGCATAAAATGATAAAAGGTATCAGACAATACCTCCTGGATGCATAGCACCTGTATTCTCTAGATCGTGACCAACGTTGAGTGAGTAAGGTTGTCCCAAGCTGTAGGCTAGGCGTTGGGTCTAAGGGGAAAGTAAAGTGAGGTATAGTACATCCTGGAATGAAATAATTAGTACCTTGAGAGGACTATGTGCGAAGTGTTATATATGTTTAGCGACGCATCGAGGGGCCAATCCCCAAGATGTAGGAGAGTCGCAGTGAGGTAGCAGCAGTCAGCCGTGGGAGGACCTCCTATGTTTGTACTTCGTGCCATTTAGCAATGTGTTGGGACTCCCTCTGAGGAGTGTTAATTGGGCTAGAGTTAGACTACGAGACGTGATACAAATGCAAGATGTTTAGAAAGGCAATGGATGATGTATGTTTCATCAACGCTCCTGGCCGCGAGGCCGTGGGGTTGTTGAGCGCATGATAGAGGTCCGGCTAGTGCATGAGCCAGTGCCGACCCATTTTAGGTCCCATCAACAGGCTTCTGTTCACCGAAGAAGAGTAGGCAAAGTACAGCCTAATGGCTAAAAAAAGGACCTTCAACTGATTCAAGTTCAGGAACATCATGAATTTGAAAGACATTGTCATGGAAGAATAGGCTGTGAAGCATATTGTTGACCAATGCAACTTGAGAAAGTACATAGAGAAGGTCAGACAAGCTATGAATTACAACAAGTGCATGGAATTCCTATGAACTTTTAATGATGACAGGAACTATGGCACTATAACAGTGAGACAAGGAGAAGAAACCCGCATGGTCAAAGTTGTGAGCTGAGCCCCGAACTGGTGGAAAGAGCACTAGGCTTGGTCAACAAAATTAAGAGGCAGCCTAAAATGGATATCTACAGCATGCTGGTAATGGACAAGGACCTAGTCTACACCAACAATGGAGTCAGCCTAGCTGACATCCCAAACCCCAAGATCAGGCTGTTGCAGGCAAAGACAATCCATGCTTTGTTCTCTAGTCAGAGGAGGTACAACACTTTAATGAGTAGGATTCGAGTACCATTACTGGAGTGCCTCATGGGGCGAGGTCCTTAGACAAGGTGAATTGGAATGGCTATGTGTATAAAACCATTGAAGCATCAGCAAAGGCACTAGCCATAGATGCAAGACTAGCAGGTGAGGAGTCCTCGACTTCCACAATAGGAAAAACACGAAAGAAACCATCATGGAGAAAGGCCTTTAGCATAGGATTTAGAGGTGTGCTTATCACCCAATCATTCAGGAGGCCATTGGAAACTTGGAAAAGCCTAAAGTAGTGGAAGAGACTCAAGAGCACTCCCCTGCCCATGAATCACCCGTCCATTCAGCACTACATGTGTAGATTGCAGTCTCCTTCTCCATAGGAAACCTAGGAGATGATGAAGCATCAAGGGTGCAAAGAGAAGAGGATGAGCAAGCTACAAGGAAGAAGAAGTAGCTAGAAGAGTCAAAGAAGCACAAGGAAGAGAATAAGCGACTAAAGAAGATTGAAGAAGAATCACTAAAAGCAGAGGAGGAAAGAAAGAGGAAGCAACTAGAGGAGGAGGAGAGGTTGAAAAAAGAGGATGATGACTAGCTACCCTGGCCATGAGGCAATCAATTGAGGAGGCCTCTTGCCCTCAAGAGCCAACAGAGAGAAGCCTAAGAGAAGATTCAAGATCAAGCACAGTTGCAGAAGAGAGGATGCAAGAACCCATCGTGTTGAGCAAGGGAAAGGCTACGTTGCACCCACCATCTCCAACCTTGATTGTCACACACCTACTGCCACTCAAGAGACCTTAGGAGTCTAGGTGGACCAAAGTAATGTGGTGGCATGGCTGTAGTACTTGCTAAGCTCAAAGTAGCTAGGCCTAGTGCCTAGTGGTGGATGTTAGAAAACAAGCTCGTGTTACTCTTCAGTCAGTCTATCTTTATGTGTGTGACCGTATAGTTGTACAGTGTGTGACATTCAATAAGTCGGTGTAGTCAGTGACTTAACCATTGTTAGTCTTGGTTAGTCATACCTATGTGTGTAAGTCTCTTTCAATTTATATGATGGAAGAATAATGGAAGAACAACAACAATGAGCTGAGGCTCATCTTTCGCTCCACTCTGTCTCTCTCCCTCTCTTCCAACATGATATTAGAGCTTGAACGCCTAAAGCCTGAAGGCTTGGCAATGGCCATTTGACATCCTCTAAAGAAAATGCCATCAAAGGAGATTGTGCTCGTAGCGCCTTTTTTTGCAAAAGCTATATCTTTCTACAAAAATGGTTTTTGGAGAAATAGCTTGCAAATCCTGAGCGTTTCGATGTGGTCTACAACTTTGCAAAGAAAGTTTTTTCAAATTCCTCACAGATTTTGAGATATTCAGCACAGACTTGTGTAGACTGGTTGTTTACTGCAGTAAATAGTAGGTGATTCCAAGGCATTGGTGGCTTTCATCCTAGCAATGTATATGCCCTTATTATCATGCATTTTAGCATGATATTGGAGTGTTAAATGTTCAATTTTGAAGCTTATTTGCAGGCTGGAAACAATGAACTTGTTACTGTCTTGAATTTGGAAACAATATACCTACAGGGTTGAAGTATCTGTGATGCTTATTTGCTAGTGACAAATGCTTGGATCATACCACTTGAGTGGGAGATGCTTTTTGGGATATTATGAGTGCTAAAAGTCCAAAATTTGGATTGATTTGTTGCTAGTTATACTAGGGTATTGACTGGTTATTTTTTGCACGAAGGATACCTATCATCTTCACTTGACATACATGCAATACATTCTGACCAATTGGACATGTATCAAATCTTGCATAGAGTGGCAACTAAATGAGATGTTTTGGGGCTGTTTTGGGGTTTGAATACTCTTGTTTTAACAGAGAAAATGTTGCTGGTTATAGCAGTGGGCTGGTTGTATTTGGTACTGCTACTTGCATACAGTACAAACATTGATACTTGTATGGACATAGTTTGTTGCTGGGATGTTTTGCCACTACCATAGAATGTTTTGAATTGATTTGAGCTTGCTTTATGCTCAGTTGACTTTGTTTTTTCATTGTTGGAATACAGTTTACAGCAAGCAGGTTGTCAGGAAAACTATCCTGACTTGCAAGAAACTGTCCTGAATAGTAGAAAACTGGTCCTGAACTGCAAGAAAAGGAGTCAAATACTTAGAAGTTGTATACATCACTGAATACCTAAGCTGCAACTATGGTAGATGCTCAAGGAACTGACAATATCACTTAAATTGTGGAAGAAAAGCTGGACAACAAAAATTTTGCTTTATGGAAGTTCCGTATGAAGAGTTTTTTGGTTGGCAGAGGTTATTGGGACTTATGTACAGGTGATGAGGCTGAACTTGAAACACATAAAAGGAATCCGAAAAATTATTAGAAAAGGGCTCATAAGCTATGGACTGAGAGAGCATGCAAGGTGTTACATTGGTTTTTCTTATGTATATCAAATGCTATGGTTATACAGATTACTGGATGTAGTTCCCCAAAGGATGCGTGGAACATACTCATGAAGAATTATGGAAATGTAACACATGTAAGAAAGATTCAACTAAAGCAACAGTTCAATAACATGTCTAGGAATGGCATAAGCATTGAGGCCTACACTACAAAGATCAAGAATACATCATAACAGCTTGCCACCATTGGATCTTCAGTGTCTGAGGATGGTATGATTGCAGTAACATTGAATGGACTTGGCAAAGAGTATAAAGCATTTGATACGTCTATTTATGTGAGAGCTTGATCCCCTAATTGGGATGAGCTAATTGCTTTGCTACTACATGAGAAAGTTAAGCTTGGGCTGAATACGTGTTCTAGTATTTCTCAAAGCAGAGACCTTGTTCTTTACTCTAGCCAGCATGGCAGAGGCGGCAAAGGTAGTGGCTCTTTTCAAGGTTGAGGAGACACTTGAAATGCTTATGGACAACATCAATAGAATGCGTGGCATGGCACACATACACAGGGCCACCATGGATCTGGTGGCTTTAGAGGCAGGGGGAGATCACCCCATGGTAAAGGTGGTGTATTTGGTTCATGGCAGTCAAATGATCAGTCAAACAGAGACAAGAACTGTCATTATTGAGGTAGATATGGGCATATAGCGAAAGATTGTCATAAGAAGCAGACTGACATGAAAGCCAAGGGTAGACAACATGGAAATTATACTTCATTTAGCGGAGTTCCTGATGATCAGGGTGACAGGTTGTTTGCCATGTAGCGTGTGTCTAAGAATGCATCTAGGAAAAACAGAGATGAGAGATGGTACATTGATTCAGGGGCTTCAAATCATATGACACCCCATGGAGAATGGCTTGATGAGATGGTTGCAGGTTCACATGGTTATGTGTGTACTAGGGATGAAACCCAACATGACATTCAACACACAAGAATTGTTCCCTTGTTGATGCTTGATGACAAGAAAAAGAGCTTGCATGATGTACATGTACCTACAATAACCAAGAATTTTTTCTCAGTTGGACAGATGGCAAAACAGAATGTGCAGGTGAGATTTAATAGAGATGGATGCTTTGTTGAAGAATATGGTAATGGCTGCAAATTGATTGCTAGAGGCCGAAGAGATGGCAGAATGTTTACTCTTGATGCATCAATTCCAGAATTAAAAGCAGCCATGTTTGCACATGATGATGGTGCTATATGGGATGTTGAGATATGGTATAAGCGGATTGGCCATGTGAATGTACAAAAGCTGAAATCTATGTAGCAGAAGGAGATTGTGCTTGGACTACCTAAGTTCAAGTATCATGACTTTGGACATGCATGTGATGCATGTCAGTTTGGAAAGTAAGCACGATTTCCATTTACGGAATAGATCACAACCCTTGCAGTTGGTACATTCAGATATATGGGGTTCATCTCATAATGCTTCGTTTGGTGGTACTTGTTACTATGTATCCTTCATTGATGATTTCAGCAGGGTGTACTTGGCTTTACATACTGAAACATAAGGATGATGTGTTTGATGCATTCAAGGACTTCAAGAAGCATTCTGAAAATGAGTTGAGCTGTAAAATTTCATGTCTTAGATCAGATGGAGGCGGAGAATATGTCTCTAATTACTTTGATGGATACCTTGCTAAACATGGGATCAGAAGACAGTTAACTTGTAGCTATGCACCGCAACAAAATGGTGTAGTAGAAAGGAAAAATAGGGTACTGATGGAATTGGCAAGAGCTATGCTGAATGAGAAGAGTTTACCAAATGGTTATTGGGTTGAAGTAGTAGTGACTGTTGTCTATGTGTTGAATAGAACTTCTACAATAGGAATTCATGTAACTTGTCCACTCGTCCACTTGTGGGACATGTCCTAGCAGCCCATTAGGAAGAGGGTCTAGAAAGCTCCACTTGGGACTCGCAAGGAATATCATAGGGTTTGCGATCTAGGTCTTCCCGATTTTGCCCCGAGTGGAAGTGGTGGGTGTTCCCACTTAGGATCGACCTGAAGTTAGGGTTCCTTTCCTATTAGCAAGATCTCTAGGAAGTAGCTAGCGTCAATCTCCAGATGAACCACTTTGTGTAGGAAAAATAGAGTCAAAGCGGATTCATGCTGCACTTGGTTCATGGAAAATGGGAAACAGGAGGGATGTAAAGCTCAACCTCTCTGCCATAAGGCATAGTCCCATTTCTTTCCCCTAAAACAACATAAATTGGGATTCTAACTCTATTGATGCTAGGCCTTCATAGTCTCGTTATCTCGGATTTGGAGAAAAGTTCCCAGCTAACTGGGACCACCCTTCCATAGGATGGACCTAAGTCACGTCCACTACACTTTCCTTGGTTTGCTTAGTTATCTAATTACCTACCACATTATGTTTGACATGCAAAAGCAGCTTCCTTAATTAATCAATTTAATCATTGGCTCCTTCACGTAACTTAGGCACTGACACAAAAACAATGTCAAGCAAGTTCCTTTTTCAAATATGTGATCTTTATTTATCATAATCCCGAAGTACATCAAGTATCATGCCCGAAGGCTATCCTAGCAATCTACAGGATTGCTGCTCCAAGTTTCGCCCAAAGACTAGCATATGAGCCTCGAGATCCCATCTCGAGTCATGTCGGCCTCTTGTGTGGGATCCAAAGGAAAGGAATTTACAGCTAGAGCCTCCCCTGGCACCCAAGCGTCCTCCTGCTCCAAGCAGCACCCACGGAGAGACCTCTTGCGGCGGGTTAGGTCCATATACCCAGCACGGCTAACAACCCCCTTGGATAGGGCCCGACAGACAGTTGGAGGTAACTAATCCTGCCTCTCCCTCCAGGCTTTTAACTTGAAGCATTAAGTGTTTTTCCTTGAATTAGTTCCTTGAGCAAGGGAGTTCAAACAATGTAGCTAAGTATACAATCACGATAATTTTTTGGAGGTTGTTTGTACGACCAACCACTAAGATGTGATTCCTTTTTCCTGGATGCTCCCAGCATCTAATCCTGGATCGTTTGCGACTTGGGGAGATCCCAATAATCTCATACAAGATCATGCAAGCAAATGTTATTGGTAAGTTAACTTATTTCGACTTGCTCTTCCCCTTGTGTTTTACCTTATGGTATCTTAACCCTAACTCAAAGCATTAACTGGTCAACCAAGGCGACGGACATGTCTTATTCACAACCCAACCAAGGGCCTTTTATTCTTCCAGTTCTTTACTCATCTCCCTCTAACCAAGTTCAAATTAACACACTTGGCAATGTAAGACTTTTCATCTAGGACTTCAGGATACAGTCTAGATGCATGCATCCCTTCCATTTCTCTTAGTGCGGTACTATGCAGAATTTTCCAATCAAACTTACCCATCATGCACATGGTGTGTTTAATATATTAGTACATCCTAAATGACCTTTAACTCTCTTCATACCTGGCAACGAATACTTATTCCTAATGCACCAGATCTCATGTGACTTGCGTATATGAAAGTCTAGGTTTCTATCCATCGATGCAATTGCATCCTATGAACGGAAACTAATATTCCATGTGTTTAATTTAATCATAGTTGCGAAGCATGAATTCTAGATGACTATTCATGCACTGAAATGGTTTAAAAACTATTATTTTATGTGAAATAATACAAAAACCTTATCATTCTATGTGTGTAAAGGCTATCATTCTATGTATATAAACTTATGCGAACTCCATGCTCTACCATTTCATGCATGCAACCTATCACTTGGAGTAAACAAAAATCCTAAGGCTGTAAAATATTACACGGCGCAGCGAACAGAATCTGAGAAAGAGATAGAGAGTACACAACAGATAAGAGGAGAATCAGTAAAATTCTTTAACTCCAAACAACTGATACAAAGATGGCTCTGTCCACCCGTGCGCTTCCAATGAATGAAGCTTAGATGGCGATCTAGACAGAAGATAGGTGAAGAGCTTAAGGCTAGCTGGAACAACAACTCTGACTGGGTGAAAGATGAGTGTGAGATGGCTGCGAAGGGGTTTAGCTTTTATAGCCCGCGAAGGTCGTTAGGTCGGCCTGCTGACCGACCTACCATATGAGCCTCCACTAGTCGGCCAGGGAATATTCCAGGGAATATTCCCTTTACCATCGGGCCGGGGGCGCTGCCCCCGGACCCCCGCCAGGGGGGCCGCTGGCCCCCCTGGGACCCCCCAGCCAGGGGCCGCTTCCGCGGCCCCCGGACCCCACAATAGGGGCCCCTTTTAACTCCCTTACCACGCAACTCAATGCAATGTGCCTCGAGTTGCTACCAGCTTAACCACTCCGTCTAACCCAAAGATTAGACCCACAACAGTCACCTTTTTGCCATCCGGTCACATAGACCTCATCTGATATACAAGTCAGGACTCAACCAATGTCCGGGCTCACACTTGGCTTCTCCTCATAATGGGGGCCTTACAACTTTGAGCACCATGGATCATTGGTAGTACCTAATGAGGGTGGGGCATTGATCATATCTAACACCCCCCCTCAATGTCCACCCATAGGTGAACTATCTCCTCGGCCCAATGCCGAGTCTCTGAAGATGAACTTGAAGCAGATCCTTCGTAAGTGCTTTGGTGAAGATATCTGCTCCATTCTCCTCTGTTGGACAGTAGACCAATTCCACTATCCCATCCTCCATCAAATCACGCACATAGTGATACTGGATCTCTATATGTTTGGTGCGTGCATGAAACACTGGATTTTTGGCAATGGCGATGCAACTCTGATTGTCACATCTCAGCACAGTTGGTTCTTCATCCTGCACTCCCATATGCCATAGAATCCTTCTCAACCATACGGCCTCACATGCAGCAAAACAAGCTGCCTTGTACTCTGCTTCGGTAGAAGACAATGCCACTGTTGGTTGCTTCTTACTAATCCAAGAGAAAATTCCTGAACCCAAAGAGAAACAATAACCAGAAACTGACTTCCTGGAATCAATGTCTCCTGCCCAATCTGAGTCACAGTTCCCCACAAGAGAAGTTCCGAAACTGTATGTGATACCATAGTCAAGAGTTTTCTTCAAGTATCTGAGCACCCGCATCCCAGCCTTCCAATGACTCTCATGAGGTTTGTTTGAGAACCTGCTCAAAACACCAACAGCAAAACTGATATCTGGTCTGGTGTTACACAAGTAGATTAGACTGCCGACCAACCTCCTATACCTCCCAATGTCTGCTAGTGCTGATGTATCCTCAACGGATAACTTTACATTCACCTCCATAGGTGTAGCTATCTCCTTGCACTCGGTCATGCCAAATGCCTTCAAGATCTCCCATGCATACTTCTTCTGAGAGATGAAGATCTTTCCTGGCTCTTGCCAGACTTCAATCCCCAAACAATAGTGCAGCAAGCCCAAGTCTGTCATTTCAAACTCAAAACTCAAAGCCTTTCGAGTTTGGTTGATCATGTCTTCATAGTCACCTGTAATAAGAAGGTCGTCCACATATAGGACAATCACTACAGACTTTTTACCATCCCTGTAAACATACAAGTTAGCATCTGAGGCACATCTTTTGAAGTTTAGGTTTAAAAAGAACCTATCTATCCGCTGGTACCATGCTCTGGGGGCTTGTTTCAGCCCATACAATGCCTTCTTCAGTTTACACACTTTGTTCTCAGAATGGGGGGCCTCAAACCCTGGTGGCTGAGCCACGTACACCTCCTCCTTGAGGTCACCATTTAAGAACGCTGACTTAACATCCATTTGGTACACTGGCCACTTCTTGTGGGCAGCCACTGCAAGTACCGTGCGAATAGTGGTCATTCTGGCAGTTGGGGCAAATGACTCTTGAAAATCAAACCCTTCAACTTGTGAAAATCCTTGGGCAACCAGTCTAGCTTTGTACTTTTCTAAGGTACCATCAGCCTTGTACTTTACCTTCCAGATCCACTTGGTGCCAATAATCTTCCGCTTTGCTGGCCGATCCACTAGCTCCCAAGTGTCATTCTTCATTATGCTGTCATACTCTGCCTGCATAGCAGCCTTCCATGATGGATCTGCAAGTGCTTCTTCTAAGTCAGTTGGCTCCTTTACTTCTCTCATAATCTCAACCATCAAGGCCATGTTGACTATGTGAGCAGAAGCCCTCCTTTGCTCCTCTATTCTCTGAGACCTCCTTGGTCCGTCTGCCTTCTCCTCAACAGATGCAGGCATAGGATTATTGTGGTCATAGAGCTGCTTCACCCAGCGCGGCAATGGCTTTTCCGGTGGGGTGATGTCAGGTTGGTGAACTTTTTCCTCATCATCTGAAGATGATGCTTCCTCCTCCTTAAGGATAGGGATAGCTCTCGGGACAGGTTCATAGTGGACTACTTCTTCGCTTGATGATAAAGTGGAAGACCTTGCCTTCTCCTCCTCCACTGTATGCGGCTCCTCCTTGAACACCACATCACGGCTCGCGATGATCTTCTTTGCCTCTTGGTCATATAACTTGTAAGCCTTCTGCTCATCACTATAACCCAAGAAGATACATTTTCTGCTTTTTGGTTGTAACTTGTTTCTCTTCTCATCTGGAACATGTGCATAACATTCACATCCAAAAATTCTGAAATGTGAAACAGATGGTTTCTTACCAGTGTAAGCCTCATGAGGTGTTTTTCCCTTGAGAGCCTTTGTGTAGCTCCGATTTAGAATGTAGACTGCAGTATTAACAGCTTCAGCCCAAAAATGGTTAGGCAATCCCTTGCCCTTTAGCATGCATCTTGCCATCTCCACAATGGTGCGATTCCTGCGTTCCACAACACCGTTCTGCTGAGGTGTGTGAGGCGTTGTCAATTGACGCTTGATACCTTTGCTCTTGCAAAAGCCTTCAAACTCCTTTGAGTTGAACTCACCACCACCATCTGTTCTAAATTTCTTCACACTTTTCCCTGTTTCATTCTCAACAAGTATTAGCCATTCTTTAAACTTACCAAAAGCTTGAGCCTTATCACGAAGGAAGTACACCCACATCTTCCTACTGTAGTCGTCGACAATCAACATAAAATAAGAAGATCCCCCCAAGGCCTGTGTAGGCATCTTACCACACAAGTCAGCATGCACCAACTCTAGAGGAGCATGTGCTCTATTCTTGCTTTCTTGTGGAAATGCCTTTCTCTGTTGCTTGCCCATCATACAAGCTTCACATGGTTCCTTCAATTCAGTTATTGTAGGTAGGTGAGCAACCATACCTTGCTTTTGCATCTCCTTCAATACTGCAAATCCGATGTGTCCAAACCTTTCATGCCAAAGCTTACTTGTGCCCACTCCAGCGGTGGCTGTAAGAGCACTTAGCTCATACAGGTTGTTCCTCCTTTCTCCTTTGCCAACAATTGTGCCAGCACTATCAATAATTTCTGCACCTGTCTTCTTGAACCTCACTTCATGACCAAGATCAGTTATGGCAGCAACTGATAAGAGATTTCTTCTGATTTCGGGAACATACAACACATTTGAAAGCTTTTTGACTTCACCATTTGCAGCAACAAAAGAAATAGTACCTGTGCCCGCAGCAGGGCATTTAGCATCATTTCCAACCGTCACAGTGATGGATTCTTGTAGAGGCTGCATAGAACTGTATAGACCTTTCTTGTTGGTCATGTGACGGGAGGCCCCACTATCCAACACCCAAGAGTCAGTGGTAGATTCTTCTTGCGCCGAGGAGCACACTTCCTCAATGGTCGCCATGAATAATTCTAACTCTGCTTCAGCCGTATTGGCTGTCTCTTTCCCTTTACTTTTAAGGGTACCATTCTTTTCATCTGCCTTCTTGACACGACAATCTGCAATTGCATGTCCTTTCTTCTTACAGTAGAAGCACTCTCCTTGAAACTTCTTCTTGCCACCCTTCTTCTTTTTGTCACCATCATTTTTGGTGGAGGAAACACCTTTGCCTTTTGCATTGGCAGAGAATGCAGCATCTCCATTGTTGCTTCCTTCTCGGGCTTTCAGCCTCAACTCCTCCTCCATTAATAATGCACAAAACTCCTCAAAAGTCAAAGCTTGAGGTCTCACCTGAGTATTAAGGGCAGTTACTAGTCCATCAAACTTTTGTGGACAAATCCGAAGACACCTCCGAGCTAGCTCTTCGCTAGTCTTTTGTATCCCAGCGCCAGCCATCTGGTCGCGCAGATTCTTAATCCGAGTGATGAATGCTTCAACCGTCTCTCCTTCAGCAAACTTCTCCGCTGCTAGTTGATTCTCCAAGTTTTGAATCCTTGTTTGGTTTCGTGTTTCATACTGACTCCTTAGTACATTCCAAGCCTCTGACGCTTTGGTTGTATGCTGAATCAGAGTCAAAACACTGTCAGAACAGCTTGTAACTAAGGCACACAATGCATCTGCATTCCTTCGTTTCCAAGCTCGTAGAAGATCTGCATTCGGAGGAATCATCACACTAGGATTTGATGGGTCGGGGGTAGGCTGTGGTTCTGCGTCAGTCCCCAGCACAGTCTCCAGAAGCTCATAAGAATCAAGGATAGTAGTAATTTTGAACTTCCACAAGGTGTAGTTTGTACCATCTAACTTGCCTTCGCTGAAGGTTGGTGGACGAATCCTCAGTGTTTGAATAGCCGGTACAGCAGCACCACCTCCTGCACCGCTTCCTGATGCGCCAGAACTGCTTCCCGGAGTCGACATCGATTCTCTTTGCTGTTGAAGCCTTTGCCTCTTGCACGCTCTCCGATCTCTAGAGCCCCCTGGGCTCTGATACCATGTAAAATATTACACGGCGCAGCGAACAGAATCTGAGAAAGAGATAGAGAGTACACAACAGATAAGAGGAGAATCAGTAAAATTCTTTAACTCCAAACAACTGATACAAAGATGGCTCTGTCCACCCGTGCGCTTCCAATGAATGAAGCTTAGATGGCGATCTAGACAGAAGATAGGTGAAGAGCTTAAGGCTAGCTGGAACAACAACTCTGACTGGGTGAAAGATGAGTGTGAGATGGCTGCGAAGGGGTTTAGCTTTTATAGCCCGCGAAGGTCGTTAGGTCGGCCTGCTGACCGACCTACCATATGAGCCTCCACTAGTCGGCCAGGGAATATTCCAGGGAATATTCCCTTTACCATCGGGCCGGGGGCGCTGCCCCCGGACCCCCCGCCAGGGGGGCCGCTGGCCCCCCTGGGACCCCCCAGCCAGGGGCCGCTTCCGCGGCCCCCGGACCCCACAATAGGGGCCCCTTTTAACTCCCTTACCACGCAACTCAATGCAATGTGCCTCGAGTTGCTACCAGCTTAACCACTCCGTCTAACCCAAAGATTAGACCCACAACAGTCACCTTTTTGCCATCCGGTCACATAGACCTCATCTGATATACAAGTCAGGACTCAACCAATGTCCGGGCTCACACTTGGCTTCTCCTCATAATGGGGGCCTTACAACTTTGAGCACCATGGATCATTGGTAGTACCTAATGAGGGTGGGGCATTGATCATATCTAACAAAGGCTCGTTCTTGTTCCATGCATGTAACTACCCCTTTATTTCTTCTTCTTGAAATAATACAGAATATGCTTAACCAAAATTAATTATAAAGCCTAGGATATCAAAAGGACCTGGGTTTGATTCATGATCATAGGGGCATTTGTTGCGTTGGTCACTCCGCTCGCCTCTCCCGCATTACCGGTACCATTGGTAGCTCTGGCACTTACACTTCCTGCAACTCTCTTTTTGGAAGCTATTTACCATGCTATGGAACAAAAGAATAGGCTTTTACCCCCATCGGTTTTGGGAGGGAAATAGTTGGTTTTATAACTGAAATGCTTTAAAAAAAGTCGATTTTCATCAAGATGAACATAAATTGCAATCGATTTTTTGAGAATCTTGCTTGGAAAAAATACACTAAGGTATGGTTTTCTATGAACACTAGTCTTGACTTTCCCAATCTCACACAATCCCCCACATGACTACGTCAAAGAGTGTCACTAGCCAAAGGCATATACAATTCTCAAAATGCACATTTAAAATTATGCCTTCAAGCATTCTCGTACATCCTTTTATCCACCCATCTCATGGCTAATTTAAAAGCTTGCCAAAAGTCAAGTAATTACGCATATAAAAGATGTCTTTGGTATACTTGCACCGAACCATGAAATGTCTTCAATGCCATCAAAGTCATATCAAAGCTTCGCACTTTTCCATTCGATTTTTAAACCTGGTTTTTGTTGTCTTATTTTCATAACTTAGAATACATAAATAGATTTTCCATATCCATCTTCAATCATTACAGTATGTCTCAACTAGATAATATGTGGATAAAGGTCAGTTTTAGTTCAAGCAAATGCCCACAATTGGAGTGTGCATACTTTTTATATTTTTCCCCTCTCCCATTTCTAGTGTTTAGTGTCCAAAAGGAAGTTTGAAGATAAACTTCATTTTGCATGCTAGTTTTTCAATATGTATCATTCAAAATGTGAAGTATTGCCATATATCTATAGGTGTGTACTCTATGGATACTAGTCATGTTAGTCCACTCAAACAGCTCACAACTTCTAGAACATAGAGCCATCATATTTCTACCATCAAAATAGTCATATTAGTCTAGTAAAAAAAAGTTGCTAGATTCTATAATATAAAGTCCACATATGCTTTGTATCACAATCTTGTACTAGTAGTTTACATATTGTTACAAATCTTATCTAGATGTCTTTTCCTTTACTTATAAGAGGAAGACAATGTGAACATCCCATTTCCATTGAAAGATGTGTTATGGATAGTATAGATACAACTTGCATTAATAGGATTATTAGCATTTCTTTCAAGATAGATTGTGATGGCAAAGCCTAGTCATAGGACACCTAAGCAAAAATATGTACCATTTACTAGCACGTAAACATCTCATATCATGTTAATGAGACATTTCCATGACCTAGTCATACCCGTGCAAACATCATAGTAATAATTCACCAATGTGATATAGTCAAGCCCTCTACATCACTAAAACAATTAACACTACATTCCATGGGTCGACACTACAAGTATATGCACATGACAAGGTTATCTTTAGGTTTTGTGCTCTTAAAACAATGCTAAGGTGAGAACCAAGTCCAATCAAGATAACCTCACCTTGATATATGACCATCCCTAGCAAGTAATCCATCATTCACATATTCATGTTGCTAACTAAATAGTCAAGTATCCTTGATTTAACTATTTTGTCGTAGTCACTAACCCAACCCATACCATCCTCAAATTAATGCTTAAGATAGAAACTACTTTATAATAGAATTGTTGGTTTCAAACGTTTTCTTTGCTGGAAATTTGAAGAATTAGATATAGAGTAATGATATGCTTTTGCAACTATCATCTTTATTGTTTTTAAATCATGTACGTTCCCTTATTACTTTGTACTACACCATTCAATTTATTTAGTTCTCTATGTCTCTCTCTGTCTCTCTAAAATCTAATGGTATATAGGGTAAAGGGGCCAATAGAGAATGGCCCCCCAGTAATGGTACACTTCTTTTGTATTAGTGGGGCCAAAGAAGAAATGTTTCCATAGCTTCTACTGTAAGATTAATATGGACATCTAGTACCTATAAATTGCAAGGATGTGAGTTCAGACCCTTTCTAGTTAGCTTTTGAAAATGGCACATCACTCTTATGAATTAGGTGGTTCTACTTCTATCAGAGAAAATAATTGTGCTATGTAGTGACTATGATGGTGAATATTTATTTTGGTGGTGAATATTGATATGGTGCACAATATGGTGCCATCAAATTTCAAAACTTCATATTGATTATGAAGATTAAGCTACAATTTCTTATTTGTTCCACAAGTTGTCCCTCTATCCTAGTGTCTCTTTTGTGTCTATTAGCATTTTAGCCAAGTTTGTAACTTTTTGGTGCCCCCATGGAGAGGCCTTATTGTTTTTTAGGGGTGTTAGTTTTCCCTTTTCTCAAAATATTTTCAATATAAGAATAACTAGCACTCCATGCTAGACCCACACATGATGAAGATGTCATGATCCCTATTGAGTGTGGATGTGCAATTTCTCTCTCTCTCTCTCTTCTTCTTACAGCATATTATCTACTAGCTTTTCCTTATGTTTTTGCAACTTGCTCACCCACGATATTCTAATTCTATGTATATAAACCCTCATCCACAAATTCAACCTCTACCATGCTTGTAGACATGATCTCATTGCCCCTCCAGAATCTTGGTGTCTTATCAATGTGTTTTGAGTGGAAAAGTTTTATGAGAAAAGAATTAAAAGTATTGGAGAGCAATTTCATAATTAACTTTATTATAACTTGTGCAATTCAATCTACAAATAAACACACATCTAATTCAATCAAGTGACACCATGAAACACAACTATGTCAATTTATAATCAATTAACACAAAATATAAAGAGAGAATAATTAAATGACACCATAAACCAAAACCATTGTAAGAAGCTGGGAATAAGGATTTAGTGTAAATAATATTGATATTATACCATGTCACATTGACATTGGTATAAAAGGAGAGGACATGTAATTTTTCATATCTTTTTGGACACATTAATACAATTACAGTCTTTCTCTCCCATCTTGCTCACAGCTTCTATGGCTTCTTCCTCTTTCCTGTCTTTCTCTCTCTCTAAATTTAGTCTTTCTCTCTCCTCATCACTCTTCTTCTCTCTCTTCCTGTAGTCTTTCTCTCTCTTTTGCAATCTTCTCTCTCCTCTTTCTCTCTCCCTAGTTCTCTCTCTGACAAGTGGTATCAGAGCTTCTCAGGTTCTTGATCCAGTACATAGGTACAAACATGGCAAGCAGCATTGGAGTGACCGATGGACATTTTCAAGAAGAAAACAAGCAACATTGAAGGCCAGTGGACATTTCCAAGAAGCAAGATAGGTAATGTATTGAAAGACCACAAAGAAGACAGCCCTTCTTGGAAATTTCACCATGACCAAGTTGGAGGCTCATAGGACTTAGAGGGAACTTTGACTACAACTACTTTTCAAGGAAAGCTTCTTCTTGATTCGTATTCTCCCTTTCCCTCTCTCTGAGCATTGCATAAGCCTCCATAGCCTTGCATAGGCCTCTTTCTTGGCCAAGGCTGAGATCTCTGCCAAGGTCGTCTTCAGATCCAACATTTTAAGGAGTGCATCAACCTTGCCATCAAGCGGGACTCTGAAATTCTTGCCTTCTCCACAATGGCCATAGTTTCCCTTTTGCAGAGCGACAGCAATAACTGAGAAACCAGTTGAGAGCGTGAAGCTGTTTCTTCCTTAAGACTAGCTTCTAGAGAAGCCCGTGATGCCTCTACTTAGCTCAGGGGGTAAAGGCGCCTCTGCCTAGCCGCCCATGTATTACTACACTGACAGTCACTGCCACTGCACATTGCAGGTGGTGGGCGCCCATCACCGTCACTTTATTCTTTATTCTTTTAGTGACAGTTTGAATAAAGGAAGGCCCAGTCACACTTTGTGACTGTTGGAGTTCCCATTTCTAGTCTCTCCCTTTCTTGCTCTTATTCTCCCGCCATAGCTCTCGAGTCCAACCTTTGATCCTCACTCCCTTTCAACTGGTATCAGAGCTTTTCTTTCCGACTCTTGAGCTTGGTTCATGGCATTCTCAGCATCCCATTGACTCCCTACTTGCATTGGGTCTCCTTCCCGGCAACCATATCCAACTCCTTCAAGCTCTCGTCACTCCCTGGCTTCCCGAGCACCTTCCCAGCATTGTTGGGCAGCTTCAGGGCATTACATCAAAGGTATTTGATCATTTTCTTTAGGGTTTACTTTAGTTCTCAGGTCTCACAGGTTGTAAACAAGTTGTGGGCAGCCATAGCTCACACCTCTTGGAGCTTCCTTCACCTGGATCTTACTTCCAGCCTATTAAGGCTTGAGTGCTGAGACTTGGTGTATGCCTTCTTTGGCCCTCATTTGTACGCTCTTTGGGCCCTATTCTTGACATATGGGATAGCAGAACCCCCCGCCAGCTCACGTTTTTTTTGCGCCTGTTTCAAAATCTGGCCCAAAAATCACTCTTTTTGTCATATCTCGGGCATTTGGAACCTGATTCAGACAAGGTAAGAGTCTAAATTGGGGTTTTGGCATGCTCTAGACGTGATGGTGATGTCAAATTTGCCAAATTATGATGAAAAATATTCTGCAATAGATTTCAGGTCTGAGACATCATGTATTTGTATGCCTATGCTTGTTTGGGCATGACTACATAACCGGTTTGATGCCTATTGCATCCCGATTGATTGGGGGATTGAAGCTACATATAATGCTATGATTTTGGCCTGATTTTGGGGCTGGAAATACACAGTTTATAATAGTAAATGCATGTTGAATACTCTTGGTCTGAAGCTATCTTTCATGCTTTGACATATGCCTATTGGTTCCAGATGTATGTCTTGGGTTATGCTATGATGTATTGATCATCGAGGGATGACTTTGAGATTGTCATTGAATCCGGATTCTTTTGGAAGCTTGAGCTTATTTCAGCTTGCACTTATTGTCATTGGTATATGCTTTGACAGTGATGCTTCTTGGGTTTATGCATACCCGTTGCCTACGGCTTGATGCTCATGTCACGATTGATTACCCTATGGATACGTTGAGCTTGAGTGCTCATTGAAGCTCCACCTTGGATGCATTTTGGATTATTTGGAGTAGTCTTGGATGTTACTTGGCTTGTCAGATTTTGGATTGGGATGTATTTGATGTCTTACATGCTTACGGATGCTACATACGGATGCTCTACCGCCTACATATTCGGGATGTACTATTGATGTATTGTCTTGGACTTATGTCATTGGCACTGTGTCTTGCCTTGGCTTGAGCTCTTGAGCTTATACATACGGCTTTTGTGCCAGTGGGAGTATTCTTGAATGCTTATCAGACATTGAGCAAGTGGTACTTTTATGCATTGAGCCATTACATGCTATTGAGCAATTACAAACACTTGTGACTTTGGGACTTCTTACCTTTTGGGATGATACATCATATGTCTTGGTTCACTGTATGATTATGAGCTAAGTCTCAGTTTTGGATCCGTATCTTTGTGAACTGGCACCTACTTGTGTCAAGTTTTGGTAGTAGCAGGAATACTTTGCCCCGTTGCCTGGGGGGTGTGCCTACTCACAGGCAAATATTTGTATGACATACTTGGGTGTTGGATTCATGCTTATTGACCATCATATGCTTATGCTATGCCCGCATGATGCCGGCTTTGGTCTTGGCAGTATCTGATTGCCTTGGGATCCGATTTTGGCACTGTTAACTCTCTTTTACTGAAATCTAAAATTTATTACAGCAAGTATATATGTATGGATTGACATGGATTTTTCATGCTGAAACACTCTGAAATGATGTACTTTCACTAGTACTTGGTGGGCAGTAGCTTTGCTTTCACTCTCTTCGCCATTTTTTCTCGATTTTGGTGATTTTTTTGTCATTTTTTGCAGTAAACAGCAAGTAGTTTGGAACTATCTACAATCTTCCAGCCTGCATTATGGTGAGTTCGTCCACTGATCATGCTATTTTCAACATCTCTAAGCTTGATGGTATGAATTACTCTTATTGGAAGAGCCAGATTTGACAGGTGTTGGTGCAGAAATCGCATATCAAACCTTTGAGGTTAAGTGGACATCCGCCTACAACTATGCCAGATGAGGAATGGCTTGAGCTTGATGAGTTATGTAAGTCCACTATTATATTGTCTCTCACAGAATAGGTTCACTATAATGTCTTTGAGGAAGAACAGAGTGAATGGTAGTTGTGGGAAAATATCGAAAATTTCTATGACAAGAAAAGTCCAACGAGTCAGATGTATTGGCTGAAGCAGCTTATGGATCTGCGCATGAAGGAGAATGTGACTATGTCTGCTCACTTAAGCCAGTTCCATGCTATATCAAGAACTTGACTTCGCAGGACATCACTTTTGTAGAGGATGCCACTTCTCTTTTCTTGCTTGGTACTCTTAATGAGTCATGGGATGTATTCCGCACTGCATTATGTGCCTCTACTGCTACCTTGAAATTATCTGATATTAAGAGTGCTCTTTTTCAAGAAGAGGTTAACCGTAAGAATTTGGATGTCTCTCGTGTGTCTCATGCTATGACAGTTAGAGGCAGGAATGATGGATATGGAAAGCATGGCAGCGGTAGTGACCGTGGACGGGATTCTCAGAAATCTCGGTCCAAGTCTCGTGGGAAATCACGTAGCAAATCCCGTGGCAGGAATGCGGATGTTACTTGTCACCATTGTGGAAAAAAGAGCCATATTAGGCCACAATGCCATGAATTGTGAAATGAAAGGTGCAAAGATAAGGGAAAAGACAAAGTGCAGGATAAGTCTTCTGATCGCAGCATAGTGCCTGCAAAATCCACTGTTAAAATTGAACAGATCAATGTTATGCAGCCTGAGGATGTTGATGATGATGATTATATCCTTGCAGCTTCTTCTAGTGCTTTGCACATGACAGAGATACACTCTATGTATGCATAGTGTTGGCTCTTGGACTCAGGTGCATCCTTTCATGTGACACCTTGCCGAGAGTGGTTTCATTTATACCGTACTATTTCGGGTTCTATGCGCTTGGGTGATGACAGCTCTCTTGATATTGTAGGCATTGGTGATGTTAGGCTGCAGTTTTCTTCTAGCAGCAGTTTTGTTATGCAGTATGTACATCATCTACCTGCTTTGACACGCAGTCTCCTGTCAGCTGGACAACTTGATGACGCAGGTTATCATGTATCTTTTGGAGACTCTGCATGGAAGATCACTCGTGGTAGACTTGTGATTGCGAGAGGTGCCAAGGCTGATAGCCTCTATCCCTTGATTGTATCATCTTTTTCCCTTAATCATGTTTTGTCTGTGGGTTCTATCCCACATGTATCTCTTTGGCATGCCCGTTTGGGCCATATGTCTTTGAAAGGAATGAAGATGCTTTCTGCTTTGCAGTACTTACCGCCCCTTGATTATGCATGTTTTGATTCATGTGAGCATTGTCTCTATGGCAGGCAGACTATGTCTACACATAAAAAGTCTGGTAGGCCACGCATGAGTGAGCCCTTGGCATTGGTACATTTTGATGTCCATGGGCCCATGCCTATGGGTGGTGCAAAGTATTTTGTTACGTTCATAGATGATTTTTCATGGAAAGTTTGGGCTTATCCCATTAAGCTAAAATCCGATGTCTTGGTTGTGTTTCAAAGATGGCTTGCATTGGTTGAGAATCAGTCTGGGTATAGGCTAAAATGCCTAAGGACAGATAATGGGGGTGAGTATGCCTCACGTACTTTTGAGCAGTTATGTGACGAGAGGGGTATTAAGCATCAGTTGACTGCCCCCTACACCCCCCCAAAATGGTTTGGCTGAGCGAATGAATAGAACCATCCAGGAGCGTGCACACAGTATGCTTAGCCATGCAGGCCTACCACAGAGCTTTTGGGCTGAGGCAGTTAGTACAGCTATGCGTGTCACAAACAGATCACCCTCTAGTGGTTTGGATTTTCAGGTTGCAGAGGAGGTATGGACTGGAAAACCTCCCTCTTATGTGCATCTCTGTGTCTTTAGATATGAGGCATTTTGCCATGTGCCTAGGGACAAGAGAAGTAAGCTAGATCCCAAGAGTGTCAAATGCATTTTCCTTGGTTATGGGGATGTAGGCGAGATGGGTTACCGTCTCTGGGATCCGCAGGCATGGAAAGTCATCTGCAAGCATGATGTAGTCTTCCATGAAGACAAGATGCATTGGCAGCCTGAAAGAGTTGTTGAGATCCGCAAGGTCATATTTCAGGAGGAGCCAAGAGCTCCCGCACAGCCAGTTGGACAGCCTAGAGCTGCAGTAGATGCTCATGGTGAGGGTGTTGGATAGGCAGCTGGGCAGGCAATAGAGCTTGTCGTGAGACGGTCTACTAGAGATAGACGTCCACCTGATATATTTTAGCCCTCGATGCATTATGTCTTGGTTACAGATGCAGGAGAGCCTTTGACCTATGATGAGGCTATGCGCAAGGGTGATAGTCACTCCTGGGAGAGGGCTATGCAATCTAAGATAGACTCCCTGCATAAGAATGACACTTGGGATTTGGTTTCCTTGCCTACGGGCAAGAAGGCTTTGCCATGCAAGTGGGTGTACAAGCTGGAAAGCACCCCTGGACACCCAAGCCACCATATAAGGCTAGATTGGTAGCGAAGGGTTTTAAGCAAGAGCATGGTGTGGACTTTGATGAGGTATTTTCTCCTGTGGTTAAGATGACCACCCTACACTTAGTCTTGGCTTTGGTTGCTCAGCTTGACTTGGATTTATACCAGATGGATGTCAAGACGGCTTTCTTACATGGGTACTTGCATGATGAGATTTATATGGAGTAGCCTAAGGGCTTTGCAGAACCTGGCAGGGAGCAGCTTGTGTGCAAATTGAAGAAAAGTCTTTATGGCTTGAAACAGGCACCTAGGGAGTGGTATCATAAGTTTGATGCCTTTATGCAGTCACAGGGCTACAACAGGAGTGCTATGGATCCTTGTCTTTACACGAAGAAAGCCCGTGATGGTTCTTTATTGATTTTGGTCGTCTATGTGGATGGTATGTTGATAGCAGGGAAAGCTCATGATGAGCTAGATGCTCTTAAGGCTCAGCTCAAGAAGAGCTTTGAGATGAAAGATCTGGGACATGCCGCTCACATACTTGGTATGCGCATTACATGCGCCAAGCATTAGGGACTCCTCTACTTGTCACAGAGGGAGTACATTCATAAAGTCCTTAAGTACTTCCGCATGCACGACGTAAAGCCTATTGGCTGTCCATTGCCTTCTTATGTGAAGGTATCACAGGCTGATTGTCTACAGACAGATAAGCAGAGGGACGAGATGGCCAAGTTTCCCTATGCATCCGTAGTGGGCAGTCTTATGTATATCATGATAGCCACTCATCCAGATATTGCCTTTGCAGTTGGTATTGTGGCATGCTATATGGCTACACTTGGCAAGAAGCATTGGGATGCCGTGAAGGGTAACATGAGGTACCTGAAGGGCACTGCAGATATGTGCATATGCTATGGCAGCTAGGATACAGGAGTCGTGGGGTACACTGACTCTGATTATGCAGGACATGCAGATAGTAGGAAGTCTACTTCTAGCTATGTATTCACCTATGTTGGAGGTGTTGTTTCTTGGATGTCCAGGGTGCAGAAATGCACGACCCTTTCTACTACAGAGGTTGAGTATGTTGCAACCACTGAGGCTTGCAAGGAGGCCATTTGGTTGGGTCCTTTAGTTGCTGACCTTGGTATTGATGCTATCCCTACACTGCATTCAAATTCTATGAGTGGTATTCAGTTAGCCAAGAATATGGTCTTCCATGCGAAGACGAAACACATTGAGGTGAGGTATCACTTCATACGTGGGGTCGTTGAGGACAAGTCTGTTGATCTTGTCAAGATCTCGACTGACCAGAATCCTGCAGATTTGCTCAGAAAAGCCTCTCTACAGAGCGCTTTGCCTTCCTCAGGAGGTTGATGGGCGTGGGATGAGATGACGTCTTTCCTCATCTTGTTGTACTTGTGTACATGTTATACTGTCTTTTTTCTTTTTCTTTTCACTCCTCACTGGGACAGATTTGCCTTTAAGTGGGAGGTTGTTGGGGGTAAAGGCGCCTCTACCTAGCCGCCCTTGTATTACTACACTGACAGTCATTGCCACTGCACACTGCAGGTGGCGGGCGCCCGTTACCGTCTCCGTCACTTTATTCTTTATTCTTTTAGTGACAGTTTGAATAAAGGAAGGCCCGATCACACTTTGTGACTATTGGAGTTCCCATTTCTAGTCTCTCCCTTTCTTGCTCTTGCTCTCCTGCCATAGCTCTCGAGTCCAACCTTCGATCCGTGGCTCCCTTTCAGTTTGTTCTACAGTGCAGAAAGCTCTTTCTAGACCTCGATGAGTCAACCTTGGCCATGTTGTTCTTATGATTCATACAACTTCAGCTTTGCTTGAGGAGAGCGAGTAGTTGTAGAAGCAGGAACAAGAATTGAACTCTCACTCAAACACAGATGAGAGTGTGTTGTTGATTCCTTTCATCACAAATTTCAAAGTTTAAGCATCTCCATCTCCATCTTCTTCTTCTTCTTCTTCATGACTTCCTTCTAGCATCCATGGTACAGGTTTACTGTGAGCCAAGTTTGTATGAGCATTTACAAAAAGAAGACAACATGAAGGAGTTGCTTTTATCTCCTGGAGTCTAGTTTTTGTGGGATATTGTGGGTATTAAATGCCCAAATTTGGACTGGTTACTACTCGTTATAGAAAAATATTAACTATTTTATTAGCTAGAAGAATCTTTACTTCTATACTTGATTTATATGCATGATTTATATGCACTGAACTGTGCTCGGCATGATCATCTATGGACTCTTACATGTACTAGCAGATGTCTAAGAGTTTTTGGAGCATATATGACTTGTATACACCTTTTTTTGAGCTATGAATTAGCTACTGCTCATCACTGACAACTTATAGATTTCAAATTGCATGTACATACTCTGGCAGTAAGGTTGCATGAGACAGAGTTGAAGCAACTACATAGTTCATGTGGTGACTGATGTACGTACAGGTGGGGCCACATGTTTGTGGATGGTTATGAGATGTTAATGGACTGAAATATCCTATTTTAAGCAATGAACTTATTGTAGAAAACTATCATAAACAGTCAAAGATTGCTGTTAGTCAGTTGGACTTATTGGCTTGCAGGAAGTCAGGCATTGATCGCATAGTCTGTTGCAACATGGAAAATGCATAGGGCACTGATAACATTACAAAGATTGTTGGTGAAAAGATGGACAACAAGAATTTTTCCTTGTGGAAGTTTCGTATGAAGAATTTCTTAGTCAGTAGAGGTTGCTGGGATCTATACATTGGTGATGAAATTGAACCAGAATTTCTTGAATGGCTGACACATTATTAGAGAAGAGCTCATAAATAGTGGACAGAGAGAGCGTGCAAAGTTCTACATTGGTTTTCCTTATGTGTATCTGATGCTATGGCAATACAGATCACTGGATGTGATTCCCCGAAAGATGCTTGGGACATACTCATGAAGAACTATGGAAATGTAACACATACAAGGAAGATACAGTTAAAGCAATAATTTAACAACATGTCTAGGAATGGCAGAAGCATCTTGGCCTACACGATAGAGATTAAGACCATAGCAGACCAGCTTGCCACTATTGGATCTGTAGTGTTTGAAGATGATATGTAGTAGTCACTCTAAATGGACTTGGCAAAGAGTACAAAGTATTTGATACTTCTATTTCTGTTAGAGCTGAACCCCCTGACTAGGATGAGTTACTTGCCCTGTTGTTGCATAAACAAGTAAAGCTTGGGCTAAACACAGGTTCTAGGTTGTCTCAAAGCAGAGATATTGTCCTTTATTCTAGCCATCGTGGCAAGGGCGGCAGAGGCAGTGGCTCTTTTTGAGGTCATGCAGACATTCAAAAAACCTATGGAGTGCAACAACAGAGTAATTGGCATGGCACGAATACATAGGGCATCAATCCAACAAGGATAAAGACTGTCATTACTACGGCACATATGGGCACATTGCCAAGGATTGCCATAAGAAACAGGCAGACATGAAAGCTAAAGGAAGACATCATGGGAATTATGCATCATCTAGAGGTGGTCATTATGATCAGGGTGATAGATTGTTTGCCATGCAACATGTGTCCAAGAATGCACCTAGGCAGAGCAAAGATGAGAGATGGTACATTGACTTTCGGGCTTCTAACCATATGACATCCCACGGAGAGTGGCTCGATGAGTTGGTTGCAAGTTCACATGGTTATGTGTGTACTGGGGATAACACCCAACATGATATTTAGCACACAGGAGTTGTTTTGTTGGTGATGCTTTATGGCAAGAAAAAGATCTTGCATGATGTATTTCATGTACCGTCAATCACAAAGAATCTTTTGTCAGTTGGACAAATGGTAGAACAAAACATGCAAGGGAGGTTTAATAGAGATGGATGCTTTATTGAAGAATACGCTAATGGTTGCAAATTAGTTGCTAGAGGCAGATGGGATGGCAAGATGTTTACCTTGGATGCATCCATTCCACAACTTAAGGTAGCCATGTTTGCACATGATGAGGGTGCTATACGGGATGTTGAGATTTGGCATAAGAGGATTGGCCATGTTAATGTTCAAAAGCTTAAATCTATGCAACAGAAGGAAGTGGTACTTGGATTGCCCAAATTCAAGTATAATGACTTTGGCCATATATGTCCTGCATGTCAATTTGGAAAGTAAGCAAGGTTTCCCTTTATGAAGCATGTCAAGAATAGTTTGAGACCTTTATAGCTAGTGCACTTAGATGTTTGGGGTCCGTCACATAAAGCTTAATTTGGTGGTGCTCGTTACTATGTATCCTTCATTGATGATTTTAGCAGGTACACTTGGTTGTACATATTGAAACATAAAGATGAAGTGTTTGATGCATATAGAGATTTCAAGAAGAATGCTGAAAATGAGTTGGGCTACTATATTTATTGTCTTAGGTCAGATGGAGGTGGAGAATATGTCTCATAGGAGTTTGACAGATATCTTGCAAATTATGGGATCAAAAGATAGCTTACTTGCAGCTATACATCCCAACAAAATGGTGTAGCAAAGAGGAAAAATAGGGCACTAATGGAGTCAGCTAGAGTTATGCTGAATGAAAAGTGTTTCCCTAATGCTTACTGGGCTGAAGCAGTGGTGACTGCTATATATGTGCTGAATAGAACTCCTACAATAGGGATTCATGATGTAACACCTTATGAGAGGTTGTATGGTCATAAGCATAACATTAGGCACTTAAAGGTATTTGACTGCATTGCGTATGTGCATATTCTTGATGAAAAGAGGAAGAAATTGGATCCCAAAGCTGTCAAGAATGTGTTTTTGGGTTATGCATAGGACAAGAAAGCTGATAAATGCTATGTGTCTTCTACTCATGAGACGGTTGATAAGTAGAGATGTTGTTTTTATGAGCTGGCTTCATGGTATGGGAATCCTATTGTAGTGGCTACAAATGGATAAGCCAGCACGAGTAATGCTGAAAATACCCCATGCAATTATTACATCTATGAGTGGTCCGCAACAAGTGATGTGTCATCTACAATAAGCCCTTGGTTAGGACAATTGCGGAATCGCACTCCTATGTCCACTGATATAGACATGTAAGTGAGGGGGAGATGCTTGAGGATGCTGGAGGATGTAACAGGTCCACTTACTACAAGTTATGAGTCTTCCAGCAGTTATAGCTTGGACAAAGAGTTCGGGATTTCTTCTGTTATTATGCTTGATGCAAGGCAAAATCTATATGTACCGCCTCATGAGAGGCAAGCTCAGAGTGAGCCACAGTTGAGGAGATGTGAGAGGGTCAAAAGACCAGTTGACATGTACACATACACTAAATATTCAGCCTGTCATTATGCCTATATGACTAAGGTAACAAGTTTCAAAGAACCCACTAGGTTTGATGAGGCAAGTGAATATGAGAACTAGTGTGCTTCTATGGATGAAGAGTATTCAGCTTTGGCTGAAAATGGAACATGGGAATTGGTTTAGTTGCCTGAAGGCAAAGTCCCCATTGGTTGAAAATGGGTGTACAAGGTTAAATGCAAGTCAGATGGGTCATTGGAGTGGTACAAGACCAGGCTAGTTGCAAAGCGATATGCATAGTAGTATGGCCTTGACTATGAGGAGACTTTCAGCCCTGTGGCTAAAATGGCAGCTGTTAGAACAACCATTGCATTGGAAATATCTAAAGGCTAGAACTTATGGCAAATGAACATGAAAATTGCCTTTCTAAATGTTGATTTGCAGGAAGAATTTTATATGGAGCAGCCTAAAGGCTATGTGCATCCGGATTGTCCTGCACATGTATGCAAACTGCAAAAGGCATTATATGGGTTGAAATAGGCACCTAGAGCATGGAATGCTCGAACTAGGAGCTATTTACAACAGCATGGATTTAAGTTGGGTGATGTAGAATCACAGTTTATTTGTGAAGAAGACTGTTCATGGCTATGTGTTTTTGGTTGTTTATGTAGATGATTTAATCATCACTAGAGATTATGAGAACGAGATTCCTAAAATTAAATCATTGGTGCACGTTGAATTCAAAGTCAAAGATCTTGGTGAGTTGAAATATTTTTTGGAAATTGAGGTAGTGTCTACGCCTCAAGGAATATGGCTGTTACAAAAGCAATATGCTTATGAAATGTTACAGAAGTATGGTATGGCTAAATGTAAGGCTATGGATATGCCCCTAGACCAAAATTTCAAGATGCAGATTGATGTTGGGACATAACCATGGATAGACAAATGGTGGGCAGCTTGATCTACTTGACTATTACTTGACCCGACTTGAGTTATGCTATGGGGCTGATCAGTCAGTTCATGCAGAAGCCTCGCAAGCCACATTTGGATGCAGCCAGGAGGATCATGAGATATGTAAAGAGTACTACAGATTTTGGGCTATTTTATGCATATGGAAAACCCCTTGACTTGACAAGGTACACTGACGTTGACTGGGCTGGTTGTGCCTATGATAGGAGGTCAACCAGTGGCTATGTGTTTGGATTGGGCAGTAGCATGATCAGTTGGCAAAGTAAAAAATAGCCTACAATTGCATTGTCTAGTATAGAAGTTGAGTACCGAGGTTTGGCCTTAGTGGCATGTGAATTTGTTTGGTTGTTGAAGTTATTGAATGGCTTGGGGATACACTTGGACAACAAAGTAAAGTGGCATTGTGATAATCTTAGCACTATGATGCTTGTAAGCAATCATGTCTACCATGCAAGATCTAAACACATTGAAGTTCATTACCATTTCATTAGAGAAACGGTACTAGCATAGCAGATTGACTTGATGCATGTGAAGACTGAAGACCGGGTAGAAGATATCTTTACCAAATCACTTGGTAAAGAAAAGTTCATCTATTTTAGGCAGCTAGGAGTATTACAGATGGTTTGAGCTTGAGGGGGAGTATTGGAAATCAAGCTCCACCCTATCTCTCTTTATATCTGTGTGACTTACCAACATTAGTTGGATACAACTGTACATGTGTGTGTCATTGAATAAGTCATAGACTTGACCTAACCATAGTTAGATAATGGTTAGAAAAACCTAGTGTAACTCTCTCAAAGAGTGACAAAATGGATGAATACGAGAAGATAAGGAAGATGAGCTGAAGGCTTATGGTTTTGCTCCACTCTCTATCTCTCCCTCTCTTTCAATATAAATTGCAGCAAGAAAACTATGCATCGTCTTCACAACAGAATGAAGATAAAAATGATTGTATGTTTATTATACAGCATATGATGAATGCAGTTATAGGAAAGGTGACACATGATGATATATGGTATGTTGATTCAGGTGCATCTGATCATATGACTAGTCATGTTGAATGGCTTGGAGAGATGCAGGACTTAAAAAATCCAGGTTATGTGCAGACGAGTGATGATTCATGTATTAACCCCAGCTCGAGATAGAAGAAAAAGAAGTAAAATACAGATGCAATGGAAAAAGCAAGGCACAAGGGCGGCCTCAAAAATTAAGTCAAATGCAAAAAGCACATTTTTAAATACAAGGTGCCCTAAAAAATGTTGTAAAAGAGAGCTAGGCTCCCTCTTATGCAAAATGTAAAAGGTAGGCATACATAGGCTAAAGAATAGGGCAAGTAGAATGGAAATGGAAAAGAGGACCTTGCCACAATGGCCGGTCATGTAAAAAAGGGATGGGTGCCCAAGGGATTTTAGGGCATATATATAAACTCCAAAAAGTGAATGAGAGCTCATTCTTTGGTGTGTGGCAAAAGTGGATTCATCTTCTTCTCTCCTTCTCCTCTCTTTGCTTGCTTGTGAGTGCTTGAGGGAGGGTGTGTGAGTGAGTGAGGGAGTGAGTATGTGAGGGTGAGGGATCCTGGAGGTGAAGCTCTCCATCATCTCCTCTCTTGTTCTTCTCTTCTCTTCTCTTGTCTTTTCTTGCGTGTGACTATGGAGGATGGAACCTGGAGGAGGAGGCTTGAGGATGCTTGAGCTTGCATCACAAATTGTGGAGCTATCAGAGTGCTTGAGAGAGAAGGAAACTTAATTGGGTATCAAGGTAAGCTCACTACACCCTTGTAGGATCGAAGGCGCATCAGCTAGGTGAGAGATAGCTATAGATGCTTGCTTGAAATGTTTGAAGGAATAAGCGGTCCGTGGGTCTTGGCAGTTGAGCATAAGCTCCCTCTACATTTTGGCTTCATTTGCTAGGACCAACGGATTCAAGCTTGAGCAGTTGCATGCCTCAAATCGAGCATCAAAGTAAGGGTTTCATCCCCGAATCAGAGCTTGAGTTAGATAGGAGTTTTTGGGTTTTTAATCAATGCTACAAGTAAGTATTTTTTGTTTTTGATGATTAGTTTAGTGGGAGAAATCATTTTAGTACTTTGCTTTTGACTTTTGTTGCATTTAGACTAGGTTAGGATCGAGAAATCACAGTGGGAAGCTTAGGATTTGCTGCTGTAAAAGAGGCCCAAACAAGGCATAAACATGGAAAAAATGAAAAAAATAGTGCTTAGATGTGTTGGAATTGCAAGGGGAGTGATTGCGAAGATTAAGGTTGTGTGCAGCAAGGGTTTAAGACCCCGGAAGGCAAGGAAAAGCCTCATTTGCAATCCTAGCTTTGAGAGAGAGAGAGAGAGAGAGAGAGAGAGAGAGAGAGAGAGAGAGAGAGAGAGAGATGTGCAATCACATCCACCATAGCCTCTTTGTAAGGAACAAACAAGGCAAAGAAACACATTGCAAATAAAGCCTTAGACGAGGTCATGTATGCATGGTTTATTAAAACCACAGTTGGTGAATACCACAGTCACTTTCCACCTTTCCTCACCTACCAATACCACCTACTGTAAAGGCACTCATCCCCACACTCATTCAATCATTCATTCTTATCACCTGTACTTGCATTATGTTTGGATAATATCAGTTTTTCTTCTTGCCAATGCTTATGTCTCAATATGATTGTCTATTTGCTCATCAGTGATCCTCCTTAGCATGCATCCTCAATATTTTAACATGGAGACCATGAGCTTACGTCAGATCAATCAAAGCATGCCAAATTTTTTTGCAAGATTCATGTATATGAGGCCCTTGCCCTACACCCATATTTGATTTCTAGAAAGTCTTGCTAGCTATTATAGCTCGAATCGCTAGATTTTGATTAGATCAGACCACTAGAATCGGACTCTACCATGTCACCACTCGAACCACCTCACCCTGTCCGATTTCAAGAGAATCGTACCCACTCCCTGGCTTGACCTGTCTGACCCCGAAAATTGGATATATCCAAATTACACCAACCACCCTATCCAATTAGACACACCCTATCTAATTGTGACAATCAGATATACCTGAATCGAACGGACCACTGGTAAATCGAACATTCAATTTTTAGAATTGAACCCTGTACAATTAGACACACCTTGATAGACAAAGTTGGGAATTTAATACCTCCCGGACGACGTAGACCGCAACCCACACTAGGAGAATTCACCGAACGCATTACAAGTAGTTCTAGATCTAGAAATCGTAGAGCTGAATGACCAGGAATAGTACCAATGCACTTAGCAAAAAATTCGACATGCTTAGAGCCATAGGCTGGCTAGCAGACCCCAAATTGACCTTGAACAAACTAAATGACACGGCTAGACCCTAGCAAGCAAAAATAAAGGCCAGGAACCGAGCTTAGAGTCCCATCAAGCCATCATTAGGGGAGTTTTGAGGTCTCAAAAATGCCCTATAAGCGATTCTAGAGAGAAAAAACATTTTAGAAAATAAAATAATTTTTTAGATTTTTAAAAACATTTATATTTTGATAAGTAAATATATAAAAATTTGTTAATAAGTCATTCATGAAATTCTCGTGGTCCCATCAAACCTAGAAATCTAGGCCACCATAAAGGTGACAAAGATTGTCATAATGAAGATCTTACTCATCCTCATTAAAGTGAAAACTAATATTCAATCTGAATTTTGTTCGTTGTTTGATTACTTCCCTCCATTCTCACTCCCTTCTTTCTTTCCCATCCTTACTAGTTTCTTCTTTGTTTTCCTTCTTATTTCTAATTCGCATAGTTTTTCAATCCAATCTTCTAATCACATCCTTAGCTATGGATCGGTCATCCAATGATCTTTGTAGCTCTAGTAAAAGACCTCTATATCATCTTCATATTGAGTTGAATAGTGAGTATGAACCAATAAGGAAGAGAACAAAACCCATTACTATTACAGAGTCTATGAAACATATACTTAGGTTTGAAGGAAAGAAAAATCTTGATCTTTGGTTGGATGCCAGGCTATATCCCAAAGATCCTAACAAAAATAGCACTCCGCCTTTCTATAATAGCTCTTCATTGTTGAGGTTCATTGTGATTATGGTTATAATGGGTTTCTGGGTTATACACTTAACTTGGTTGTAGAAAAAGATGTTCTCAAATTGGAGAACCATCTTTTATCAAAACATAACAACAAGTTGTTACAAAAGCTAGAGGGTTGTCATCAGAGGATTCATTCATTTGAGAAACACAACAAATCTTATCAACGAAAGAAAACTATTTTAGGCCTTCGAAATTGATAAAAGGCTCTTAAAAATATTGAGAGTCTCAAACGAGGTGGAGATGCTTGCAGTAAAAGAATCCAAGCAGTAAGATATATTTTTTTCACTTTAAAAATATTAAATATGGATTTGTTTATAATTGATTGTATTGATTTATGATGTTGATTTTGTTTAGGTCTCTTCTTCAACCAAATGCAAGTGAAAGAGAATCCTTAAAAGCATCTCAGTTTTATTATCTTCTTCCTTCAGTAGTTTCAAAAGATATTTTGGAGAAGAAAAAATTTAAAAAAGCAAAGAAACAATGCTTGGAGTAATTTATAAAGAATCGTTCTTTGGATAGTGAGTTAGTGCAGAAGACACTAGATAGTATTGGTATTAGTCGAGATGCTTATATACAACTTTTCCAGCTTTTACAATCAAATACGAAGCAAGAACTAGTACGCAATTGCATACTTCCAAGGCCATCTATGGTTAGAACTATCAGGCATAGAGTGAATAACAAAGCGATAGAGATTCTGGGTGAGCCTTTCCATATCAAGGCTAGCTTCAAGGGCAAGAAAAAGGAATTTGTATTCAATGAATTTAACAATATTTTCCTTGACTTTCCCACCCTACAATGTTTAATGATCAGATTCTTTGACTTTTCATTAGAAGAGGCACAAGGAGTGGCTAGATTTGTGGTTAAACTTGATGAAAGTGAGATTTTGAAATGCACAAAACTAGAGAGGGTCTCTATTACCTTGATGAATAGAGCACTTTCATCAAATCACTACAATCACTCAATGTCATTTAGTGTTCAATCAGAATACAACATCTGGTGGCTAGGAGCATTCGAAGTAGATACAAAGGATTTTGATATATTGTATTGGGTTTTTCATCAAACACCAATACCTAATGTTATTAAGAGACAAGAAGTAGGAGAGGAGCTATTAGTTGAAGGATTTGGGAAGAACTACAGGATTGAGTGGCACATAACTGGTGACTTAAAGACACTCAAATGTATGTATCAAACGGAGCCAACTCCGAATCTCCTTGCTTATAGTGCATATCCACAACCACAAAGTTGAACTCAAGAAATTGGAATAGAGCTCCCTCTAGGCACAACAAGGATCCACCGTTTAAGCTAGTCATAGATCCACAGTTGATTCCGATAAAAAGGGAAATCTGCTTCCCACTTCTTGAATTTCTCATCAATAAGGCTAAACCTTGTTTATTGCAAAGTTTTTCTAGCAACATTGGTAGCTTCCACTACATCACTGTAATGGACAAATCCCTCAATCTCTAGGCCTTCAATATGTCCATCATAAAACTCCCTATAATCCTTCAGTTTGTATTGAAGTTCCTTCAAGAGCTCTTGCAAATCAAAAGAAACATTAAGCATATCTCTTATGCAAACAAATTTGGATGAATTTCCAGTTGCATGGAGGAAATCAAAGAGCTTCTCATCATAGGTATCCTCTAGATCCTCTTCCTCCATTCCCTCTAGAGAAAACTTCCATTTAGTCATCCCGATTACTCATAGATCCCAATCCTGAAACAACAACACAGGTTTAGAGAAACAATATACGAATTTACATTTGCTCACAACCAAAAAAATTGTCTAAGCTATGTGTGACATGCTCACTGAGAAAACTTGGGCAAGACATCAATGTGAAACTAGAACAATGAGCCACAGTGACAATTTATTTCATTAATCTTGGATATCTAAATCCTTATATCATACTCCACATTTGCAAATGCTTGGATAACATAGCATACATGTTAAATGGTACAAAACAAAACAACAATGCCTTATGAAACACAAATTGACCCTTTGGGCAGCAAAGCAGGCATAACATTTTGCATTTCATCGAGCAGACACTATTTTAGTTAGAGGATTTATGAAACGTGACAACAGGTTTCTGAAACTCTCTACAGGTTAACAATTTCACGTTTCATACGACAATCAATCATTTCATATGAAAAAAAACAATTTTAATGATCTTCGATTCCTCCAAATACTCATTGAACTATTTTTCAAAGATTGCAAAAAAATAGTAATAATATAAGTTTGTTACCCAAAAATTAAATTGCTTCCTCAATATAAATGGGCCTTCTTGAGAACACACTTACTTTGGGCTTGCGATGCTTTGTTGAGGATATGGTTGTAGAATAGAAATCAAATTGCTTGGAAGAAAATTTTGCATAAACACGAGCCTGAGTTCTTGTATAACGGTTGCCATGCATTTGTTCAGAAAAAAACCCTACACTCATTCAAAAGAGCTATATTTATAGTGAAACTGAAAAGGCTAAAAGTTCTCTTTTACACTAAAAAGCGGTGCCATAAAAGCACCATCATGTCTAAAAACGTCAGTGACACGTAGCACAAGTTTTGAGGCAACAACAGTCTACATGGCACACGTGTGCCAAGTTTATTACGTATTATAGCAACCACACGTGTGAACAAAAGTCCTTTTAAAACCAATTTTTGAACCACAAAAGTGTTTTTTTGAAGAGATCAAGCCCTTTTCCCTCCTCTGAAACACCAGCACAAGGCGACTTTGTCACATCAAAAATTTCTTTAGCACCCTCCAAGACAAGGTAAGATTTCATCACCTCGCACAAAACGTGCTAAAGTCTTAGAAATGTAATTATCTTAAAAATTCTTAGTAAGCTCAATAGCAATATTCATTTTACCAAAATTATCTTTGAAATCTTCTCTGAACCTGTCAGAAAAAAATCAAAAAATCTTGATGACTAAAATGTGATAAGGCCTAGCTCTCCCCATGTAGATTTGTCATATCCCATTTCATATGTCGAGAAGGGCTCTACAATTGATTAAAATAGCTCAATCTTATGCTAAGATTGGTTTGAATAACTAAATGTATTGATTACTATGCTTCTGCATTCAAGAAACAACAAATTTAAAAGATCTTGATAAGTCCAATAACAAAAACATATTCTACTTGCTTACGGACTTATTTTTCAAATTGTTTCTGAATTTGACCAAAATTTTCACAAAAAAACGTGATATATGAAACACAAAAAATCATATGTCTCCCTTACCTAGAAGTCCCAGGTCGTATTTCATAAGTCAGAGGGCTGTATTGTTCAATAGAAATTCAAGTTGGAAGGTTAGTAGAAATTTGATGAATTATTAAAGTTTAATTTTATCATTTGATAAAATAAGTTATTGTCAAAGTGTAAATATATGATTGGCTTGGGATTGAAACTATTTGAGTAGTGTTTGTTTACCACTAAGTGATTGCAAATGACATTATATTAGATTTTGGGGATCTTTCCTAATTTTGAGTTGTTTTTTGTTTTATTTGGAGAAGTCACATGGCTAGAACTAAGGCTACTGCAAGAAAGCAGAAAGTTGATCCTAGAGGTCTTGCTTCAGTCCTACAAGCCTTCCAAACTTACAAGGAAATCAAAGCCAAGGAGAAATTTTTCACAGCAGGTTAGATGTCTAAAGGAGATTAGAAGTGCAATGAAGGCTCCAGATAATGCAATTCCAAAACTACCTTTTTAGAGGCTTGTCAAGGAAATTTGTGACAAGCATAGACTTGATTGTTTTAGATGGACAAGGGTAGCTCTCAATTGCATTCAAGAGGCTACATAAGATTTTTTGATTGAGTTTTTTCAAGATTCCTATATATGTGTTGCTCATGCACATAGGCTTACACTTATGGACAAAGACATGATAATTCTTAGGAGATTGAGATATAGGTTTTCAAAGGTCCTTGAGCCAGTCCCCCTTTTTGATGCAAAAGCTTTTAATATTTTAAATGTGTCTCCATATAGAAAAAAGAAAGGTGATTCAGGTCCTAAGGTTAAAGATGTCACACATGAAAAAGACACAAGACTATATGAGAAATATGAAAAGGCCACAAAAGAGCAAGCAAATAAATGGAGGGAGTATAAAAGAAATAAGGAAGAAGAAAAGAAATCAAATCAGCTCCTATCTTGTGAAGAAGAGCTATCTACCCTTCTTGAAAGGATTGGTGACCCTAAGGGCTTCAATGTATGTTGCTTTTTACCTAATGATATTAACAAAAGATCTGACATTATATTTTTTTACTCTGATTGTATTCAAATCCTCAAGAATAAAATGAGAGAAGTAAATGACTCTATTCTTCTTGCTGGGATGAGGTATAATATATCAAAATTTATTTTTACTCACTATTATTTTCTAGCAATAGGCTTTCATGTTGATTCTTACTATGATATCCATTTCTTTGCTAGGTGTGTAATTCATGAGCTTCCCTTTGATATACAATAAAAAGTTGAGGTTCTTGATCCATCTATCTCATACTATATGAGGAGTGAGCTTGATCCAAGTGCATTTGACCATTGGTTCAATTTAATTGACTTTGAAACTTTGGAGCTTCTTCTAATTCCATACAATGAAAAGTAAATAATTTAATATTTTGTTAGATTTTATGAGATCTTGTTTTTCTAGATTATTTAAATATTTTTGTTTTCAGTACTCATTGGAGCCTAAATAATTTGATATTTTGTTAGATTTTATGAGATCTTATTTTGCTAGATTATTTAAATATTTTTATTTTTAGTACTCATTGGAGCCTAATTGGATAGACTGTGTAGAGAGGCAATGTTTCCTCATCAATTCTATGAAAGGAAGCCATGGAAATGCCAAGTTGTAAGTTATATAATCCAAGGTCTTATTGATATTTTTATCTTTCTTTTTTTAATTACTCTCAATTTTATTGTCTTTCTGGTACACATAGCTATAAAAAGATTGATTGAAATGCTAGAGAAAAAGCCTCCCATGCCTTTTGGTTTACTTGCAACAATGCAATATAGACAAGATGCTGTAAGGTCTTGATTTGAATGGTTGGAACATAATAAGAAAATTTATTCTATAAACAACCATAAACAAGTTTCATAGTTTTACTTTATATTGTTGATTGCAGTGTCCTCATTAGGATGGTAGTCACTCTTGTGACCAGAAGATTGGTTAGGTTTATTTATCTCAATGAAGATAAAATTATAAAGGTAATGTGAAAGATACTAAACTTTAATATTGAGGTTTGTTGCAAAATAGTCCATTGATGATAATAATATAGTCCATTGTAAAAAATAACAATGAACTAAAAATCTTTTCTTACAAATGTATGATAGTTTACAAGGGATTTCTATACAAGTGAGCATGTTTGGTATATAAGAGCAAAGGTCGTGAAGTACATAATGGGCAATTGTATGCAACTGACAAGAATGGACAATAGTGGGGGCTTGGACATTAAAGGAGAGGAGGTGAATGTAATTGCAGCAAGTGAAGCTATGCCTTCAACACCCAAGGCAATCAAAGCATCAAAGAAAGGAAAAAGGACTCCTAAAAAGGATGTCCCTTCTCCTAAGCAAAGTTCTCAAAAAAAGAAGTAGCTTTGCCTCGTTGCTTGTAAGCCCATGTGTGTATAAGTCATGGAGATTGATGACAAAAATTTGCCACAAAATTTGTACATGTATTTTATATTGATAGTAAAGAGATCTTTTCTTCAATATCCTTGCATTGTATATTCTTCTCTCTCCTTATTGATACATGCAAAAAATATGTTGCAAATGTTTAATAATTAGGAAGTGGAATCAGATATACACCTAAGTGGATATAATATGATATAAAAACTTACTCGTTTGTTATTAAGTTGCAACACAAATTAGCATGGTAGTTCAATATCTTCATATTGTAAATCCATCCTCACATGATGTAGCATACATGATGATCTAATCTTTAGGATTGCAATAATGTGCTCATTGAACCAAACGTCAAGATCCACTATAGGATCTTTGCTAAAATTATCAAGATTTTGGTCTAAAGCAACTAGACTTCCACCAACATAATGCCATCTATTATAATAAAAGTAAAGGATGAATTTTGAGTAGCAATCATATATTTACAAGCTATAGAGTCTTGATCTGTCTTACAATTAATTTTTCATTATGTCCTAGTGTCCCATCCCTCATCAACAAATTGTATGACATGATCATATGAAAGCACTCAAAGCTTGAAAAAACGGGCAAAGGAAGGGGGAATATTGATTCCCATTGGCTGCGCTGTATGGGGACAATATAAGAATGATCATAAAAGAATATTCCATTCTCTACAAGCTCTATCTTCTCTCTACATTTGTACATTTCTTCTCCAATCGAACCATGCATCACATCAATAACATCAACAATAGACTTGACTAGTTGCCATTCCTCAATATCAGAGGGACAGACATCTATAAGACAAACAGACAAATGTTATAATAAAAAACCTTAAACAAATTTCAAGAAAAGAAAGAATTTAAGAATCAAATTCTTAAAATTTGGTTTATACATTGGAAGATTTGAAGTTCGAGGTTCCAAATATAGCTCTCTATGCATAAACACACATTGCACCAATACCTCTTTTATGCTATTCTTATTTACTCCAAGCTTGAAATCTCAGATTCCACCCTTCCAAGCAAAAATGAACGAGCTTTCATATCTTTGCCTTTTTCCACGTTTTTCCTGTTGCATGGTGATCCAACTACTTTTGCTAATGATTGTAGAAATCCATCTTCCATTTTTTTGGAATGAGTTAAACATTGATATGGATGTGATTTGGGAGCTTGGATGCCTTGTTGAAGGTCAAATGTCTGTATCCATAGCACAAAGAGAGAGAGAGAGAGAGAGAGAGAGAGAGAAGAGAGAGAGAGAGAGAGAGAGAGAGAGAGAGAGAGAGAGAGAGAGAGAGAGAGAGAGAGAGAGAGAGAGAGAGAGAGAGAGAGAGAGAGAGCTTGGATGCCTTGTTGAAGGTTGAACGTCTGTATCCATAGCAGAGGGAGAGAGAGAAGACTAGGCTACCACAAAGGAGGAAAAAACACAAGAGGGACAAAAGAAAGGAGGGAAAAAAATATGTACCAAGCTTTTTACTAATTTGAATTTAGAGTAAACTTGTCATTATCATTAATCCAAACATATCATTAAATAAAAGTGGTCAAGACTATATATCATTAATGCAAAGAATATCATAATCATGAATATAAGAGGCTAAAAATAGAATATCATCAATATCATAATCTCATCAATAACTTAGTGGAGCACGAGACCGCAGATATAGCAAAGACCAGCTCAGATTGCAAACGTGACAAGGAACTTGATTCGGGAGGTTTCCTAGAGAAGATCTAGCAAATGGTGAATGAATATGATGCTCAAAGACCACCATGGTAGACCTGTGTGGAGGCTGTCATATAGATCTCAAAGAGGAAAGAAAGCTAGCACACAAGGCTCTATAGGGCATAGTGGCTTATAACTAGGATCAACAGACTAGGAGCTTATGCCAGAACATGGAAATTTGAGAGATCCAGTGAGTGCTAGCCCTAGCAAGTAGAAATTGGACAAGACCAGATGCAAAGGAAGAGAGAGCGCTAGAAGGAGATCTCATGCTGAGTGAGCTTCTGACAAAGTGATTGCTAGATAACACGGCATTATAGGCAAAGTATTGTCGCACTAGCAACGTCACTACTCGCAGGACTAGGAGTTAACCACGGCTCTAAGAGCCAATCAAAAAATCCCGTTGTTGCAAAGCAGCTAGATAAATACGAGCCGAAAGATGACCCGTATAGCTTTATGGGATAGTTCGAGTAGGTTTGCGAGGCCAATGGCCTCACCAACCTTACTCAAGTCTCATAAGCATTAACTCTATGCTTAGGTGGAGCTAAGGGAAGGACTTGGTACACAAGTCTAGAGGCTACTGAGCGAGCTAACTTCAATAGCCTTAAAAGTAGCTTCATTAAGAGATTCTTTGAGCCACGATACTCTGATAACCTACTAGTGTGGCTAATAAATGTCACGTAGAGGGATAAGGAAGATATCCGAAATTACATGAGCCATGTGAGGAGTCTCTTCAAGAGAATCCCAACTAGTGAGTGACCAACCAAAAGAGCAGTGTCCACAGTATTCATTAATGGAATACGAAGCGAAGAGCTCTACAAGACCTTGGTAGGCAACTCGTGCTTACAGTGAGATGCACTAGCTAGGGTCTTTAAAGAGGGCATTAGAGTGGATGAACAACTTAAGGAGAGAAGCTCTAGGAGATAGAATCCAAAGGAGACTACCTCTAGGAATTTTGAGAGAGTTTTGACGACAAGCAAAAGATCCATGCCCAAGTACTCAGGATAAAGGAAAGCGCACTGACTCAAGCCAAGAGCTAGCAGAGATGAAGATGGAGCTAGCTAGATTACAAGAGATGATGAGACGACCAACACGCCCTCACGTCCAATGTGTGTATTGTGGTGGTAGAAACCACATCAGGTCCCTAGGTCCCGACCTTGCACCAATTGCGGTAGGTTCGGCCATGATGCCATGCATTGCAGACTACCGAGGAGACTCTCGACTCGCAATCATACAAACAGCCTTACCTAGTGAATAGGCCACCAAACTTCTTCAGAAGGGGAGCCCCATTGGCTCTCCTGGCACCCAATGATGCCAAGCTATCCATTCCTAGGATGGAGATAAACCCTACAGGCATAGCTAGACCACCTAGACCCTACGTGACCCATCCAACGAGTAATGCTCCAGTCCACTACATGTGGAGGAGCCAAACAATGAAGAGCCTATGTGCATACTTACATCTCGTATGATGAAGAGGGAAATGTAGTCCTTATGGACTATCGACCACAGTACCGGTGATGGCGTTAGGTAGAGGAAGTGGTAGAGGCTTAGGAGGGCAGATCCAAGAGCCAATCACGTGTTGGACTTGCAATCACCCAGGATGTGTCTCTTTGCGCGGCTCTGAAAGGGAGCAAGAAAATCAAGACAAGGCTGATCTGAGATGTGTTGAATGCAAAATCACACATCTCTTTGTTGATTTCCCTAGATGGAAGCCATCCTCTAATTTAGCAAACAAGCCGTCTTTCCCATTGGGGTTTTTTGGTATCGAGACACTTGACAAGGAGGCCACGCCTATCCCGTTTCATGTCATGGTCTGTGCACAAACAAAGAAAGCTAGCATATCATTGCCAGAGCCTAGCAACTTAGACGTAGCCTCAATCAGAAAGAAAAGCCACAGGAGAAGAAAGAAGAAACTAGACGTAAAGGTCACGTTGAAAATGGAGAGTGCTACAACACTGCATGTTGTTGGAAAGAAAGTGACAGATGCAGAAGTAGAAACATTAGCTCCAAGGACGGTAGAGAAGGGAAGTGCAAAGGTCAGGGGAGTACCCCAACTCAAAGTGCCAACTTGAAGCCATCAAAAAAGTGAAGGAGTGGGTGAAAGAAGCCTACTAGAAACACTTAAAAGATGTGTCAAGATTGTGGGAGAGAAGGAAGGAGTCTCGCTTGAAGCTTTCTTGCTTGCACAATGGGGGAAGACACACAAGGGTGGAGGCTGAAAACAGTTTTCCTCTTCTTAGTTGTGTAAGCCAAAAGAACTCAAGTACAAAGAAATAGAAGAACCCTATATATGGGTCTCAAACCAAACTCAACTAACTAAGGTGGCATACTAACTGAGCCACGAACTAGAGTAGATAAGGATAGCTATCATGTAGCTATTATTCATGGGCGGTGTACCAACCGCGTCTGCAACTGACAAGTCGGTGACATAAATATACAACGGTCACCCTGGCGTATCACGAGTGGAGCTCGATATCTCAACACTCCCCCTCGAGCTCAATCCCAATTCCTGCACACCAAGCAGGTCTCTAAACTTGCGCAGCTTCTCTGCGCCCAATGCCTTCGTGAATATGTCAGCTACCTGATCCTCTGTGCTGACATAAACTAGATCAATAAGACCTAGTAAAACCCTCTCTCGCACATAGTGATAATGCACCTCAATGTGCTTTGTTCTAGCATGATAGACTGGGTTATTTGCCAAGTGTATACTGCTCATGTTGTCACAATAAATGACAACTGGCCCATCTGTAGCCTGATGCATATCATAAAGTAGCTTATGCAACCAAGCTACCTCACATGCAGCCATTGCTGCACCCCTGTACTCAGCCTCTGTGCTCGACAAGGCAACTGTAGGCTGTTTCTTGCTGCTCCAAGTGACTGCAGCACTCCCAAAAGAGAATACATATCCACTGGTAGATCGTCTATCAGAAATACTACCAGCCCAATCAGCATCAGTGTATCCATGCAACTGTATCTGAACCCCAGTCTCATAAAATAGTCCATACTGCAATGTGGACTTCACATACCTAAGTATGCGTCTAGCTGCATCCAAATGTGGTTTCCTTGGAGCCTGCATAAACTGACTTACCAATCCAACAGCATAGCTCAAATCTGGCCTGGTAATAGTCATATAAATCAAACTTCCTACTATGCGTCTGTACATAGTAGGGTCTTCTAGAAGTTCACCTGCATCTGTGCTCAGCTTCACATTTTGCTCCAAAGGAACTGAAATAGGCTTACAGCCTGTCATCCCATATTTGGACAGCATGTCCAATCCATATTGCCTCTGCAAGAGCTGTATCCCACTTGGTGATCTAATCACCTCAATGCCCAAGAAATAACGCAGCTCTCCCAAGTCCTTCATCTCAAACTTCTGCTTCAATAGCATTTTCACATGAAGGATATCTTCATCACTGTCACCTGTCATAATCAAATCATCAACATAAATGACAAGCAGCATAATACCTTTCTCTGTTTTTCTCACATAAAGTGAGAAATCTGCCTTGGAAATCTGAAAGCCAATAGTGACAAGATACTGTCCTATCTTGTCAGACCATGCTCTAGGTGCTTGCTTCAAGCCATACAAGGCTTTCTTCAACCTGCAAACAAACTCAGGATGAACAGCATGCACATAACCTGGTGGCTGCTCCATATAGACCTCTTCTTGCAAATCACCATGCAAGAAGGCATTCTTTACATCCATCTGATGTAAAGACCATCCCTTTGATGCAGCCATAGCAATGACTGCTCTTACGGTTGCCATCCTTGCAACCGGACTAAATGTTTCTTCATAGTCAATGCCATATGTTTGTGCATACCCCTTGACTACTAATCTTGCCTTGTATCTGTTCACAGAACCATCAGCATTGTGCTTCACCTTATAAACCCACTTACAGCCAATTGCATTCTTACCTTTAGGCAAAGGTACTAACTCCCATGTAGCATTTGCTTCCAAGGCATCCATTTCTTCATCCATGGCTTTCTCCCATTTTTCTTTTCCCATGGCTTGCTCAAAAGATGTGGGTTCTGGTTCTTGTATCACTTTGACCATATATGCATAGTGAATGGCTGTAAATCCATCATATTTCAGCCTATCCACAGGATACCTAGCTCTTGTAGACCTGCGCAAAGTAGGTTCACTCCCAGGTGCTCTCAAAACATCCCTGGTCTTCCTTACTCCAGGTGTAACAATAGAAGGAATACCCAACTCATCATCAATGCTCTGTTCTGAGCCACTGGATTCACCATCCACATAAGAGTGACCTGCATTCACATCAAACATGGGCTGATCAACCTTCTCTTTTCCTTTTCGTGATACCTGCATACCACTATCTGCATTGCTTTGAGAAGATTCTCCTGATCTCAATCTGCCTGTCCATGGCGAAGAATGTGAACCACTGCTAGAGGACGCTCCAGGTCCACTAATATTTTGTGACTGCTGCTGTGAATTCTGTGTAGCATTACCATTTTGTGCATCTTCATCATCAATCACATTTACTGGTTTATACCAGCTACTCATCTCATCAAAAACAACATCTCTGCTCACTGTAAACTTACGAGTAGAAGGGTTATAGCATCTATACCCTTTTTGCTGCAGAGAGTAACCAATAAAGATGCACTTCTCAGCTTTTGGATCCAACTTGGATCTCAGCTCATCTGGCACATGTACATAGGCAATGCAACCAAAAATTTTCAAATGAGAAATATCTGGTTTCCTACCAGTATACCTCTCCTCTGGAGTCATTCCATGTATTGCTGCAGTGGGAGTCCTGTTCATTATGTAGACTGCTGTAGCAACTGCTTCAGCCCAATAAAAATCTGGCAAGTCTTTTTCATTGAGCATGGCACGAGATACCTCTCCAATATGCCTGTTTTTCCTTTCTGCAATTCCATTTTGTTGTGGGGTATAACTGCATGAATATTGCTGCTTTATGCCATGCTCCTGCAAGAACTTTGCAAACTCATTTGAGAGGTACTCTCCCCCTCCATCTGACCTTAGGCATTTTATCTGCAAGCCTGTTTCTTTTTCAACCATAGCTTTAAGAGTTTTGAAATGCCCAAAAACTTCACTTTTCTTTTTCATAAAATACACCCAAACTTTTCTGCTATAGTCATCAATAAAACTGACAAAATAATGACAGCCTCCAAGAGATGCAGCTTTAGTTGTCCACACATCAGAGTGAATTAATTCCAATGGCTTCTCACTCTCTTGAACATGTCTAGGAAATGGTTTCCTTGCCTGTTTTCCAAACTGACAGGCTTCACATACCTTATGCATTTCTGCAACCTTGAATTTGGGCAATCCTGCAACAATATTTTGGGCCTGCATTGATTTAAGTCGCTGTACATTAACATGACCAATGCGTTTATGCCAGATATCAATATCTGCAACTACACCGGTCCCATGTGCAAACATTGCTGCACTCAATTCAGACATGTCTGCATCCAATGTAAACATTCTGCCCTTCTTCTTTCCTTTTGCTATCAAGCGACCTTTATTTTTCATATCCTCAACAAAGCATCCATGAGGATTAAATCTGACCTGCAAGCCCTGTTCAACCATTTGACCAACTGAAACCAGATTCTTGGTGATATTCGGGACATGAAATACATCGGACAGGTATTTCTTTTTCCCACCCTGCATAGACAAGGGAATTTTTCCAATCTGCACAATAGGATGTGCAGTATCATCACCAGTCTCCACAAATCCTGGTTTTTCCATTTTCCTTGCATCCTCCATCCATTCTGCATGACCTGTCATGTGGTTTGATGCACCTGAGTCAACATACCATACATCATTGCTTTCTTCTACACTTGTCATAGAATTGTTCATATGCTGCACCATGAACAAATGCTCATTTCTGTCATCACCCTGTCTACTAGAAGATGCATAATTCCCTTGTTGCAGTTTTCCATTCATGATGTCATTCTGCTTTTTATAGCAGTCTTTAGCCATATGACCCATTTTACCACAGTAGTAGCATTCAACATTACTGTTTGCATTTTGGCCTCTTTGCCATCCACCACGACCTCTTTGGCTCCCCCTGCCTCTAGAGTTACCACGTCCTCCTCCATAGGACTGGTTTTCTTGAGTTTGCTGCATATTCTGATTTCTGCCACGGCCTCCAAATCGACCTCCTCTACCTCTGCCTCTACCTCTTCCAGCATTTGAGTAGAAGACAGCTTCTTTTGAAGTTCCTCCTGAAGAAGATGCACCACCATTTCTCTGTTCCTCAGAAATTAGAAGAGCAATCAACTCCTCAAAATCAGGAAATCTTTCACGAACTGAAATGGATGTCCGAAACTGTGCATAATCCTTTCCTAGACCATTCAAGGTCACGGAAACTAAATCATCATCTTCCACTGGCGACCCAATGGAAGCAAGTGCATCTGCAATCTTCTTCACCTTCATGTGGTAGTCGTTGATGCTCATACTTTCTCTTTGCACATTATGCAACTCTTGCTTGAGCTGCATTTTCCTGGCTTGCGTATTTGTGCTATACATTTTTGACAAAGTATCCCATGCCTCCTTTGGCGTACTTGCATCCTGAATGTGCACAATCATAGAGTCTGAAATACTGATAGACAGCCAATACATAACTTTCCTGGCTCTCTCATGCCATGTTTTAAATGCCTGCATTTGTTGTTGATTAGGAACATCAGGAAGAACTGGTTCTTCTTCATTTCCTGCAACAAATTCCCAATATCCTTTTCCCATAAGGAAATTCGTCATTCTAAACTTCCATGCCTGGAAGTTGTTCTTGTCAAGCTTTTCAGTGACAATCTGTGAAAGAGAATCAGACGCCATTACAGAATACTGGAAGAAATTCTGTCACTGCAAAAAACACAGCTTCACCCTCACAAGGGCAAATCTGCAAAACTGGCGAAGGTGGTATTTGACCACACAGTCACTTCCTAGTGACGATTTTGCATAAACAGGAACCAAGGATGATTCTGAAACTCCCAATGTCTCTGCGCACAAGCATACGATGCAATTTCTACAGTAACTTTTCACCGACCTGTAGAACAGTGGTCGCACAGCATAAAACTGAGCCTTTTCTTGAGTGCGTGCAGAAAACTTCCGTCTGCAAAACAGGCCCCGAAATGGCCTCAAATCTAAAAAACAAGGTCGCCAAGGGCTAAAGCCCTTTCCGCAGCATATACTGCCCTCTTGCTTCACCGCGAAGGGCGTCTCAACCTGAGACAATGCACTCCTGCAATTTCCGGCTGTGCTACCTGCAGAGATCTGCTCCCAAAACAGGAAATGAAAGCAACACTGCTCCTCTTACCAGACCACTGCGAGCTTGGCTTGCTTTCTTGAGCTCCTTACCACGAACAAGGCTCTGATACCATGTCAAGATTGTGGGAGAGAAGGAAGGAGTCTCGCTTGAAGCTTTCTTGCTTGCACAATGGGGGAAGACACACAAGGGTGGAGGCTGAAAACAGTTTTCCTCTTCTTAGTTGTGTAAGCCAAAAGAACTCAAGTACAAAGAAATAGAAGAACCCTATATATGGGTCTCAAACCAAACTCAACTAACTAAGGTGGCATACTAACTGAGCCACGAACTAGAGTAGATAAGGATAGCTATCATGTAGCTATTATTCATGGGCGGTGTACCAACCGCGTCTGCAACTGACAAGTCGGTGACATAAATATACAACGGTCACCCTGGCGTATCACGAGTGGAGCTCGATATCTCAACAAGATGTTGAGCCCATATTGGAAGATGAGATTGATGATCTCTCGAGCATAAGCACACCAGTGTTTCCTCCACGATCATAATCGAGAGATGCGATTGCACCACAAGTAGTGCCACTTAGAAAATCCTAAATGCTACAGGCCAACGAATCAGTCAAGGCCATTGGCCAAGAAACTTAGGGATGGGAGAGCGGCAAGCAACTAGTGTTAGAAGTCAAGCTCAGTAGGTACGCCTTTATGTGTGACCGACATCTGTGACAGCTAGGTGTGTGCTGTCTCCATGTGACTACATTGAATAAGTCGGGTTTGTGTTAGTAGGTGACCTGACTAGAGTTAGTTAGTCTAGTCAACACTAAGACAAGGTTACTTTACATTGTATTGTGTGCTTCTCAGTTAATGTGGAATAATGAAGAAAGCTATGGGAACCTGAAGGTTCATGGAGATTGAGTTTCCCTGTCTCTCTCTCTCTCTCATCTTTGAACACGGTATCAAAGCGTTGCCAGTTTGAGCTCTCTGGAGCAGGAGGAAGTCAAGAAGACTTGCAGGAGTGGAAGATCAAGGGTTCTCAAAGATCAAACAAGCTGTCATTGTGATGGAAGGTAGGCATTGTGTGATTGCTTACTCTATGGTTCAAGCTACTGTCTGTGGCTTGTTTAGAGCCTTGTGAAGGGGGTATTAAGCACTAGTGTGTGCTTCATCATCATCACCATCATCAAATCGAGTTGTTGGAGTAGAGGATAGATTTGCGCAAACTGCGCTTGTATTTTGCAGACATCTTCGTGGCTGAAAAACATCATATGCAAGTGATATGAAGTGGCTAAATGCCTGACAGAGACTAGTGGAAGGTACTTGAAGAGTACAAGGTGTAAATGCTTATGTGAGAGCTCACCTATGAGCTAAGAACAAAGACTGTAGGTCTGCAACAAACAGTGGCCTGTTGTATACAGGCATTACAAAGCATGTATGCATTTATGACATGAATCTGGAGCCCTCAAACATACCCAGAAGCATCGATGGAGCAAAGGTATATGCCAGGAGGACATATGTACTTGTTGATGAAATGCATTTGAGCTAAAGTTGCTCACTGAAATCATTCAGATCTGAAATATGTTAATGGCTGAAAACTGTCATACACAGTGAATGACAAGCATTGTATCTTGCTGAAGCAATACATGTCACTTTGGAGCTTCTATCACCTATATGAACTGACATATGCATGATGAATGTATGGAGGATTGAGGAAAGCATTGGATGCTACTAAATATTCAAATCTAAACCTGAAATAAGTCCCTTGACAGTGCTTGGGCTGGTTGTGAATAGCCATGGTTATGAATAGTCATGTACTCTTTGACAGTGATTAATGAAGACAGGTTGTCTATGCCTACTCAAATGCTCACGTATTGAACTTGCCACTATAAAGTAAATGTATGACATGTCTTGAGGACTTTTGAAGCTGAAATACATCTTGGTTGCCAGAATATTGGTTGTTTGTGATCTGTAAGTAAATTTATGTCACTTATACTTGTTGGTTATGCACTGTTTTGTGCCTCTGTGCTTATGTCTTGACTGCCAAATGTACTAGCAGATATCTGGGAAGTTTTGGGACATGTATGACATGAATATCACTCAATTTTGACCTTGGAATTGCTGCTGGTTACTCATAGTTTACAGTTTTTAGACTGCATGTATTCACCCTAGCAGTGAGGTTGTAGAAGCTTAAGCTGAAGCAAGTACATAGCTTATGTACTGACAGTTATACCTACAGCTGAGACCACTTGTTTGTGGGCTATTTTGGGTTATCAGTGGGCTGAAATACCCTGGTTTTTTTACTGCAATTAATTGCAAAAAACTGTCATAAACTCTTGTGGACTGAACTTGGTCAGTGATACTTATCGACTTGCAAGGAGTCAGGCACTTGATAGACAGTCTATTGCATCATGGCTAATGCACATGGGACTGACAATATCACTCAGATAGTTGGAGAAAAGTTAGACAACAAGAACTTTGCATTATGGAAATTCAGGATGAAAAACTTTCTGGTTGGCAGAGGTTATTGGGATCTATGTACAGGAGATGAGGCTGCTCCTAAGTTGCTTGCAACGAATCCAACTAATGAACAAAAAAGAGCTTATAGGCTATGGAATGAGAGAGCATGCAAGGTGCTGCATTGGTTTTCTCTATGTATATTTGATGCTATGGTAATTCAAATCACTGGATGTGAGACTCCGAAGGATGCTTGGGACATACTGATGAAAAATTATGGAACCATGACACATGCACGAAAGATCCAGTTGAAACAGCAGTTCAACAACATGTCTAGGAATGGCAGGAGCATCCAGGTGTATACCACGGAGATTAAGACCATAGCTGATCAACTTGCTACCATTGGCTCAAGTGTATCAGAAGATGATATGATTGCTGTTGCCTTGAATGGATTAGGGAAAGAGTACAAAGTGTTTGACACATCCATCTCTGTTAGAGAAGAGGCCCCTACCTGGGAAGAGCTAGTTGCTTTGTTGTTGCATGAGGAGGTCAAACTTGGTTTGAATATAGGTTCCAGTGCATCTCAGAGTAGAGACACTGTGTTATACTCTAGGCAGTGTGGTAGAGGATTTAGATGTTGTGGTTCATTTCGAGGTTGTGGTGACACTCGTAATGCTTATGGACAGCAGCAGCAGTAGGGTAATTAGCTGGGTGCAAATACACAAGGCCAGCGTGGATCTGGCGGGTTAAGAGGCAGGGGGAGATCACCCCGAGGTAGAGGTGGTGGATCCGGTTCATGGCAGTCTTCTGATCAGTCCAACGGGGACAAAGACTGCCACTATTGTGGCAGGTATGGGCACATTGCAAAGGATTGCTACAAGAAGCAGGGAGATATTAAGGCAAAGGGCAGACAGCATGGGCACTATGCATCTTCCAGTGGTGCTCATGATGAGCAAGTTGATAGACTCTTTGCCATGCAGCATGTATCCAAAAATGCATCGAGACATGATAGAGATGATAGATGGTACATTGACTCTGGAGCGTCAAACCACATGACACCGCATGGAGAGTGGTTTGATGAGATAGTTGAAGGTACACATGGTCATGTATGTACTAGGGATGACACCCAATATGACATAAAGCATAAAGGGATTGTTCCTCTTATGATGCCTGATGGCAAGAAGAAAGGCCTGCATGATGTATTACATGTACCGACTATAACAAAGAATCTTTTGTATGTGGGTCAAATGGCAGAATAGAATCTGCAAGTGAGATTTAACAAAGATGGATGCTTCATTGAGGAGTATGGAAATGGCTACAAGTTAATTGCCAAGGGCAGAAGGGATGGCAGGATGTTTACATTGGATGCGACCATTCCGGGACTTAAGGCAGCCATGTTTACTCATGATGAGAGTGCCATTCAGGATGTAGAGATTTGGCACAAGTGGATTGGACATGTCAATGTACAAAAGCTGAAATCTATGCAACAAAAGTAAGTAGTACTTGGATTACCTAAATTCAAGTATAATGACTTTGGTCATGTATGCCCTGCATGTCAGTTTGGGAAGCAGGCACAATTTCCTTTCATGAAACATATAAAAAACAGCACTAGGCCTTTACAGTTGGTGCACTCTGATGTCTGGGGTCCTTCACATAATGCTTCTTTTGGAGGTGCACGGTATTATGTCTCATTTATTGATAATTTCAATAGGTACACTTGGCTTTATGTTTTGAAGCATAAAGATTATGTGTTTGATGCATTCAAAGACTTCAAGAAGCATGCTGAAAATGAGTTGGGCTGCTACATATCCTGTTTGAGATTGTTTGAGATTAGATGGAGGAGGTGAATATGACTCTAATTACTTTGACAGGTATCTTGCTAAATATGGGATCAGAAGACAGCTCACATGTAGCTATACATCGCAACAAAACGGTGTTGTAGAGAGGAAAAACAGGGTCCTGATGGAATCAGCTAGAGCTATGTTGAATGAGAAATGTCTGCCAAATGGTTATTGGGCTAAAGCAGTGATGACTGCTATCTATGTGCTGAATTGAACCCCTACAGTAGGAATTCATGATGTCACTCCATATGAGAGGCTGTATGGTCATAAACCTAATATTTCGCACTTGAAGGTATTTGGCAGCATTGCATATGTGTATATGCCAGATGAGAAGAGGAAGAAATTGGATCCTAAGGCAGTGAAGAGTGTGTTTGTGGGATATGCATAGGAACGGAAAGCTTATAAGTGTTATGTACCTTCTACGCATGAAACACTCGTAAGCAGAGATGTGGTATTTGATGAGTTAGCATCCTGGTATGGGAATCCTATTGCAGTGCCTATTGGTGGCTCACCCAGTATAAGTCATGCTAAAAATACTCCTGCAGAGAGAGTACTTCCATGAGTGGTCAAATAGGTGATGTATCATCTACAGTGAGTCCTTGGACATGACGATTGCATAACCACACTACTGCACCCACTAACACGGATATGTCAGTGAGGGGGAGAACAGATAAGGGAAAAGAAAAGGTTTTTGAAGATGTAACAGGTCCACTCACTGCAGGTTATGATTCATCTAGCACTGATAGCTTAGACAGTGAATTGGGGATTCCGTCTATCATGACGCCAGGTGCTAGGCAGAGTCGTTATGTGCCGCCTCATCAGAGACAAGCTCACAGTGAGCCATAGCTTAGGATATCAGAGAGGGTCAAATGACCTGTTGATAGGTATACTTACACTGGATATTCAGCCGGTCACTATGCTTATATGACGAAAGTAACAGGTTTTAGAGAACCAAGTAAGTTTGATGAGGCAGTTGCAGATGAGGATTGGCGTGCTGCTATGAATGAGGAATATTTAGCTTTGGCTGAAAATGGCACATGGGATTTGGTATAGTTGCCTGATGGCAAAACACCTATTGGCTACAAGTGGGTGTATAAGGTAAAATGTAAATCAGATGGATCATTGGAAAGATACAAGGCCAGGCTGGTTGCAAAAGGGTATGCGCAGCAGTATGGTCTTGATTATGAGGAGACGTTCAGCCCTGTAGCAAAGATGGCTACAGTTAGAACTGTGATTGCTTTGGCAGCAGCTAGAGGCTGGAAACTATGGTAGATGGACGTAAAGAATGCCTTTCTGAATGGAGAGTTATAGGAAGAAGTTTACATGGAACAGCCTGAAGGCTATGTGCATCCAAAATTTCCAACACATGTATGCCGGCTAAAAAAGGCATTATATGGGCTGAAACAGGCACCCAGAGTATGGAATGCTCGCACCAGCAGTTATTTGCAGCAACATGGTTTCCGATTGGGTGATGCTGATCATAGTTTGTTTGTGAAGAAGACAGATCGTGGCCATGTATTTCTAGTGGTCTATGTTGATGACTTAATCATTACAGGAGATGATGAAAGTGGGATTGCTGAAGTAAAGACATGTTTACAGGCTGAGTTTAAGGTCAAGGACCTAGGAGAGCTGAAATATTTTTTGGGGATTGAGGTTGTCTCTACACCTCAAGGCATATGGCTGCTACAGAAGCAGTATGCTCAGGACATGTTACAGAAATATGGTATGGCTGATTGCAAGCCTATGGATACACCTTTAGAGCTGAATGTCAAGCTGTAGATTGATGTTGGGACAGAGATTGAGAATGTTACCATGTACAGATAGATGGTAGGCAGCTTGATCTATCTCACGATCACTAGACCTGACTTGAGTTATGCTGTGGGGCTGATCAGTCAGTTCATGCAAAAGCCTCGCAAACCACACTTGGATGCAGTCAGGAGAATTCTGAGATATGTAAAGAGTACCACAGATCATGGATTGTTTTATGCATATGGGAAACCCCTTGACTTGATGGGGTATACTGATGCTGACTGGGCTGGTTGCACGTATGACAGGAGGTCAACCAATGGTTATGCATTTGGATTGGGTAGTAGCATGATCAGTTGGCAGAGTAAGAAACGACCTACAATTGCACTATCCAGTATGGAAGCGGAGTATCGTGGTGTAGCCTTAACGGCCTGTGAAGCTATGTGGTTACAGAAATTGTTGAATGACTTGGGAGTACACTTGGACAGCAAAGTCAAGCTGTACTGTGACAATTTGAGTAGTGTCATGTTAGCAAGCAATCCTGTTTATCATGCAAGATCGAAACACATTGAGGTTCACTACCATTTCATCAGGGAAATGGTTTTAGCAGATCAGATTGACTTGGAGCATGTGAAGACTGAAGACCAGGTAGCAGACATCTCTACCAAATCACTTGGTAAAGATAAGTTCATTCACTTTAGACAGCTACTTGGAGTGATGCAAATGACTTGAGTTTTATTTTTGAGCTTGAGGGGGAGTGTTAGAAGTCAAGCTCAGTAGGTACGTCTTTATGTGTGACCGACATCTGTGACAGCTAGGTGTGTGCTGTCTCCATGTGACTACATTGAATAAGTTGTGTTTGTGTTAGTAGGTGACCTGACTAAAGTTAGTCAGTCTAGTCAACACTAAGACTAGGTTACTTTACATTGTATTGTGTGCTTCTCACTTAGTGTGGAATAATGAAGAAAGCTATGGGAATCTGAAGGTTCATGGAGATTGAGTTTCCCTGTCTCTCTCTCTCTCATCTTTGAACAACTAGCAACCTCCTCAACACTCTAGTGACCACCCCAGTGTCTCTAAGCCTAGGAGATCTACTTAGGCAGTATCCAACACTGTGGCAAGAGTTGAAGCAGTGGGTTGAATGGTCAATGGAGCAAGCTATCGGCGCTGACTGGTATGAGAAAGATGCAAAAACACAGATACCAAGTTTGATGCTACACTCAATGCCAAAATCCTTACACGTCAATGCTTTGTAGGAGGGCACTAAAATGCATACTGTCTTTCTAGTCTTAGCTCTAGGCGATACCACAAGGAAAGGAATTGTAGACACGGGAGTGGGAGTTAGTGTGCTGAGCCATGCAGTGCTCCAGACCTGGGGTAATCCACTGGTCAAAATGGCTAGGTTTAATATCAGACTCGCTAACGGGATAAAATTAAAGCCATTTGGTGTATTAAAGAATTGGCGAGTATTGCAAGAGGCCAATTCTCAGTTGATTTTATAGTCATGAAGGGAGTGGACTATTGTATCCTGCTAGGCCAACCCTTGATGCGCAATGTGAGAATCATAGAAGTCTGGGGCAACGGTCTCATCTTCCTAGGCAATCGAACAGAAGCCATAAGAGTAGAGACGGACACCTAGAAGACCACATCAATCAACCTAGATGCCATCTCCACTATGTTGAAGAGTGACAGCCAGAATAGAAAATCTTACGGGCCACTGATGAAGGACGAGACATATCAAAACTTAGGAGATGATGAGCAATCACATGTATGATGAATATGAGGACTGATATTCCTTCAGTGATGACGAGAGTGAAGGGGAAACTGACATGATAGAATACGACACTAAGGGACGGGTGATAGAGAAAATACAAGTAGACTCCAAACCATGCAAGGAATTAGAATCGAAAGAGGATTCATGCGCATGGATTGTGATCACACCTGGTTGGAGAACATATGTGCAATAGAATTTAAGCAAGCAAGCCTAGCCCAACCAAGTGCCACGCCATTGCTTAGGACGGATTCACCATCGGAGCTATGACCACTAGGCTCTCTCTTCTAGCGAAGACAGAGAGTTCGATTTCGAATTGGAAGTATGCTCAGATAGTGATCTCGAAATCCCTCAACCTTCTAAGACTAGAAGCACCAAAGGGGGCTTACCCATTCACCTAGGCGCCAAAGGTTAAAGGAGGAAACAGTCTAGGGACGCGTAGGTAGAGGAGCAAAGAAAATTTCAAGACCTACCAAAGACATTCACTAAGTTCAAGAAAGGTGATAGGATAGTGATCTTGGTAGGAGCCAAATGTCAGAGGTAAGCAAGCGAACCAATAGAAGGACCTGCTGAGGTCAAGGAGGTCAATTTAACCAAGGAGTGGGAGACACCGCAACCTATCTTTATAGCCGATGATCTGACCAAGGAAGAGGAAGGAAGTCTCATTGCTCTCTTGCGAGAGTATATAGACATCTTTGCTTGGTCCCTAGAGGAACTCAAAGGGGTAGATCTGAGTGTAGTGACTCACAATATACTCATGACACCCGATGCAATGCCAGTCAAGCAATGACCATATCCCATGAATCCAAAGCATGCTCACACTATCAATGAAGAAATTGATAAGCTAGTGAGAGAAGGTTTCATATATGAGATTGAGCACAGGGACTGGGTTTCACCCATAGTCATCGTACTAAAGAAGAACGGGAAGATCAGAGTGTGAGCCAACTACAAAAAGGTAAACATTGCTATGAAGAGAGATAATTATCCATTGCCATACACCAAGCATATGCTTGAGAGAGTGGCTGGTAAAGAGGCCTATAGTTTCTTGGACAACTTCTTGGGGTAGAACTAGGTGCAAATGTACCCTAACGATAGGCACAAGACCACCTTTGCCACTGAGTGGGGGGTCTTTGCCTACATAGTCATGCCCTTTGGGTTGACTAACATGCCAACTACCTTCCATAGGCTCATGTGTGCTATATTCAAGGATATTCTTAGGAAGGAGTTAGAGGTTTTTGTCGATGATCTGTGTGTTCATTCTACTTGGAAGGAACACTTAGACAAACTTCGAGCTGTCTTTGAACGGTGCAGATCATATCGTCTCTCGTTGAACCCCTTAAAGTGCCAGTTTTGGGTGAAGCACGGATGCATCCTAGGAAAGGTGGTGTCAAAGAGCGTCATTGCCACCGACTTCTTGAAAGTCAGGGTTATTATCAATCTTCCATCACCAACTAATTACAAGGGAGTTTAGTGCTTCCTAGACCATACAGGGTATTATCGGCAGTTTGTGTTGAACTATGCATTGATTGCTAGACCTCTATACAAGTTATTGATTATATTCGAGTGGACCAAGGAATGCCAATGCGCATATGAGGAGTTGAAAAAGGCTCTAACCACTATACTAATTCTACGAGCCCCAGACTGGACAATCACTTTTCGTGTTCACATTGACGCTTATAAATTCACTATAGAAGCTGTGTTGTGCCAGCCTGGTGAACACAACTTAGACTATCCTGTGAGCTTTGCTAGCATACAACTCATAGATACGGAAATGAATTATTTGACAATGGAGAGAGAGGGTTTAGCCATGGTGTTTGCTGTAAAGAAGTTTTGGCATTATCTTTTGGCTACACCCTTTACCTTCTTTGTTGACCACCATCAAGCCTTGCTTTACCTTGTTAATAAACCGTGTGCTATAGGATGCATAGCTCAGTGGTTATTTCTGCTTTTAGAATTCGACTTCTCTATGGTTGTATGTAAAGGAAAGCAACATTATATGGCTGACCATATGTCTCGCATCCCCACGAGAGAAGTCACTAGACAAGGCATTGCAGACAAACTACCTGGTGCCCATCTATCCAACCTATCTAGTGAAAGAGATTTGTTTAGAGCTAATTTGATGCCTTATTGGAAAGATGAGATAGTCTAAGTACTTGAGCACGGACTCCCTAAACAACCAATAGAAAAAGCCCGACTCAGGCAACTCATTCTCAAACTCCAACCTTATTAAATAGCACGCCAACTCTATCGGCTAGGGCAAGATGAATTGTTGTGCACATGTGTGTGCGAGCATGAAATGCACGACGTACTTGCAAAGGCACACGTTGGAATAGTAGGAGGGCATTTCAAGGAGACACAACAACCCGCAAGGTGCTGCAGTCTCAGCTATGGTGGCCTACTCTTTTCCAAGATGTAGTACGATTAGTAAAGCACTGTGATGAGTGCCAAAGGACTAAGGTACCAGTTTGCAAGGACAAAATGGAGTTGAGTCCAATCATTGCAAGGCAATCATTAGAGAAATGGGGAATCAACTTATTGGGCCAATTAGTCTTGCAGCATAATGTTCATAAGAAAAATACATCATTGTTGCCAGAGACTATCTCATGAAGTGGACATGAGCTGTGAGAAAGAATGACGCTAGGACCATTGCCAAGTTCCTTTGGTAGCAGGTAATCTCAAGATTTGGCTGCCCCATCGAACTCATTAGCGGCCAAGGCACACACATCATCAATGAAGTGATCGCTAATCTCCTATCCACCTTTCTAATCATCCATCAAAAATCCTCACTGTACTATCCTCAGGCTAATGGCCAGGCTAAGTCTACGAATAAAATTCTAGTAAACGTCCTAACCAAGGTAGTCTCTGCTTCATCCAGGGAGACTAGGATAACAAACTCATGGCAGCCTTATGGGCCTATCGTATAGCTTATAAAAAAACTATGCGGGGACAAATCCCCTTCAGGTTGACCTACGGGACTGAAGCAATTCTACCTATAGAGTTCTTTGCATTCCTAGCCTGAGATGGGATGGAAAGGAGGCATGGATAGAGCATCTAGTTGAGCTAGAATGTCTATCGGAAACTCGATTTCTAGCCACCCATGCACTAATATGCGAGAAGGCAAGACACAAAAGTTGGTTTGACAAGCATGTTAAATAGTGCAATTTCGAAGAACAAGGAGACTTGGTACTGCTGTACTCAGTCAAGGGACATAAGTAGAAAATGAAGTTTAGAGCTAGGGCCTTTCAAAGTTCACACCATCAGTCAAACTGGCAATGTAGAATTCGAAACCCTAAAGGGTAAGGGCATAGGCTTCTTCAATGGTAGCTTCATAAAGAAGTAGTATCCTCCCCGTGCACCCACTACATGAGCTGCCAATGCTAGAATCCCCTGTCAATGTGCGAGTGGCCACTATCATAGAGGTTTAACGATAAGGATGAGGAAGCAGTAGAACCAGTCTACCTAAGCATAATGGTCATTGCCAAGTAAACACACACCTTCAATGCATTGATCGATGAAAGAGCTAACTTTAATGTCTTAACTCACAATCATTGGACTCACATTGGCAAATTGCAGTTGCAACCCACCAATGCCAAACTCAGCCCATACGGGGGCCGATCATATGCACTCTTGGGAAAGTGCAAAAGACTGCAGTCTCTATCGACTCTAAAAGCATACAAATGATCTTTTATGTGTTGCCAAACACCAAAGATGCAAGTATGGAATCGCTGTTAGGATACACATTTAAAAAGCAAGCTCATTGCAATGTTGACTACGAGTCTTAACACATTCACCTCACCATAGGAAACATACATATAGTCACCGCTTTTAGCAAGGGCTGCACAACTCCTTCAAAGTCTGCAAAGCCACCGATAGAGAAACCCACCGTCAAGTCTAAGGAGGGGAGTCGTGGCTCGTCACCACCTGCCAAACCTAAAGACCTGCAAACCGCTGAAGCCAAAACTAAGACCCTTGAACCAAGGCTTCAATGGCTACCTAAACATTAAGGCCTACCACCTAGGAGTAGACATCCATGGTTTCGCAAGGCTAAGGATCCACACTCAAAATCTAGGAGGCCAAGACGAAACTATAGACATCGACGTACTGTCAAGCCACAAAATGGTTCCCCAAGATCTTATTGCAAGCACAAGGATACTATGTGAGTAACACCTGGATCTGGATACCTAAAGCCAAAATGGCCAAAGGCCCTACTTAAACATCGTCCTCAAGCTCGACCACACGAAACATCAAGATGGATTAGGCACTCATGCCACAAGAGACTTAAGCTGCTAAATCCATAGAACCTCCAAAGTTTAGTCCTGCAAAATCTTAAAAAATCTATAGGCCAAAACTGCATCTTGCTACTAACAGACTGTCTCAACCTAGGTCTACTAGTGCCCCTTAAGCTGCCTCAAAAGCACCATTAGTAGCCATAGCCCACCAGCCTATTGAATAAGAGGCCAAGCCACAACCTCAAAAGCAACTCAAGCCACAACAATCAGCTGGCTGCTAGACTCTCTAGTTTAGTCAACCACCTACAAGCCTTAGACCCTCTTATGAGCGAAGATCAATTCTAACCTTGGCCGAAGACTTTGCCGAGAACATGGGGGATGAATTGGTTTCTTGCCTTAGATGCTTAGATGCCACCTTCTTGTCGCTTGCTCTTGGACTTAGAACTTTTGGAAGAGCCTTTAGCAATGGAGGTGCGTATGCCACCTTGCTCATGGGAAGAATATGAATTTGTATTTGTTAAGGCTACCCAAGCAGCTGAGGAGTTAATTGCCATCGAGATTCCCTGCAAGTAAGCATAGAAATGACGCCTCATCACATCATATGACAAGCACAATCTATGCCACCGACCAAGAAATCGAAGAGTTGAAGCAGCTTGCTCTGACCACGACTCTTCTTTCTTGAGGAAATGGTACACTCTCCAACTCCAATGGGAATTTGAGAGCTATCAAATCATGACTAATGCTGAACAGCTTGGCTCATGTAGATGTGAAGCACCGTGCACAGGCACTAAATGCCCTTCACCCTTTAACCTCTAATCCTAGGAAGGATCCTTCTCATTCTCAAGGGGGGAGGGGGTAAGGGGAAATCAAAATGTAAAATCAAACAGATAATGTGAATAAAATGCGCAAGGAAAACTAAAAAGAATCAATCAATGTCAAAAATAGATGAAAAATTAAATTGTGAATTGAGAAAAAATGTCATAAAATTTTGCAATGAATGGACCGCTTGAAGGAAAAGTTTACTACTGTGCTTAAGTATTTCAAGTTAGCAAATGCATGTAATCTTTCCTTTTGCGAGTAATTCTTTTGAAAAGCACTAATGGTGAATATGGCTTCATGATAGGCACCCATCATGGCAAGGCCAAGAAAATACTGGCAAGTTGCCTTTCTCACAAGAAGAACATGCGAAATATGGCCTCTCGATGGAGACGAGGGCCTTCAACTAGTTTAACTTTTGGCATGTCTTCAACCTAGAAGATGTAGCCATCGAAGAACGGTCGTGAGGTAGATTGTAGAACAGCGCAATCTGCAAAAATACATGGAAGTAGTGGGGCAAGGGCTAGATTACGGCCATTGTGCGGAGTTCTTATGAACATTTAACAGGAACCGTAGCATCTTGATTGTGTGAGAGGGAGAAAAAACTCGTCAGGTGCAAATTGAATTGACCCCAAAGTTGGTAGAAAGAGCATTGGGCCTGGCAAACAAAGTGGAGAGAAAGACAAAGAGAGATGTATACACCATGCTGGGGATGGACAAGGTGAAGGTCCACACCAATGATGGTATCAACTTGGTTGATATTCTGGATCCCAAAATCCAACTCCATGCCAAGATGGTGCACGCATTGTTCTCTAGTCAAAAATATAACACACTCATGAGTCCCCCTACCACCTCACCATGAACAAGAGGCACAATCCAGTGAAAGGATGATGAATGAGGATGAAGAGGAAAGAGAACAAGTAGAGCAGTCTAGCCATAGAGAGGCTAAGAAGACAAAGAAGAAAACTGCACAAGAAAAGTAAGAAGAGGAGAGAAGGCCGAGGGATTCTAAGAAGGCCGAGGAGGAAAGAAAGAGAAAGGCGGACAAAGAGGAGGAGTTGAAAAGAAAGGAGAATGAAGATATAGCCCTTGCAATGCGTAGATCCATTGAGCAGTAGCCTAGGCGGGACGACCGAGTTGGAGCCCATGAGCTCGCTTAGAGATGAAGGGCCATGCTCGATTGCCCATGTGCCGGAAATCATACCACTTGTAGTATAAGAAGGAAAGGGCAAGGCCCCAATCATCCCCATTCCTACTCTCTTGATGCCCACCACTACCACCACCATATCCACACCTAGCTCTATGACCCAGGTGGACGCCAGCAACCTAATGGCCTGGGTACAATACTTTGTGAGCAAATAAGGAAATGAGACAAGGAACAAGAGAAGGGACCCCTGTGGTGGCAGGAACCAAAAGACCAGTAGTAGCAGACTAGATGCGGAGTCTAGACAAGACTCGAAGAAACAAAATGTGGCAACATCTATCCCCCCCAAGTGAGATGCCACTGCCGAGTACAATGAATATGTCAAGGAGCTTCTCTCTCAACTAAAGAAAGTCAAGGAAGAGAAAAAGATAGTAGTGGTAGAGCTAGAAGTAGAAAAAGAGTCCATGATTTCATTTCAATTGGAGAAAACCCACCAAATAGCCATGGTCCAAAGGGAGATCGATGAGCTCAAAGAATAGCTACAGGCTAAAGATGAAGCAAATGCCGATTGGTAGGCAAGATTGGATGAAGAGACTGAAGCCCTAGTGTGCCTACAAAGCCACAATGACGAGATTGCAGGGCTCTATGAAGACTTGCAAGTGGAGGTCGAGAAGATCAGTAAAGCCACAGAGAGGAACTAGAGATGCTGAGGGAAGAAAGAGCATGCAGGTACGAAGAAGTGGAGAAATTGAACTTAGAATAGGAAGAGCATCAAACTGAAAAGAGAAATGGAAGATCAAGAATAGAGGCCAATGATACTATCTCATAGGCAAGGGGAAAGCCTCAAGGATATGAGGAAAAGAGAAAATGAATGGGCAACTCATAATGAAAGAAGAGTCAAAGCCTTGGTGCACCGTCTGGCTCAGGTTGAAAAAGATAAAGTACTAGCTGAAACTTGAGCAGAGGCCGCCCAAGTGGGCTTTAAAACCCAAAAACATGCCTTCCTCAATATACTGCTTGATGTCACTCAAACGAAGGAAGGGGAGGCCATTGAAACCATTAAGAAGAAGCTAGGTATTGCACACAGGGCCTTGAGAGTAGGCCTATAGATGCGACTACAACCTGTGGGAGTCAGCTTAACCCTTGAAGAGCAATGAAGATACCTACTATTGGTAGGCTTGACACCATAGGAAATAGATGCAGTAGGGTTCATGAAAGGGGTACAACAGGAAACCCGTCAAGGAGATGAGGCTAGCACAAGCTTCGAGATGGGGCCTCATGAAGAAGAGCTAGCCCCACAGCCTCATTTCCCACCACGGCCGTGGAAGACCAACAACAAGCAGACACATCCGAAGAAAGAAGGGTTGCACTTAAGGAAAAGAGAAAACAAATGGTGGAGGAAGCAAGGAGAAGATTGAATGCAAGACCTGCACTAGTGCCACTTGCACATATTCCACCGATCCATGATAATTTCCTAGCGAGCTTCCATGCTGACCTGGTAATCTAGGAACAACAGGAAAATTCCAGAAACCCCTTCGATCTTAACTTCCAATTCCTTGCCAATTTGTGCACGGTTCCACCGATCAAGATGGTGGAAGAAGTGATTAACATTGGAAGTAGGCTTGGGGAGAAATGGCTGGTTGAGAGAGAATAGAACCCCGCCCTCTAGGCATAGAGGATGCAAAATTTTGGCAAAATAAGGTTTTTGAAGTCCCGAGATCAGTGTCGGGCTACGAGTGTTAGTCTACATGGAGAAGGTGTATCAGTTATGTAAATATGACACTTGGATGGCTTTCTGCAACATTCTCCCATTCAAATGCAACAACTTGACATTCACGCCATACCCCTAAAGGATAGGAGTGGATTTTGACCCCCATGTCTACGGCCGGTATGACTTCCCTATAATCTACAATGCGAAGTGTACTAAGCCTGAAGATGACCTTGTCTTCACCTTAAAAGATTTGTATGACTCCATAGCCCGCTTTGTATATGAATTCTCATCGTGCCCCGACAGTGCATTCATTACTACATGGAATTACCTTAGACCACTTAGAATACTACTTAGGCAAAATCCCACTCCACAAGAATGTGGCCTTCCAACCCTCTATTTTGATCCCAATGCCATAGATAGCTACGCCATGGCTCGTGACTGATAATGTGTGCTCCACTTCTCCCTCCTTCATTTTGTTTATCCCTTCTAGAAGATATGAATGATAGCTGCTTTACGCATTGCAATCATCCATTTCTCTCTACTATCACTCTGCAAGCCCGCTTGAACCTCAAAGGGTACTTGCAAAGTTGGCAATTTTTGAATAAATCTCTTAGGCCCCCTTCTCCACCCCACTCGGATGATGAAGCTTAGCTCTCATCCTACCTATGTAATCCAAAATAAAAAGAAAAAGAAAAGGAAAAAGAAAAGACAAAAAAAAGAGAAAAAGAAAAGAAAAAGAAAATAAAGAAAGAAAGAAAGAAGAAAACAAAGATGAAAAGAGAAGAAATCACAACGAAAGGCAGTTCACCCCACATAGGCCATAGTCACTGCATCTAGGGGTTCTCAAGTTTGGTGCATCTCGTGGCTTTGGTCGGTCAGCTTTGTCCCTAACCCGCTAGCCTCATTTTGATTTTCCCCTTCATGCTTAGGGCACATCAAGAGCAGGACATACCTAGGGAGGTAACACTCATCTATGGCTATAGACCCGTCACCCTAAGCTATACACACTGCACCTCCCTTATGCACAAACTAGGTCCTTAAGTGTGGGACAACACCTAATCTTAGCTCTTAGTTCCACTACCACAAGCACAATGCACCACATGGTAAGGTAGACACTCCCCCTAGGTCGCACACTCCTCTTTTCAGGTAATGCCGGATTGATAAAAATAAAGTAGAGGAAGACCAGGATGGAGCAAGTAGTGATGGTCAGGAGCTACATGCTAACTTCTCCTTCATTATTCTCCTTTTTCCATTCTCAGAGTTAACTACAAGTGGTATCCTCCAGTGATAGATACCCCCAACTTAAAGACACTTTACATATGCTTCTACTTTAGATACATACATCCATAGGATATGACTTAGAATATCTCATATTTATCAACACTCCCCCTCAAGCTCAGAATGAGCTTACACACATAAGACTCCAAGTGCACTCCTGAAGTACTCAAACTTATCTTTACCTAATGCTTTGGTAAATATATCAACAACTTGGTCATTTGTTTTCACATGGACTAGGTCAATCTCTCCATCAATGACTTTTTCTCTAATGAAGTGATAGTGCACTTCTATGTGTTTTGTCCTTGCATGGTAGACTGGGTTCTTTGCCAACATAATGCTGCTAACATTGTCACAATACATAATGACTCCGCCATCAATCTCTATCCCCATGTCATATAAGATCAATCTCAGCCATGTCTGCTCACATGCTACCAATGCAATACCTCTATACTCTGCTTTAGTGCTTGATAGAGCAACTGTAGGTTGCTTCTTACTGATCCAACTTCCCATGGTTGAACCAAATGAGAATGCATAGCCACTAGTAGATCTTCTATCCATAGAGCTACCTATCCAGTCTGCATTTGAGTATCCAAACAATGTAGGCTTGATTCCTTTTTCATAAAACAAGCCAAATCCAACTGTCTTCTTCACATACCTAAGAACTCTTCTCATTACATCCAAATGTGATTCGCATGGTTTCTGCATAAACTGACTTATCAATCCAACATCATAACTCAAGTTTTGTCTTGTAATAGTCAAGTAGAAAAGACTACCAACCATCTTTCTGAACATAGTGACATCCTCAACATAAGATCCATCATCCATCAACTTAACATTTTGATCCAATGGTGTATCAACCGGTTTGTATCCTGTCATGCCATATTTTTCCAGCATCTCCAATGCATATTGCCTTTGTATTAGCCATATACCATGAGGGGTGTCAATAACCTCAATATCCAAGAAATATCTCAACAAACCAAGGTTCTTTATATCAAACTCTTTATGTAACCCATGCTTGACTTTAGTAATCTCCTTCTCAAGTGTTCCTATAATAATGAGATCATCAACATAGATGACAGCAACAACCATACCATCTTCTGTATGCCTCACATAAAGTGAGTAATCAGCTTTGCTCTGCTAAAATCCCATACTGCATAAGAATTTGTTGATTCTGTCACACCATGCTCTTGGTGCTTGCTTCAGTCCATATAAAGCCTTCTTCAACCTGCATACATAATGTGGGTATTTTGGATCTACTTAGCCCTCTGGCTGATCCATGTACACTTCCTCTTCTACTAAGTTGCCATTCAAAAATGCATTTTTCACGTCCATTTGATAAAGTTTCCAACCATAGATAGAATCCAAGCCAATCACTGATTTCATTGTCGTCATTTTAGCTACGGGATTGAATGTTTCTTCATGGTCCAAACCATAAGTTTGTGCATATCCTTTTGCAACCAGCCTTGCTTCATACCTCTCAAGGGAACCATCCGACTTACATTTGACCTTATAAACCCATTTACATCCAATGGATTTCTTGCCATCAGGCAATTTCACCAAATCCCAAGCCTTGTTTTTCCTTAGTGCATCCATCTCTTCATCCATTGCTTGTCTCCACTCTTTGCTCTCTATTGCTTCTTCAAAGCAATTAGGCTCCACAAGTTTTTCCTTAGTGCATCCATCTCTTCATCCATTGCTTGTCTCCACTCTTTGCTCTCTACTACTTCTTCAAAGCAATTAGGCCCCACATGTTGTACATAAGAAACCATGTATGCATAATGCATCTTCATGAACCCATTATAAGTCAATCTATCAACTAGATACCTTACCCTTTCTGACCTTCTCAATTGAGGTGCACTACCATGTGTCTCAACTGATCTAGTGTGTGGTGTAACATACTTTCCTGCACTTCTAGTGCTAGGTGTTTTAACATGTGGAATGCCATACTCATCATCTATAGATTCATCTTCTGAACTTTCAACCATATGTCTCTTTCCTTTCGCAACTTCAGCACTCCTTTGTGCACTTCTCAATCTACCACTCCATGGACTGTAACTGCCATTGCTTTCCACATTCTCTTGAGGTCCTGAAGCATCTTCCACATGCTGATTTTCAGCCTTGTTGTTTGCTGAAATTTTCCTTCCATAGCCATCATCATCATTGCTTTCATAGGAATCAACATCCACTGCAATTTTGGGCTTGTACCATGATTCATATTCACTGAATCTGACATTCCTGCTTATGTATAGTTCCTTACTCACTGGATCATAGCATTTGTATCCCTTCTTCTTTTTATCAGGATATCCAAGGAAAATGCATTTTAGAGCCTTTGGTTCCATCTTCTTTCTCAAATCATACAGAACATGAACATAACAAACACATCCAAAGACTTTAAGGTATGCAACAATGGGTGTCTTGCCATATAGTTTCTCATATGGTGACATATTATGAGTCAAGGCTGTAGGTGTTCTATTCATAATGTGAACTGCAGTATGCACTGCTTTTGCCCAATATGACAATGGCATGTTCATTTGGTTCATCATTGCCCTTGCAACCTATACAATAATCCAGTTCTTCCTTTCAGTCACACCATTTTGCTGAGGTGTGTACCTGCATGTCAATTGCCTTTTGATACCATGATCTCTCAAGAAGTCACAAAACTCATATGACATGTACTCTCCACCATTATCTAACCTCAAACATTTTATGTAGCATCCAAACTGCTTTTCAACTATAGATTTAAATTCCAAAAACTTTTCAAATTCTTCACTTTTATGATGCATAAGTACACCCAAGCCATTCTGCTAAAATTATCAATGAAGATGATATAGAATCTACATCTTACGCTCATGGAAACATTCTGACATGGGCCCGAAATATCTGAGTGTATTATTTCCAAAGGATAGCTACTTATTCTCCCCCTCTTTGGAAATGGCAATCTGGACTACTTGCCAAATTGACAAGCCGCACATACATTATCAAAATTCACATATCCAAAATGCAGTAGACCACAGACTATCTGGCTTGATTGCATTTGCTTCAATCTTTGCAAATTGACATGACCAATCCTTCTATGCCATAATTCCACATCCTTATCTTACCCGTGTCCTTTCTCAACGTACATAGAGTTTTGAATCACTGGAGTATTTTCATCCAAAGCAAATAATCTCCCTTTCTTTCTACCATGAGCAATCAGCCTACCAGTTCTTCCATTATGGAACTCTTCAATGAAACATCAAAACTTATTGAATCTCACCTACAATCCTTGATCTCAACTGATCCTAAGTTCTTAGTTATTGTGGGCACATAAAGTACATCACCAAGCTTATTCTCAATCCCATCTTTAGTAACAAGTGGCACACTAACAATATGAGTAATTTTATGTAAAGTATTATTAACAGTGGCAACATATTCCTCATTTTGCATCTGCTCCTTGCTATCAAACCACTCCCATGATGAGTCATGTGGTTTGTAGCTCCTGAATCCAAAAACCAGTCATTCTCATGAAGGGGGTGAGTCATGCTCCCAAGCACATGCTCCATAGCAAATAGGTGACCTCTAGGTGATCCACCGCTATGTCCATAACCTGCACCACCATAAGTGCCTACATAGTGGCCATATTGGGTCCTTCCATGACCCCTAGACATGGCATTTTGTTTTTGATAACAATCCCTCTCAAAATGACCAAACTGCCCACAATAATGACAAGTGCCATCTCTCTGTGAAGGACTAGACCATCCTCTACCTCTAGGGAAAGATCTCCCCCTGCGTCTATGCATGAAGTCACCATGACCAAAGTTACCTCTTCCATGAGTAAAACCATAATCAGCACAACCAAGTGAAGAGCTTCTAGCTCTAGATGAGCTGCCACGACCTCTCTGGTGATAGAAAACGCTGTCTCCACCTGCATTTTTGCCACTACTAGATGCATTCAATCCCAACTTGATTTCTTCTGTAAGTCGCAATCCAATAAGCTCCTCAAAGTCAAGCATAGAGGCTCCTCTAACTGAAATAGAGGTATCCAAAGATTTCAAAGCTGGTCCAAGTCCATTTAGTGTCATTGACACTAAATCATCATCATCAACAGGTGCATTAATGATCCTTATACGCTTTCTTTTTCTCTTCAATTGGATGTTTAGGAACTTCTCGACATTCATAATCTCCTGTTATGAGGTCCCATAAACCTCTACCTATCAAAAAATTATCCATCCTGTAAGACCAAACACTATAGTTGTCTTTGGTCAATTTGTCTCCCACAATCTAAGCGATCTGTGCCGTGTCAGACATTATGGCTGTTGCAAATTCAGAAAAACTAGCAATACAAACCATCCACAAATGGTATTCGGTAGTATGCTCCAATCTAGAATATCAATGGTCTAATTTGAGACAAAAAAAAACATCAAAAATGGCCCAAAAATGCATGTAAAAAATATATTCCAGTAATATGACTGTCATAAATGTGTCCAAAAAGCTGTCATATGCATCATTACATTCTGCATAAACTTTGCCATCATTTCTTATAAGAAATATGAGAAATATTTCCTCCCTGGTTGCATGTAATAGTCATGAAGCCGCCCACATCAGCTCATCCCCATAACTTATAGAGTTGTAGCATGTTTGCTCAGATGGGTAGTTGTTTGCCTGTTGCTTTTGATTGCAGCATGCCTTTCTGATGAGCATCCATGATTTTGCACACATAACCATATTTTGTCACTCGGAACAACAAACCAACTAGCTTACAGCATCTGCCATAGCTCAGCATTGAGCATATATGTATGTTGCCATAGACTTGCATTTTTCTATGACTAAAAACAACAACTTGCTGAAGATTAAGCCCATTTCAAAATGACAGCTTCATCGATAGCTGCAACAAATCCATGCAGAATGAACCCACCACATATAATAGTGTAGCATGGTGAGGTTATTGGCTAGCTTAATGTCCACTTCTAAGGTTACTCTTACTTGTTGAGATTCAGAGACAGAGACGAGTAAAGAGCTGAGTGCTCTCTCTTTCTTCTTTCATTATCTAATAGACCACACACATAACATAAGTGTATACAATAGTACTAAGGTTTGTAGGACCATTCACACTTGGTCTAAGACCACCGACTTATTTAATGTCCCACACTTATGCTGATACAGTTGGACACAGCTAATGTCGGTCATACAAACTGACAGGAGAATAATAGGAGCTTGATATTCTAACACTCCCCCTCAAGCTCAAATCACCTGATGAACTCCAAGTAGCTGTCTAAAATTACTAAACTTATCTTTACCCAAAGACTTGGTAAAGATATATGCAACCTATTCATCAGTCTTCACATGCATAAGATCTATTCTCGCTGCAAGAACCATCTCTCTGATAAAATGGTAGTGTACCTCTATGTGTTTTGTCCCGGCATGGTATACTGGATTCATTGCTAGGAGTACACTACTGAGATTGTCGCATAATAAGGTCACTTGAGCATCCACCTGAATATCCAAATCAGCCATAAGCTTGAGCAGCCATGAAATCTCACATGCTGCCAATGCAGCACCCCTGTACTCTGCCTCAGTACTAGACAATGCAACCGTTGGTTGCTTCTTTTTGGTCCAGCTGATCATGCCACTTCCAAAGCCAAAAGCATAACCACTTATAGATCTGTGATCATATGAGCATCCTACCCAATCCGCATCTGTGTATCCAACCAGTTTCAAGGGCTTATCTCTCATATAGAACAGCCCATAATCTACAGTGGACTTAACATATCTCATAATCCACCTAACATCATCCAAATGTGGCTTCCTGGGCTTTTGCATAAACTGACTTATGAGCCCAACTACATAACTCAAATCTGGCGTAGTGATGGTCAAGTAGATCAGACTTCCAACCATCTGTCTGTACATAGTCACATCCTGAATTTTAGCTCCAGTGCTAATGTCCAACTTAACATTCTGATCAAGGGGTGTATCCAATGGTTTGCATTCAGTCATACCATACTTTTTTAGCATTTCCATGGCATAATGTCTCTGCATCAGCCATAAACCATTTTCAGCCTTGATTAACTTAATACCCAAAAATTACTTCAATTCATCGAGATCTTTCATGTCAAATTCAGATTTCAGCATCTTCATTACATGTTGTATGCCCAAGTCATCATCACCGGTGATTATCAAATCATCAACATATATTACCAGCACTACCAAGCCACTATCATCTTCTTTGTAAATAGGCTATGATCAGCCCTACCAACAGTAAATCCCAACCTCCACAAGTAGTTACTGATCCTAGCATGCCAAGCTCTCGGAGCCTGCTTCAGCCCGTACAGTGCCTTTTTCAACTTGCATACATAATGTTGAAAATCAGGGTGAAGATACCCTTCTGGGTAAACCATATAGACATCCTCTACTAAGTCACCATTAAGAAAGGCATTCTTCATGTCCATCTGCTGTAATTTCCAGCCTCTAGCAGCAGCCAAAGCAATCACAGTGCGTATGGTTTCCATCTTGGCAATAGGGCTGAATGTCTCCTCATAATCAAGTCCATACTGTTGGGCATACCCCTTAGCAACTAGCCTGGCTTTGTACCTTTCCACATTGCCATCCAATTTGCATTTGATTTTGTAGACCCATTTGCAGCCAATGGTCTTTTTTTCCTTCAGGCAGTGGCACAAGATCCCATGTCTCATTTTCAACCAAGGCATTCATTTCTTCATCCATAGCTGCACACCAATTCTCATCTTCCACTGCTTCAGCATATATACCTGGTTCTTTGATCTCCATCACTTTTGTCATGTAAGCATAATGCTTTGCAGTGTAGCCACTATATGTCAACCTGTCTACAGGGTATCTGACCCTCTGTGAGCATCTAGGCTATGGTGCACTGATCGATTCTCCTCTCTCATGAGGCAGAATGTACCTCCTCTGCCTTGCGCCAGGCGTATAGACAGTCGGAATACCAAGTTCACTGTCTAAAGTGTCAGCAGACTCATATCCAGAAGTCATTCTACCAAGTGTTATCATACCAGATGCATCCTCAATAACTTTCTCTTTTCCTTTGCTATCCAAGACATCATATCTCCCCCTCACTGACGTACTAGTGTCAGTAGATGGTGAGCTCCTCAGTCTCCCTATCCATGGGGATACTGTCTGACTACTAGGTCCTGTCATAGCAATGCTCTGCTACAAATCAACTGTAGATACATGAGTGGAAGGCATATCCGATGGCACTGTAGCCGGTGATACATACCAAGAACCCGTCTCATCAAAAATAACATCCTTGCTCACCAAGGTCTCCCTGGTAGAGGGATCATAGCATTTGTATGCCTTCTTCTCCTGCGAATATCCAATGAAAACACACTTATGTGCTTTTGGATCCAGCTTCTTCCTTTTTTTCATCTGGAATATGCACATAAGCAAGATAGCCAAAAACTTTCATGTGACTTACATCCGGCTTATAGCCATATAGCTTCTCAAATGGTGTCATCTCATGAATACCTACAGTGGGAGTCCGATTCAAGATATACATGGCTGTCATAACAGCCTCAGCCCAATAATAGAGCGGCATCTTCTTCTCATTCATCATGGCACGAGCAGCTTCCATCAAGACCATGTTCTTTCTTTCAGCTACCCCATTCTGTTGAGGTGTGTAGCTACAGGTAAGCTGCCTGTGTATGCCATTTTCAGTCAAAAAGTTGTCAAACTCATTTGACACATACTCCCCACCGCTATCTGATCTCAAGTAAGAGATATAGCAGTCAAATTCCTTTTCAACCTGCTTTTTAAACTACTGAAAAACAGCAAACACCTCATCCTTTATCCTCAAAATGTAAACCCAAGTATAGCGACTGTAATTATCAATGAATGTCACATAATACTTCGAGCCTCCCATGGATGCATTATGGGCTGGCCCCCAAACATCAGAGTGCACTAACTGCAACGGAATTGTACTCTGCCTTACATGCCTGACAAATGGCAACCTTGTTTGCTTACCAAACTGGCAAGCATCGCATACATGACCAATATCTGGATATTGGAACTTGGGTAAACCTGTAACAAGCTATTTTTTCTGCATAATTTGCAGCCTTTGCAAATTCACGTATCCCACTCTCTTGTGCCAAATTTCCAAATCTCTAATAGTGCCAGAACCATGGGCAAACATAGCTGAATTTAGCTCTGGCAAGGTAGCATCAAGAGTAAACATTCTGCCATTCCTGTGACCACAAGCTATCAACTTGCATCCATTGCCAAACTCTTCAATAAAGCAACCATGCTTGTTGAATCTAACTTGCAAGTTCTGCTCCGACAGACAGTAAGTTCTTCATAATCAAAGGAACATGCAATACATCATGCAAATTTTTATTTTTGTCATCATGAACCACAAGAGGCACTTTGCCTTTATGCTCAATGCTATGCTGCGTGTCATCACCTGTACAGACATAGCCATGTTTTTCAGCCACCATATCAGTGAACCAATCATCGTGAGGAGTCTTGTGGTTCGATGCCCGTGAACCAATGTACCAAACTGCATCATCAGTGCTTTTTTCAGCAACTCTATCTTTTACATACTGCATGGCAAACAATCTATCTCCTGAAGTATCGTCTGCCTGACTAGACATAGCAAAATGTCCATGTTGTTTGCCTTTCTGATTGCCCTGCTTCTTCAAGCAGTCCTTGGCAATATGCCCATACTTCATGCAGTAATGAAAATCCTTATCCTTATTCGGATTGTCAGATGGACGCTGCTGTTGCTAGGAGCCTCTGCCTCTAGGGCTAGATCTCCCCCTGCCTCTAAAGTTTCCACCACCTCTTGCATTCGATACATGCTAGTTGTTATTGCCATAGGATGCATTCTGCTGGCCTCCTCTGCCAGATCCATAGCCTCTACCTCGGTTGCCATGGCTACGCTGATTCGAATAAAAAATTGCATCCTTATTTTTAGAACTGCTTGACCCTATAGCCAAGCTAAGTTTAACCTCCTCGTGTATAAGCAATGTAACTAGCTCATTAAAATCAGGCATTTCAACCCTCACAGACACAGAAGTGTCAAAAGACTTATACTCAGGCCCCAAGCCATTCAAAGTCACAGCAACCATGTCTTCATCTTCAACCTGTGAACCAACAGATACCATCTGATCCGCAATGGTCTTAACCTCCGTGACATAATCCTGTATAGATCTACTCTTTCTCTCCATGTTGTTGAAGTTCTGTTTCAACTATATCTTCCTAGCACTTGTGGTTGTACCATAGTACTTGACCAAAATGTCTCGTGCATTCTTAGGAGAGCTGCAGCTCATTATCTGCATTACCATGGCATCTGAGATACATAAAGAAAGCCAATGCAAGACTCTACGAGCTCTTTCTGTCCAAGCTCAGTGTAATCGTCTCTGATCAGCCGTAGCTCAATCTGGGAGCTCAGGTTCAGCTCCGCTTCAATCACCAACTCCCAATAGCCTTTCCCTATTAAGAAGTTCTCCATGCAGAACTTCCATATGGCATAATTGTTACTGTCAAGCTTTTCCCCCACTATCTGGGTTATGTTTTCAGTCCTCTCTACACTAACCATTTTGTATGCTCTGTGTGACTACCTGCAAGCCAAAATCTTTCTGACAATTCAGTTTCAGCCTACAACTGTTTATGACAATTTTTAGCACTCTATGTGCTCAGACAGTTAGCATTTCAGCTTGAAAGCAGTGGTACATACACCTCTTAACACTTGGCAATCACCTAGGTATTGCAGCCTGCATGTACCGACTGCATTCAATGCAAAAACAGAATGTATTTGGGCAACCTATTCATGTACAGACAAGGAATCTATAGGCTGAAAATGACAGTAAACAACAGTTTTTTTTTTTAGCTCAACACAGAGGGTACGTGCCCCAAGATCACTTACAACAGTTCAGAGTTATATCTTTGCATATGGGGTTCCAAACATATCAATCTGACACTGAATACATCATGAACTGCAAGTACAAGAGCAAGGTACACTTGCTGTAAATTCCAGCCAAGCAAAACAGTCAATGACAATATATTTCACTCCACCAAACCCCTCAAAATGTCACAGACATGCCACCATACATGGGAACTAATACATGAACCTGACAGCTTCCAAGATTGTCCCATCATCAAGACATAGTAGCAAACAAGACATTCACAGTACATCCACAGTTCATTGACATTCAAAACCGTGTCAAGCCACTTGCTTTAGCTCCAAACATTTGCATCCAACTCCTTTCTCAATGCTGAAAACATTTGACACATATATGTCAAGTCACTCCTCTCACCACAAGAGTCAGCCAAAGACATGTAATGCTTCAAGAAGGACCAATGCTACCCACACTTTTTGATAGTTTTTCAGCCTGCTTTAGGCTTCCAGATCTATGTATTTTTAGTAAGAAATTTCAGCTTCAATGCATAACATCTAGTTTATATGTCTTCTTTGCATGTACCCATGCTCCAGTGGTTGTTTTGGACATGTTTGAGAGCTCCAGACTCATGTTAACCATGCATTCATGCTATATGTACCCTGTATACAGCAAACAATGAAAAATCCCAAACTTGCAATCAGTGATTTCAGCTCCCAGATGAGCTCACAGCAAAGAAGAATGGTTCTAGGCCTTCAATCACCCTTCAAAGAGTTCACACAATCTCTTTACCAATCAGTAACTGATCACGATCATGATTTGCAAGCATTTGAGTCCACATTCTAGACTGGCGCCGTTCACGCAGATCTGCTGATGTATTCAACAGCCTATATTGATGATAATGATGGTAATGAGCACTTTAATCATGCTCAATAGAGATCCCCATAGGCTCCATACAGACCTCAAGTACTTATATCAATCATAGAACTCACAATGAGTAGATGCATACCTCTACAGGAGTAGGAGCAGTTAGCCCTTCTTCTCAAGAAACTTAAAGCTTCAATTTTCCAGTCTTCTTCACAAATGCTTTCCACAGAACCCGATCATGGGTGCTCTGATACCATGTTGAGATTCAGAGATAGAGACAAGAGTAAAGAGCTGAGTGCTCTCTCTTTCTTCTTTCATTATCTAATAGACCACACACATAACATAAGTGTATACAATAGTACTAAGGTCCGTAGGACCATTCACACTGGGTCTAAGACCACCGACTTATTTAATGTCCCACACTTGCTGATACATTTGGACACAGCTAATGTCGGTCATACAAACTGACAGGAGAATAATAGAAGCTTGATATTCTAACATTACTTCTAGGCGCCTTCTGAAGTCTTGCCAATCAAGCTGGCCACCTTTATCTCAGATAATAGCTTCAACTTTGATTATGGCAACAAGTGGCCCCCTAAAGCAGCTGCTTACTACATCAGCCCAATCTAATCGAGACCCCCAAGATCACATAACTGCAGTGGCTCCTCTAATCATGGCTTCGCAGCACCTCACGTAGCAGTTTGCAATATGCCACCCTCACTCATTTTTAGAGTCAGCCCTTTTAGACACAATCATTCCCAATCTTCATCATCTTCACACAGTTTTCCCATACAGCAGTAACCCATGTGCATGAATCGATTTCGAACAACACAAAAAACGCCCTCCAATAAGCAGCTGTGAGGAGAAAGGTCTCCCTTCTTAGCAGTGGCAGCCTGCTGACTCAAACAGTCCATGAAGAGTCCTGACAAAGCAGAGACGGCATGCAATCGATACATTCCTATTAGTCATTTCAGCATGCTGCCTCAAACAGTCCACAAAGAGTCCCAAGCAGAGATGGCATGCAACCGATGTAGTCCTATTAGTCGTTTCAGCCAACGACGCAGAAGCTCCCTCTAGTTACAGTTGAAAAGGCCAATTCAAGCCCCCTATCTTCAGGTCGAGCTTCCTAATTTAATGACAAGCCTGATGTCCACAGCATCAATGCAGATGCTCTGATTCTCCTACAGAACCAAAAACCTAGACCATGATGATGAGGAGTCCCTTGCTTCCCCTTTCTTCAATTTCGCAGAAAAAACGTCAAGCATATCCGCCAAGTCTCGACATTCTTGATCTCCTTTTGCCAATGGTGGAAGCAGGTTAAGGAACCTCAGACTCTTTCCCTTTCGATCTCAGGGAAACGCTATCACTACTTGACCCTCATACTAAGAAAAAACCGCTCTAATACCAAATGATAAACATAAAGTAGAGGAAGACCAGAATGGAGCAAGTAGTGATGGTCAGGAGCTACCTGTTATCTTCTCCTTCATTATTCTCCTTTTTCCATTCTCAAAGTTAACTACAAGTGGTATCCTCTAGTGATAGATACCCCCAACTTAAGGACGCTTTACATATACTTCTACTTTAGATACATACATCCATAGGATATGACTTAGAATATCTCATATTTATCAACACGGATATGCTACAAACCACCAATATCAGAGGCCCCACCATCCACTCGACATACCCTTGACCTCCAACAATGCGATCATTGCCAAGCCTCTCAACTAGCAACAATACACACAAGGCCCCATCATCAATTAGACAATCACCCTTCCAAGAACCAAGCACTCATCACCAAGGAACCGCAAGTGCCATGGGACTAACACTCGTCTAAGAGGGGGGTAATGTTAACCCTAGATCAAGATGGAAGAAAAAGAAGTAAAATACGGATGCAATGGAAGAAGCAGGACGGAGAACAAGCAAGGCACAAGGGTGGCCGCAAAAATCAAGTCAAAGGCAAAAAGTGCATTTTTAAATGGAAGGTGCTCTAAAAACTATTGTAAAAGAGCGCTAGGCTCCCTCCTATGTGAAATGTAAAAGGTAGGTGGGCATAGGCTAAAGAATAGGGCAAGTAGAATGGAAATGGAAAAGAGGACCTTGCCACAATGGTCAGTCGTGTAAAAAAGGGATGGGTGCCCAAGGCATTAAACTCCAAAAAGTGAATGAGAGCTCATTCTTTGGCATGTAGCAAAAGTGGACTCATCTTCTTCTCTCCTTCTCTTCTCTTTTCTTGCTTGTGAGTGCTTGAGGGAGGGTGTGTGAGTGAGTTAGGGAGTGAGTGTGTGAGGGTGAGGGATCTTGGAGGTGAAGCTCTCCATCATCTTCTCTCTTCTTCTTCTCTTCTCTCATCTCACGCGTGGCTATGGAGGAGGCTTGAGGATGCTTGAGCTTGCATCACACGTCGTGGAGCTATTGGAGTGCTTGAGGGAGGAGGCAACTCATTTGGACATCAAGCTAAGCTCAGTACACCCTGGTAGGATCGAGGGTGCGTCAGCTAGGTGAGAGATAGCCATAGGTACTTGCTTGAAATGCTTGAAGGAATAAGTAGTCCATGGGTCTTGGAAATTGAGCGTGAGCTCCCTCTACATCATGCCACCCAATTTCACACATTGGAAAGGTTCCATTGTCCTTTCCATGATGGCCAGATAAAGAATCTGACAGATGTATTACATGTGCCATCAATCACAAAGAATCTAGGGTTTGTTGGCCAAATGGTAGAGCAAGGGTTGCAAGTTCAATTCAATGCATGAGGTTGTTTTGTAGAAGACTTTAATGATAAGTGCAGGTTGGTCGCAAAAGGAAGTAGAGTTGGTTTCATGTTCACTTTAGATGTTGGAATTCCTTCAATGGATGCTGCTATGTATGCTAAAGAAAAAGGAGTGGTTGCAGACATTGAAGGCTAGGAAAATAGGTGTACAGAGAGCACATAGTAATATGAAGGCTACACTGAGTGATCCAGTGGTACGCACATCTAGCAAGGTCGAATAGCGTGTTAAAAGATTTGGTTTTGAAGGTTATGTAGCTCACCATTATGCTTATATGGTGAACATAGTTGAGGATGTTGAGCCCACTTGTTTTGAGGATGTTGTTGGTCATGCTCATTGGGATGCAGCAATGGATGAGGAGATGGCTACATTAGAAGCCAATAAGACTTGGGATTTGGTACCCTTGCCTAAGGGTAAGAAAGCTATTGGTTGTAAGTGGGTTTACAAAGTCAAGCATAATGCAGATGGTTTGATTAGTAGGTATATTGCAAAAGGCTATGCTCAAACATATGGCATAGATTATGAAAAGACATTCAATCCAGTTGCTAGGATGGCACCTGTTAGATGCATGATTACCTTGGCAGAGCAGTCGAAGGTTGGATTTTGCAAAAAATTAATGTTCAAAATGCCTTCTTGCATGGTGAATTGCAAGAAGAGGTGTATATGGAGCAGCCAACAGGTTATGAGGATTTAGAGCATCCCACATATGTGTGCAAGTTAAAGAAGGCACTCTATGGGCTGAAACAAGTACCTAGAGCATGGTCTAACAAGATCAAAGAGTATCTTGTCAATATTAGCTTTTGTATTTTTGATGTTGATCACTCATTTTATGTGAGAAGGGGAGATGCAGGTTTGGTCATCATAGTCATTTATGTAGATGACTTGATTATTACAGGTGACACTAACAATGGAATTGCTGAAGTTAAGGACTTCTTGAAGAAGAAGTTTGAGATAAAGAATTTGGGTGATCAGATGTGATGATGGTATATGGGTATCCCAAAGGCAGTATGGCTTGGAAATGCTATCCAAGTATGGTATGACATCATGTAAGCCTCTTTCAGTACCATTGGAGCAAAATGTGAAGTTGAGTGTTAACATTGGGGATGAGATAGAAGACCCTACTATGTTCAAGAGGATAGTAGGGAGTTTGATTTACATGACTATCACAAGGCCAGACTTAAGCTATGTTGTTGGCCTTGTCAGTCAATTTATGCAAATGCCTAGAAAGCCTCATTTGGATGCAGTTAGACGTATATTGGATATATGAAGTCCACTTTACACTATGGACTTTTTTATGAGGTAGGTAAGAATGTACAGGTCTTTGGATACACAGATGTAGATTGGGCTAGTAGCATGTCAGACAAAAGATCTACTAATGAATTCATGTTTTCCCTTGGTAGTGCAACAGTTACATGGAGCAACAAAAAGCAACCTACTATTGCTTTATTGTGTACAAATGCTGACTACAGAGGTGCTACTATGGCAGCGTGTGAGGTGGTATGGCTACATGCTAGGACAAAACACATTGAGGTGCACTATCACTTTGTGAGAGAGAATGCACTTGCAGGAGAGATTGACTTGGTATGTGTCAGCACACAGGATCAGATAGCTGACATTTTCACAAAGGCATTGGGTGCATAGAAGCTTTGAAAGTTTTGAAGCTTACTTGGAGTTGCAGAGATAGAGGGGAGTGTTGAGATGGCAAGCTCAACATATGCGTACATTGATGATGGACTACTTGGCTAAATGGATCCACACGTCTACACTTAGCATGTTGGTGGTCATTATGATACTCACATACCACTGACTCATCACTTCTTATATTTAGTTTATTACACCTGCCTACAGCTGGCAAAGATATAGTGTTAGTGGACTAGTGTAGTCAATTATGCACTATTTGACTTAGGCCACTTTCCTTTATGTTGCATCTTATCTATACTTTGTGTATATCGTATAGTGTGTGGAAGAAGAAGAAGAAATCAACAAGAAAACGTTTTGGCCTCTATCTCTCTTCTTGTGTTCTTGAGTGAGCATTATCTTGTGTATAGAGTCTGTGTGTTTGACGCAACAGCTCAAGCAAGTCTCCCCACCACACAATTCTTGACACAAGTGTACCCTAACGATAGACACAAAATGGCATTCACCATGGAATGGGGTGTGTTTGCTTACATAGTCATGCCATTTGGATCATTTAACACACCTGCCATATTCCAATGCCTAATGTGTATCATCTTCAAGAACATGTTTAGGTGAGAACTAGAGGTATTCGTTGATGACCTATGTGTATACTCTAGTTGGGCAAAACACCTAGATAAGCTTCACGCAATCTTTGAACAGTGTAGATTGTATAGTTTCTCTTTAAACCCCCTAAAGTGCTAGTTTTGGGTAAAGCATGGATGTATCCTAGGGCACGTAGTGTCCAAGAATGACATTGCCACAGACTTCTCCAAAATTAGGGTTATTGTTGACTTGCTACCACCAAACAACAAATTATAAGGGATTTCAGTGCTTCTTGGGGCACATAGGGTACTATCGGTGCTTCGTCTTGAACAATACATTGATTTGTAGACCACTTTACAAGTTGCTAATCGTATTTGAGCGGATCAAGGAGTGCTAATGCGCTTATGAGGAACTGAAAATGGCTCTCACCACCTCACCCATTCTATGAGCCCGAGATTGGAGCATAATGTTCCATGTCCACATTGATGCATCAAAGTTTTCCATGGGAGCTATTTTGTGCTAGCTAGGTGAATAAAATCTTGACTATCCAATGAGCTTTGGTAGCAGATAACTCACCAATACAAAGATGAACTACTCCACAATGGAGAGGGAAGGACTGGCTATGGCATTTGCTATAAAGAAGTTTTGGCGTTGTCTTTTGGCTATGCCTTTCACCTTCTTTGTGGAGCATCAAGCTTTGCTTTATCTTGTAAATAAACCCCGCACTACAGGAAGCATAGCTAGATGGTTGCTTCTACTCTGAGAGTTTGAATTCTCTCTAGTTGTACATGCAAGGGCAAGCAACATTACATGGCCAATCACATATCCTGCAATACCCATAAGAGAAGCTATTGGACAGGGGATTGTAGATGACCTACTTGATGCACACCTCTTTAGCATGTTCAACAAAAAAGACTTTCTTAGGGCAGACTTAATGCCATATTGGGAAGATGACATAGCCCAAATCCAATACAGATTACCTAAGAGACCTATCAAAAAGGCCAGGCTAAAGCATCTTATCCTTAAGATTTAGCCCTATCAGTTAATTGTCAGTCAACTCTATAGATTGGGACATTATGGCTTATTGCAAAGATGCATGTGTGAGCATGAAATGCATGATGTGCTGACCAAAGCACATACTGAAATCGTTGGAGGGCACTTCAACGGAAATACCATGGCCTACAAAGGGGCTACAATCTCAACTATGGTGGCCCACCCTATTCCTTGATGTTGCCAAATTTGTAAAGCATTGTGATGAGTGCCAAAGGACCAAGGTCCTTGTTTGTAAAGATAGATTTGACCCCGATCATAGCATGACAATCCTTTGAAAAATGGGGAATCAACTTCATTGGGCCAATTAGTCCCACGGCACAGTACTTCCAATCCAAGTATATCACAGTAGCCACCCACTGACTATCTCACAAAATGAGCCAAAGTTTGAGCCACCAGGAAGAATGATGCTAGGGCTATGGCTGAGTTCCTTTAGGAGCAGGTGATCTCATGATTCGGCTGCCCCATTGAGCTAGTTAGTAACCAAGGCACACACTTCATTAATGAAGTGATTGCTCATTTGCTATCCACGTTCCCAATCATCCATAAGAAATCATCACCTTACTACCCTCAAGGCAATAGTCAGGCAGAATCCACGAACAATATCCTAGTGAATGTCTTGACTAAAGTAGTCTCTACCTCATGCAGCAATTGGGATAACAAGCTCATGACAATGCTCTGGGCCTATGGGATAGCCTAAGAGATGGCAATGCGGCAAACACCCTTCAAGTTGATCTACAAGACCGAAGTGATCATGCCAGTAGATGAAAGGTGAGAAGGATCGAAGCTTACATGCGAGAGCTATGGCGAGAGAGCAAGAGCAAGAAAGAGAGAGAGAAGAAATGGGAATTCCAATAGTCACAATGTGTGACTGGGCCTTCCTTTATTCAAACTGACACTAAAAGAATAAAGAATAAAGTGATGGTGACGGGTGCCCGCCACTTGCAGTGTACAGTGGCAGTGATCTGTCAATGTAGTAATACACGAGCAGCTAGGCGGAGGCGCCTTTACCCCCAACAACCTCCCACTTAAAGGCGAATCTGCCCTAGTGAGGAGTGAAAAGAAAAAGGAAAAGACAATACGACACGTACACATGTACAATAGGATGAGGAAAGACGTCATCTCATCCCACGTCCATCAACTTCGTGAGGAAGGCAAAGCGCTCTATAGAGAGGCTTTTCGTGAGCAAATCTGCAAGATTCTGGTCAGTCAAGATCTTGACAAGATCAACAGAATTGTCCTCAACGACCCCACATATGAAGTGATACCTCACCTCAATGTGTTTCATCTTCGCATGGAAGACTTTATTCTTGCCTAATTGAATAGCACTCATAGAATCCGAATGCAGTGTGGAGATAGCATCAATACCAAGATCAGCAACCAAACGACCCAACCAAATGGCCTCCTTGCAAGCCTTAGTGGCTGCAACATACTCGGCCTCTGTAGTAGAAAGGGCTGTGCATTTATGCACCTTGGACATCCAAGAAACAGCACCTCTAGCATATGTGAATACATAGCCCGAAGTGGACTTCCTACTATCTGCATGTCCTACATAATCAGAGTTAATGTACCCCACGACTCCTGTATCCTGGATACCATAGCATATGCACATATCTGCACTGCCCTTCAGGTACCTCATGATACCCTTCACGGCATCCCAATGCTTCTTGCCAGGTGTAGCCATATAGCGTGCCACAACACCAACTGCAAAGGCAATATCTGGACGAGTGGCTAGCATGGCATACATAAGACTGCCCACTGTGGATGCATAGGGAATCTTGGCCATCTCAGCCTCTGCTCATCTGTCTACGGACAATCAACCTATGATACCTTCACATAAGAAGGCAATGGACAGCCAATAGGCTTTACGTCCTGCATGCAGAAGCGCTCAAGGACTTTATGAATGTACTCCCTCTGTGACAAGTAGAGGAGTCCTTGATGCATGTCATGTCTAATGCGCATACCAAGTATGTGAGCGGCTTGTCCCAGATCTTTCATCTCAAAGCTCTTCTTGAGTTGAGCCTTAAGAGCATCTAGCTCATCATGAGCTTTCCCTGCTATCAACATATCATCCACATAGAGGACCAAAATCAATAAAGAACCATCACGGGATTTCTTCATGTAAAGACACGGATCCATAGCACTCCTATTGTAGCCTTGTGGTGACTGCATAAAGGCATCAAACTTATGATACCACTCCCTAGGTGCCTGTTTCAAGCTATAAATACTTTTCTTCAATTTGCACACTAGGTGCTCCCTACCAGGTTCTGCAAAGCCCTTAGGCTACTCCATATAAATCTCATCATGCAAGTCCCCATGTAAGAAATCCGTCTTGGCATCCATCTGGTATAAATCCAAGTCAAGCTGAGCAACCAAAGCCAAGACTAAGCGCAGGGTGGTCATCTTAACCACAGGAGAAAAGAACTCATCAAAGTCCACACCATGCTCCTACTTAAAACCCTTTGCTACCAATCTAGCCTTGTATGCCGGCTTGGGGTGTCTAGGGGTACTTTTCAGCTTGTACACCCACTTGCATGGCAAAGCCTTCTTGCCCATAGGCAAGGAAACCAAATCCCAAGTGTCATTCTTATGCAAGGAGTCTATCTCAGACTGCATAGCCCTCTCCCAGGAGTGACTGTCACCCCTGCGCATAGCCTCATCATAAGTAAAAGGCTCTCCTGCATCTGTAACCAAGACATAATGCATCGAGGGTTGAAATCTATCAGGTGGGCGTCTGTCTCTAGTAGACCGTCTCACGGTAGGCTCTACTGCCTACCCAACTGCCTATCCAACACCCTGACCATGAGCATATGCTGTAGCTATAGGCTGTCCAACTGGCTGTGCGGGAGCTCTTGGCTCCTCCTAAAATATGACCCTGTGGATCTCAACAACTCTCAGGTTGCCGATGCATCTTGTCTTCATGAAAGACTACATCATGACTGCAGATGACTTTCCGCACCTGCGGATCCCAGAGAAGGTAACCCATCTTGCCTGCATCCCCATAACCAAGGAAAATGCATTTAACACTCTTAGGATCCAGTTTACTTCTCGTCCCTGGGCACATGGCAAAATGCCTCACATCCAAAGACACAGAGATGCGCATAAGAGGGAGGTTTTCCAGTCCATACCTCCTCTGGAACTTGGAAATCCAAACCACTAGAAGGTGATCTGTTTATGATATGCACAGTTGTACTAACTACCTCAGCCCAAAAGCTCTGTGGTAGACTTGCATGGCTAAGCATACTACGTACACGCTCCTGGATGGTTCTATTCATCCGCTCAGCCAAACCATTCTGGGGGGGGTGTAGGGGGCGGTCAACTAACGCTTAATACCCCTCTCATCACGTAACTACTCAAAAGCATGTGAAACATACTCACCCCCATTATCCGTACTTAGGCATTTTAGCCTATACCCAGACTGGTTCTCAACCAATGTAAGCCATCTCTAAAACACAGCCAAGACATCGGATTTCAGCTTAATGGGATAAGCCCACTTTCCGTGAAAAATCAACTATGAAAGTAACAAAATACTTGGCACCACCCATATACTGACAAGGCATGGGCCCACAGACATCTGAATGTATCAATGCCAAGGGCTCACTCATGGGTAGCCTACCAGACTTTTTATGTGTAGACCTAGCCTGCCTGCCATAAAGACAATGCTCACATGAATCAAAACGTGCATAATCAAGGGGCAGTAAGTACTGCAAACCAGGAAGCATTTTCATTCCCTTCAAAGACATATGGCCCAAATGGACATGCCAAAGAGATACATGTGGGATAGAACCCACAGACAAAACATGATCAAGGGAAGAAGCTGATACAATCAAGGGATAGAGGCTGCCAGCCTTGGCACCTCTCGCAATCACAAGTCTTCCATAAGTGATCTTCCATGCAGAGTCTCCAAAAGATACATGATAACCTGCATCATCAAGCTGTCCAACTGACATGAGACTGCGTGTCAAAGCAGGTACATGACATACATCTTGCATAACAAAACTGCTGCCTGAAGGAAACTGCAGCCTAAAATCACCAATGCCCACAATATCAAGAGAGCTGTCATCACACCCAAGCGCACAGAACTCGAAATAGTACGATATGAATGAAACCACTCTCAGCAAGGTGTCACATGAAAGGACGCACCTGAGTCCAAGAGCCAACATTGTGCATACATAGAGTGTATCTCTGTCATCTGCGAAGCACTACAAGAAGCTGCAAGGATATAATCATCATCATCAACATCCTCAGGCTGCATAACATTGATCTCTTCAATTTTAACACTAGACTTTGCAGGCACTATGTTGCAATCAGAAGACTTATCCTACACTTTGTCTTTCCCATTATCTTTGTGCCTTTCATTGCGCAGTTCATGGCATCGTGGCCTAATATGGCCCTTTTTCCCACAATGGTGACAAGTAACATCTGCATTCCTGCCACAGGATTTGCTACGTGACTTCCCACGAGACTTGGACCAAGATTTCTAAGAATTCCGTCCACGGCCACTGCCACTGTCACTGCCATGCTTTCCATATCCATCATTCCTGCCTCTAATTGTCATAGCATGCGACACACAAGAGGCGTCCAAATTCTTACAGTTAACCTCTTCTTGCAGAAGAGCACTCTCAACATCAGATAATTTCAAGGTAGCAGTAGAAGCACATAATGTAGTGTGGAATACATCCCATGACTAATTAAGAGTACCAAGCAAGAAAAGAGGAGTGACATCCTTTGCAAAAGTGATGTCCTGCGAAGTCAAGTTCTTGAGTATAGCATGGAACTGGCTCAAGTGAGTAGACATAGTCACATTCTCCTTCATGCGCAGATCCATAAGCTGCTTCAGCCCAATATATCTGGCTCACTGGACTTTTCTTGTCATAGAGATTCTTGATTTTATCCCACAACTGCCATGCACTCTGTTCTTCCTCAAATACATTGTAATGAACCTGTTCTGTGAGAGATAATACAATAGTGGACTTGCATAACTCATCAAGCTCAAGCCATTCCTCATCTGGCATAGTTGCAGGCGAATGCCCGCTCAACCTCAAAGGTTTGATTTGTGATTTCTACACCAACACCTGCCAAATCAGGCTCTTCCAATAAGAGTAATTCGTACCATCAAGCTTAGTGATGTTGAAAATAGCATGATCAGTGGACGAACTCGCCATAATGTAGGCTAGAAGACTGTAGACAGTTCAAAACTGCTTGTTGTTTACTGTAGAAAATGACCAAAAAATCACCAAAATCGAGAGAAAATGGCGAGAAAAGTGTAACCGAAGCTGCTGCCCACCAAGTACTAGTGAAAGTACATCATTTCAAAATATTTTAGCATGAAAAATCCATGTCAATCCATACATATATGCTTGTTGTGATAAATTACAGTTTTCAATAAATGAGAGCTAACAGTGCCAAAATCGGATCCCAAGTCAATTAGATATTGCCAAGACCAAAGCCGGCATCATGCGGGCATAACATAGGCATATGACAGTCGATAAGCATGAATCCAACACCCAAACATATCATACAAACATCTGCCAGTGAGTAGGCACACCCCTAGTCAATGGGGCAAAGTGTTCCTGCCACTACCAAGACTTGATACAAGTGGGTGCCAGCTCACAAAGAGAGAGACCCAAAGCAAAGAGTCAGCTCATAAGCATCAGAGGAACCAAGACATATGAACCATGCATCATCCTGAAGGGTAAAAGATCCCAAATAGTCTCAAAAGCTCAAAAAGCATAGACTGCTTGCTCAATGGTTGTCAAGCATCCAAAGACACTCCCACTAGCACAAAAGCCATAAATACCAAGCAACAAAGCTCGACAAAGCATGTACAAGCACCACTGACAAGTGTCCAAGATCAAGCATCAATGGTACGTCCTGGACATGTAGGCTGTAGAGCATCCATATGTAGCATCCATAAGCATGTAAGACATCAAGTACATCCCAAGATACAACTCTGGAAAGCCAATAAATAGCTCAAGTAAGCTCCGAGAATCCAAGGTCAAGCCAAGACCGAGCTCCAGTAGCAATAGGCTCCAAACAATGTAACTAGCATGTAGTAATGGCATAGGCTAAGCATGTCAAGACCGGTCAGACATAAGCAACATATAAGTACATCCAAGACGGAGCATCCAAATGCTTTGCAAAGTGAGGTCAAGCTCAAGCAATGATTCCAACTCAAAACCAAGCTCTATGTCGAGCCCCAAGTGTCAATACATCACCATATATGCCCGAAGCATAGCCCGAAAAGCATAGGCATAAGTATACATGAGTAAAATGACTTCAGCTCAACTGTGTACAACAGTGATTTACTGTTCAAAACTGAGAATTTCAGCACCAAAATCAGCTCCAAATGGTTGCCAAACAATAGGCATACATTCCCCTAACATCCAGGCATCAAATGGGACCAAGCGGGTATCAAATGACAATGCAAAACAATGTGTAGCATCAAATGTCAGTGTAACACTGTTATAAACTGCCTTTGGACTGTTATGACAGTCCTAAAATAGTGTTAAATCAGTCCAAATGCTATGCCAACACATCAACCATCAAAACCAAGCATCAAAGCATGTTCATATCCCCGAAATGGAGCCTTTTCAAGTGCCAATGGAGGGGGAGAGCTGCTGTTGTGACTGTCAATGCTGAAGACACATATGGGAGGGCTGCGTGATTGCGCCATTTATAAATGCTGGTCCTGGGGCTGCAAAAAATGTTGGCCAAGCTTTGGAGGGGTCCTGGGGCTGGAAAAAATGTTGGCCAAGCTTCGGAGGGGTCCGATTAAAGCCAAGGAAGGCCTCAAATAAGCTCCAGCAAGGGGAGAGCATCCCACATATGAAATGACAGCTGGGAGTGTAATGGTTGCCCTATTTCAAGAGGGCTGAAAACTGAGGTAAACCCTATAAAGAGTGAAGCAATACCTCTGTGTGAATGCCTTGAGGGTGCCCAAAGGGGTCGGGAAGGTTCTTGGGAAGCCGAGGAGTGATGGGAGCTCGAAGGAGTCGGATATGGCTGCCGGGAAGGAGACCCAATGCGAGTGGGGAGTCGATAGGAAGCTAAGAATGCCATGAACCAAGCTCAAGAGTCGGGAAGCCGTGCTCTGATACCAGTTTAAAGGTGAGAAGGATCGAAGCTTTCACGCGAGAGCTATGGCGGGAGAGCAAGAGCAAGAAAGAGAGAGACAAGAAATGGGAACTCCAACAGTCACAATGTGTGATCAGGCCTTCCTTTATTCAAACTATCACTAAAAGAATAAAGAATAAAGTGACAGTGATGGGCATCCACCACCTGTAGTGTGGAGTGGTGGTGACTTTCAGTGTAGTAATACACGGGCGGCTAGGCGGAGGCACCTTTACCCCCAACAATAGAGTTTTTTGTTCCAAGATTAAGAGTAGCAGTATAAGAGAGATGGGATGGAACACTTTGTAGAGCTAGAATGTCTTTCTGAGACCGACTCTTAGCTACCCATATGCTAATCTGTTAAAAAACACAATGCAAGAGTTAGTTTGACAAGCATGCCAAACAACGTGACTTCGATCAAGGTGACCTCGTATTGCTATACTCTGTGAACGGCTAGAATCATGGGGAGGCTTTCAGTCTCGATAGATACTGCTACTTTGTACTTTCCGAGCTATGGGTAAGACTGCCCCTTGAATAGGTTGAGCTTAGCATTCATGGACTGCAATTGGGCTTTGACTAATGAGAGTCCAATGATCATGGGTAAGAATATTGAAGTTAGTTCCCTCATTGACAAGCGCATCGAAAGCGTGTGCTTTTTGAGCAGTGACTGTTATTTGCAAGTAAGTAGTTGCTACTGCTTCCTCGTCCATGTCCTCGATCTCTGTGATAGTGGCCACTTTTACATTTACAGGGGGTTGCCACATTGGGCGGCTCATGCAATAGATGGGTTGGAGGGTAATACTTCTTGAGACGACTACCATTGAAGAAGCCTATGCCCTCGCCCTCTAAGGTCTCAAGCTTGACATTGTCAGTTCAACTAATGTTGTCGACTTTGAAGGGCCCTCATCCTCTAATCTTCTATGTGTTACCTAACACTAAGGCCGTTGGTAGGGAATCGCTGCTGGGTCATGCATTCAAGGAAGCAAGCCCATTGCAATGTTGAATTAGACTCGTACTGCATCCATCTAGCTGTTGGCAGAGTGCGCATAGTGATGGCTTTCAGCAAGAGCAATGTGGCTCCATCTAAGCCTGCAAAGCCACCGATAAGGGAACCTAGTGCAAAGTCTAAGGAGGGGGGTCATGACTCGTCCCACCCCACTAGGACGACAAACTAACCGCAACCCAAAGAAGACATTGCCCAAGCCATTGAGCCATAGCTCAAATGGGCACCTAAAAGACAACCACGACCACCTAAAAGCCAACTTACATGGACCCATAATCCTCAACATCATGCCCTAAGCCTAGGCAAAAAAGTCAGTAGTATAAAACCAAATGAATGGACAAGGAGCTGCTTGCGATGGGTGTGTAAATCCCTATTGCATGCTCAAGGATATTACAAAGGCAAAAATTGGATTTGGATGCCTAAGATCATGAGTGCCATGCACACCCCTCAGATTGCCACCTTCTAGCCAATCTCCAAAATTTTCAAAGCCGCCTAGAACTAAGAAACTGCCTGAACTAAAAAGCACCAAATCCATGGAGTCTCAGTGGGTCTATCAACCAAAATCAAAACATGCTACCCCTAAATCAATGCAACTTGACACTCTCAGCATTCCTATTGTTCCACAAGCAGGAAGCAATGCAACCTTGAAGCCTCTTGATAAGCCCTCTCACACAAGCCACCAATGAGTGCTCCATTGACCAATCCACACACTAGGCACCAATCACAGAGTTATCTAGCCCAGTCAAACCCCAACCTCCTATAGGTCTTAGACCCTCTTACGAGTGTTGATGTATTCTCACTTTAGCCTTGGATTTAGCCAAGAACACAGGGGATGACTTGGTCACTTGCATTAGATGGTTGGATGCCACCTTCACTATGATTGCTAAAAGCTACAAGTAGTTGGACTTAGGTATCCTAGAAGAGCCTTTAGCAATTGATGTATGCACGCTTCCATGCACCTAGGAAGAATCTGAATTCATGTTCATCAAAGTCCTCATGGTAGTTGAGGAACTGATCGCCAATGAGATTTCTCACAAGCAAGAGCTTGTTAATGGAGGCTAATCACCTCCTATAGTAAGAGCAAAGTCTCTGCCATGAGCCAAGAGCTAGAAGAACTTAAAAAGCTAGCAAACACATTGACTCTTCCTTTCTATTTAAATGGTATGGTCTCCATCTCCAATGGGAACAAGAGGGCTACCCAATTATGACTAATGACAAACAGAGATGTGCCATCGAAACCTTTGAGTATGACCCCACTTATGTAGCTCCTACCTCCTTTAGAATATTGGCCATCACTTGCAATCGACACTTAGAAGATCATGACATGGTCCACTCCTATTTAGATTGAATCCTTACCAAGGAAGAGCTACACATCGCCAGTAGGATCAACTCTGGTGACTTTTTTATGTCTTGACCTACATTATCCACGTAGGCATTCGATCTCACGACATGGACCGACATGCTCAACCGAATTTTTAAAGCTAAAAAGACAGATGAAGGTCAACTTATGATTAAGGAAACCACTCTTATACTAGTTGAGAAATGGAAAGGTTGAGCAAGAATGAGAGCACAAGCAAATGAACTAAGAGCTATAGAGGTTGAAGCAAGAAGAGAGAGTAAGACCATATGTGAGAATTCCAACCATCGCAATGTGTGATGTGCCTTCCCTTATTCTATTATCACATTAAGGAGTCAAGAATAAAGTGACGATGATGGGTAGTCACCACCTATAGTGTACATGTGTGTAGGCAGTAAAAGTACAATAAATATAGGTGGCTAGGCACAAGCATCCTTTAATCCCCAAGATGAAGCTCTAGATTTTTTTTAGGGTTTCAACCTCCTATCACACAAGACACATGGTTTATCTCCCCTGATGAATAAATAATAAAAGAAGAAACATGAAACACTATAATATGAGATCCAACAAATTTTTGGATATGTCATTTAAAATAGGCATATAAGATATACTAAGGATGCCCAAACAAGATATAGAGGGTTTCTTTGTCAATAGAGAAGTCAACAAATGAAGGAACACAATCAAAAATATCACGTGTATATTTCAATGATTAGCAAAGATCCCAATATCTCCTATTGTGCATGAATCAAACAAAAAAAAAGTCATCACTAATTATTATTATTTTTAAAGGAAAAGAAGCTCATAATTGACCCAAAATGTCATTTGAAACTATGTGGGAGATAGTCCCAATGAAGTACATGGGCCAAAAGTAAAAAAGCCAAATCTAAGCATGAAACAACTTTGTGCGCATTCTTTGATACTACTTGAAGTGCCTCTCTTGGTAATATTGATTCTTTGGATATTCTTTGCATGCATATTGTGTTGTTGCTTGTAAAACAAGTCAGTTCAATACAACTCTTTCCTTTTACATGAGGCATGTAAGTCTCTACCTCCATGGATGGATTTCATATTATCATAGGGCTTTTCTTTGAGTCTCAAATAGCATACCATATTAGTTTTCCACACCCCCTCCCTGCCCCTACATGCATGTAGTCATTAAGAGGAGTTGCCTTAAACAAGGGTTGACACAATGACAACCATTTGAAAGAAGTTCTAATGAAGCATCGCCCACCACATAGGCTTATGCACATTAGGTGGGAGCCACATTTCTCATTTATCCTTTGTACTTTATCTTTAACTACATGAATTTTAGTACGTTGGCTCCCTAATAAAATAAAACCAACACTAATGGAGCTATAAACCAAAATTTTTATTGAGTGGTGAAATAATAATGTCTTCTATAAGTTGGGGATAGGCTCAAGTTGCATGTACAATGCATCATTGAGTGTAGTTTCATCATATGTCTCCTCAATTGGACCATAGATGGTGTCATATTTTGTATTAATGAAAGCATAACTTCTATCATTCTTTCCACTCCTATTATATTTATATGTGTTTTCCAAGCTATTGGCATGCAAAGCCCTTATAGGATGTCCCTCCATGAGATGCCATCATATTGGTAGATTGAGCTTTTTGTTTTGTTTGACGAGACTTTCAACCTTGAACTTATAACCAAAGTGGAGAAATAAATTGCAAGGATACATGTGAGAATTTTTATGGTCACCTTTAAACTATAATCATGCAATTTGTATGAAAGCTAAGAAGTAGTTATTCAAGTAATCATTCCTAGAGTAATTATTTGTGACACAAAAGTGTTTTCGATTTTATCATCACTTTATTAGGGAACTCTACAATTTGCCTTGCAATAAATCCTTGCAATCTGTCTATGAGACATTGACATGTAGGTGCTAAAATAATTTGAAACCACACATAAAAATTTTGAAATTCATGGTTGCTAGTTACTGAACTACAAACATACTTTCTAGCATGCTTAACATTATTACTGATAATGTATATGTGTTTTGGCATGAAATTGAATAGATCATATGATTTCATGATTATGTAGGTACAACTTTTTTTTTCATTGCAAGTTTTGTTATTCCCATGTGATGATTGTTGTATTATTTGGACTTACCAAACTTTCTACACCTAACTTAGTAAGACACCATAAGCTCGACAATGTTGAATCCATGACATCTTATATATCACACATCCATTTTACAATCTGAGCTACTTCTCAATTTGCAAGTTAACTTTTAAGACTCATCTTGTTGCATGGTGTGGTAGTTATCCATATTGTCAATACCTTTCAAGAATTCTTTGTCACATGTTATGTTCGAATCATAATCAAATGTAGAAATGTTTTAACCAATTACAATAGCAGCAGATCCTAGATTGACCAAAATTCCCATGCATTAGAAAGAGGGTCTACCAAACAACGGCTCTACCAAACTCAAGTAAGATTAAATGCTTAAATCATTTGAATTCAAGTTGTTGTGGGTACTTTTGTTTGGAAAAGTGTGTTCGCTACTAAAATTGTTTACTTCAAGAATGAAATCATGAGGGATTTCATAAGGAAAAGAAAAGATATTTTGATTTTTTTGCGCACTCCTAGATAGGCTATGAGTTTATGAGGTTGAAAAAGTGGATCCTTTTCTTAAGCTCAAAATTCAACTTTTGCTGAGGCAAAAGACAACATAGGATGCACTGTTTTGATGTTGGGGATTTTCCTTGAGTGGAGTGCAGACACTATTTTGTGTTTTATTTGACCTCATACATTGTAAACACCTAGCTCAAGAAAAGGTTCATGGGGAAAGGTTGATCATAATTGGCTTTTTTCAAATGAATCAAGGAACTAGTAGAATGGAGAGCCACACATATCTAACTTGGGACAAATAATTGCACAAAAAAAAACTCTATGCCTACATATTTTCAAAATTAAACAACATGTTGGTTTGACATTTTTCAAGTACCACATACATGTGGTTGATATGAGAGAGAGAGAGAGAGAGAGAGAGAGAGAGAGAGAGAGAGAGAGAGAGAGAGAGAGAGAGAGAGAGATTCTTTTACAAATTGTGAGATGAATGAAGAACCATTTTCATAGCTCAAACCCCAAATTAAACAGCACTAATATTTCAAACATCTAGCTCCATATAGTTTTAATAGAGCTATGAGATTCATGTATGCAAGTTTTCACTAGATCCTCAATTTGAATGAGTATGGTCAAAGAGAGGGCTAGTACTAGAGTTACATTTAGAACTTTACGTCTAGAACTTTACAAAAGGAGGAATCTCATTACTTGTCTAGGTGTAAAGCTTTAATGATGTTTTGTGGTGATGGTTGAAAGAATATTACATTTATGGACAATGAGTTGTATCAAGTCTACAAGTTCTCCATGGTAGTGTAGCTACAAAATTGTAAAGATGACAGTTTTCCTTGACTAAAAGAATAAAAATCCTTTTTACCGGCTTATTATTCATGGTCTTGATTGGTATAGTTTATCTCTTAGAAGTTGAATGTTATGCATAAGATTTTAGATTACACCTTGGTCTACCAATGAATAACTTTTCTTAATGTCTTAGCATTGCAACATCTAACAAATCTAGCAAATGTGAAAAGTAAAGATTATGAAATTGAATGAAAAGCTTATTGACATGATATTGGCTAGGGATAGGATAGTAAATTGTAGATTTTTTAGGACTTGCAAAAATTCATTTGTTTATGCCCTTTGTATTTGAGTACCAACCAATTTATGTGAATGGTCTACAGGTTGTGAGTTTTGGTAGAGAAGGAAGGTAATGATGGAGGGATATTGGGGTACACATGTTTGTACATGTGTATGTGTGCGTGTACATATAGTTATGTATGTATGTATGTGTATTATTGTTTACTTAGAGGAAAACATTATGGGATTGGTTAAGAATAAAGAGATAATCCCTACTTAACATGAGAGATGGACTTCCAAATAGTTAATTGTGCAACCATAATTGATGTGGTGCCCTTAAGGAACATTGGTTAGGTCTTGCCTTTTTGTTCTACCAACATTGGTTCACACATCCACTCCTATCCATAAGTTGCAATTACTAAGGACAAAATTACTTCTTTCTTAATTAATGGTTAATACTAGGATAAGTTTTGAGTTGCTATTATTATCTTGGAAGTTGACTCCAATGTCACAAAAACAAGTGTTAAATCAGCTTTCTTATTCCATTAGCACATTCTATAGATAGATGTTGCATGTGAGATATATATATATATATATATATATATATATATATATATATATGCATGCATTAAGAAAGATATATTGAAAACTTCATGATTTTGATGTAATGAATAAAACTTTGTGTGAAATAATTTAAATATTTTTTATTAGAAAAAGTTCCATCGAGGTATGAATATATGTATCCTACCATGGATGAGTATATGAGATGTTGATTTTAAGATAATTGGACTAGTGGTAGTAGGTGATTTGGAGCTTTTTACATGTCATTATCTTGACAATATCATCAAGCCTGTGCAATATGGACTATGGAAGAAAATCACTTTGAAGATAAGAGGGTAGTTATGATTGAAATATGGTAGTTTCTTAGATAAAAAAGTTCTATATAGTGCTCGATGATTGTAAGCCTAGATTTGATATCAAATCTATATGAACTGATTGTGCATAATGCAAGTAGACACTATATATGAATCAACTATGGGCTTCTCTGTGGCTATCTCTACCTCTATCTTTCTTGCTCCATCCCCTCCTTTTAAAAAAATGACAATATCTCTAAAGTAGATGATAATATGGAGCAAGACACACACTGGGAACAATCTCCCTTCATGCTACATGAGGACTCTCCCTTTAGCATGTATTTAATGGATTTCTATTTTTTAAAAGTCTAGAGGATAGTTATTTACATGAAACACATTGAGATTAGAAAGTGTGACTTATATCTTTAGCAACAATTCCTAATGTATCTAGCTTAGCCTCTCCATCTAAACTAAACATATTGAATGGTTTTCATCTATTACTAGTATGAAAATGAGTTGGCACATTGAAAATTTTTGCTTACTAACATTGTTAAACCAAAATTACAGATTGCTTTATCTAGAAAATCATGTAGATACTAATAAGTTGTACACTTAATGTGGCTTTGTTGTCAAATTCTCAACCACTATTTCTGCACATCATCATAATGTAGATCATTAAAAAAAGTTAGCATAAGAATCGTAATAAATTGATTCAATTGGCATGAAAAATACATGAGAACGTTTCGCCTAAAGATGCTACATGCACTCCTATGTGTGCAAGCAAAGTATGGGTGAAGCAATGAGTGTGACTAAATCATCCACACTTATGCTAATGGGGGTGCATATAGGTGCCCATTAACAACAAGGCATCCTTATCAACCTTTCAATCAAGAGAGTACAATCTAATGCCTCATCCTCTCTAAAATGTGCTTGGACAATAGAAATATATACTCCCTATCCTCTTTATATCATAGGAGAGAACAATTCAACACCTCAGAATATTGGAGGAGTGGGGGCTCCATAACATCAATATGATTGTAAGCTCATGGCCACACCACATCTAGCATATTCCCAAGAGCTCCATAACACACCTAGGGGTTCATGAGTATAGCAACACTAAGAAGCCATCGCAAATACCTGTGTTGTTCAAGGTTCTAGTGCAGATGTAGTGGAATGTGGGATTCTAATTTCTTCTTTTGGATCTAAGATCTTTTATTTTAATATTTATTTTAAAATGAGCTAATTTTTTGCTTGATCTTAAGGTGTTTTATATCATGTTTGGACCATAAGCTAAGAAAACTTAATGCCAATTTTTCATTCCTAAATTGGGACTAGGTGGAATGGGGCTCGAATGTAAATTGTTTAAAGATGTAATACTAGTCTCAATAGTAAGTTTTGATGCCATGAAAATTGTGAGATTCAAAAAAGGAGCTTTGCCCTCTTTGGAGAGATGTTTTTGAAATACAAAATCCTAGGAACAATTCACTTAGCTCACTCAAAAGAATGATGCAAAAGCTTATGAGTGATAGAAACTACCTACATGTGAACATGATTCAAGGGAGAGAAATGCTATTTATTAGTATATAAAAGGATGCACAAGCTTGAGTCCTTATAAATTACTTGCATGTGAACATGCTCCAAGGGAGTGCAACGTTGTTAATAAGAGCCAAACTTGTACAAGCTCATTTACTTATGTATGCAAGTAAATGGACTTTTGGATCCATGGTCACATATAGGTTTAGGTTGATGGTTGACTTCTGATGTAGTTAACCAAGTACCCTCAATTTTAAGGGTAATTTGTACTATTGGGAGTTCCCCCTTTATAGGGTGTTGCTCAATACTAGTAAGACGTGTGTAGGTAATCAACACCTGTGGTGATCTCCTGCACATGTCAATTAACATGTGTATGTCCTATTTTATAAAAGTGCACAAGTTCAAGTCCTTATAAACTACATGCATGTGAACATGCTCTAAGGGAGGACAATGCTATTCATTAGTCTATAAAAGGATGGACAAGCTCAAGTCCTATAAGGTAATCAACATGTAAAAATGTGCTAAGCGAGCACAATGCTATTGATTTAATTTAGGTATCCATTCTCTATATTAACAAGACATTTTGGGGGACCACATGGTGCATGCACAAGCCCCTCGAAACATCGACCCAATGTGGATTGCCCTCATACCCCACTTCATGCCACTACACACCTGTGGGTCCTCAACACTCACTCCATGCTTACTGCTTCACGTCATTGCATGCCCCGTGGATCCTTAGTACACTTGCGGCCATGTATAAGTGACTCGATTCTCTTTCATTATCTCTCTCTCCCATTGTAGGTATCAGTGGGAGCCAGGTCGTCGAGGATGTGCAAGAGCCAATCATTAAGGCCATAGTCTTATTGCAGGGGAACCATGTCATTGAAGGGTGTGTGAGAGCTAGGTCATCGAGGCTATAGTCTTGCAAGGGAGATGCATGCGAACATCAGCTCTCTCTCTCTCTCTCTCTCTCTCTCTCTCTCTCTCTCTCTCTCTCTCTCTCTCTCTCTCTCTCTCTCTCTCTCTCTCTCTCTCTCTCTCTCTCTCTCTCTCTCTCTCTCTCTCTCTCTCTCTCTCTCTCTCTCTCTCTCTCTCTCTCTCTCTCTCTCTCTCTCTCTCTCTGGATTGACAAATTTTTTTTTAATGTGAGTAGACTTGAGAGAGTAAAGAAAATAAGATTTTTAATCGGGGGTTTAAATAAATGATAATGCACTCAAAGAGAAAGAGTATATTTGTTAATCCTCGAAAGACCAAGATGGAAAAAATGCAAAAATTCAGAAGTGGAAGATAGTCCCAAGGCAAGAAGAAGAGGGAGGACAAAGGAGCACAGAAGTGTAGGAAAAAGTCTCAAATGTAAAAGGAATCATACAATAATAAGCATACCTTAATATGTAGCAAGAAAAGCATCGGATGCTTTGTAATTCATTGTTTAAAAAGAGTGATAGGTTCTCTCTCATGCAAGTTGCAAAGAATGAGAGGCACAGGTTAAGGCCTATGCTTATAGGAAGGAGGAGGAAAGAGAGCAAAGGAATGGACAAAGGCCAAACCAAAAAGGTGATGGCTGTCCAAGGAGGGGATATGACATGCATAAAAGTCAAGAAATGAATGAAGAAGCTGATTCTTGGTGTGTGGCCAAACTTTCGCTCTTCTTACTTCTTGCTCTTGTTTCCTTCTTGTGCATGAGAGAGGGAGAGAGTAAGTGTGAGAGAGGAAGAGAGAGAGAGTGTGTGTGTGTGAGACCGTGGAGAAGCTCTTATTCTCCTCTCTTCATCATCATCTTCTTCTCTTCTCCTTTCTTATATGCATGGCTATGGAGGTTGAAGCTTGGAGCTCTTATTCTCCTCTCTTCATCATCATCTTCTTCTCTTCTCCTTTCTTATATGCATGGCTATGGAGGTTGAAGCTTGGAGCTTGGAGATGGAGCTTTCTTGAAGCACATCTTGGATCGTGGAGCTATCAACGGATTTGTGGGAGGAGGAAACTCGTTTGGATTCAAAGGTAAGCTCACTACATTTGTGTGTGGGAGAGCATGCATGGCTATGTGAGAGGTAGCCATAGCTCTCGGAAACACTTGAAACAGTAAGTGGTTCATAGATCTTAATGGTGTTCTCGCTAGAGCGAAAACATTTTAGTTCCATTGTCGGGACCAATAGATTCAAGCTTGAGTGCTTGCGCACTCCAAATCAAGTGACAAAGTAGGAGTTCGTCTTCAAAATGGCACTTGGCTTTAGATAGGAAGTGAGGGAGTCGAAGGTCACTCAATCTCTCTTTTGGATAATTTTAGGTTTAGAAAGCATTCTGTGCATTGGTTAGAGTAGGAGAAATGTATTTTGATCAGATTTGAGACATTAAGGTTTGGAAAAAAAAGAAAAAAAAAAGGAAAAGATAACTCTTTGTATAACTAGGAAATAGGGAAACAGGGGAAGAAAGGAAAATTTTTTATACATGGGAAGGAAAACAAAGTGTAAGGGGAGGAAGAGAGAACACAAAAGTTGAAAAGGGGAAAGAGAGAGCTCATTTGCACATTGTGAGATTGAGAGAAAGCTATTGAGAGAGAGACATGGAGTTATAGGTCTAGAGACAGCATCAGCAACAATCCTTGGCATTGACACATTTAGGCATTCCAAGGATACCCCTTGAGTCTTCATTGATGATTGTTGCATTGATTTAGAATCCTGGGTGCATTAGAGGTTTCTCTTTAAGTTAGTAAAATCAATATTCGTGCCATTCAATGTGTTTCCTTGTGCCACTCCGATGGTGGCCATAGGCCTTGGATGATCGAATTCTTACCAAGCTCAAACGTCTGGAGCCACTTAAGTCCACTCGAATGTATGACTTGGACAAGAGTCCACTCAGAATCAGACCAAATTTGGGCATTATATGGTTGAACCTTCGACCTCGGATAGCCAACTTGGACACTCGAACGAGCGCCCCTTGTCTACGAGTCTAAGTTTGACCACTTGGACATGCACCTGTTGTCCGATTGACCACTCGAATTGCAGAGTCTATGACTCGAACTCAAACGAGTTGTCCAGAACTCTAATTTTGACCATTTTTTGTCACTCTAAGACCTCCAGCAACCCAAGTTGGGATCTAGACTCGTAGATGAGACCATAGAGTTTTCTGTACTCAAAATTTTGGACCATCTGTCCAAGAGTGACTAAAATAACTTATCACTGATTGCAAACTAACTAAAATACCCACATCAAACCACCTATCAAGACCTATGAATGACATGAAATTGAGTAGATATGATTGACTTCAACAAAGGTTACAGTCTACATCGTAGACTCTTAAGTGTATATAAAAATTGGAAAGCTTGATTTTGCATAACTCATATCAAGTCGTCACACTGCTTTAGCATATAAGTGTTTGGATTAACAAGGAACACACTAAAGGGGATTAAGCTAAAACAAACCCACCCATAGGAGTGCAACCTTGGGAACCATATGAGTGACCCAAGGCACTAGGAACACAGATCTAGGGAAGACAGAACCATCAGATTGCTAGACAGAAGGAAGGACTGACCAGAATTAGAGACACATCTTTAGCCATCCTAGTTGACCTCATAGAAGCACTAGTGGGCTAGGAGACAACAACCATGGCATGCACCAGTTCGAATGAGAATGACCTCGACCTTGACCTTGACCTTAATGTGATAGCGTACTCAGACGACATCCGGTGACTTGTCACATAGTATGACCAACAAATAAGGATAGCATATCATGGAAGACTAGCAGCCGATATTTGATATTATAGTCGACCTTGAGGAGGAATGGAGACTAGGAAGGATAGCATTGCAACTCATTGCAAGTTATAGCCAAGAGCAAAGGGCTCAGAGGTTGCGCCACGAGAGAGAGCTCAATGAGGTTCATAGGATCCTAACCATCTCAAGTGTTGGAACAGAACAAGAGGCAATGCCGAAAGGGAGAGAGCCTTAGAAGCAGACCTTCCAGCGAGCGACGAGTGAGCTATTCACGAAAATATTGCTAGGCAATACTAGCACCAAGCACAATGGGGTAGCCTTGGCTGCATCATTGCTAGCTCGGGCTAGGAGTCACCCCAAACACCAGGAGCCAAATGAAAATACTTATAGTTGCAAAGCAACTCAATAAATATCAAGCAGACAATGACCCCTATAGCTTCTCGTCGAGCTGTTTGAGTAGGTGTGCGAGGGCTAACAACCTCATGGACCTCGCTCAACAAGCACAAGCATTCAATATTTCTTGGGAGACAAGGGACAGACTTGGTTTACCAGTCTAATGCAATAACTTCACCCATCTAAAGGATCTCTTCATCAAGAGATTCTTGGAGGCAATATACTCTGATAACCTCATTGTTAAGCTGATGAATGTCAGCCAAAAAGACAAAGAGGACATACGAGATTGCGTCACACATGTGAGGAGTCTCTACAAGAGGCAACTGAGTGACCAAATGAGAGAGCGGTCTCTATCCTATTCATTAATGAGATCCACAACAAAGAACTCTATAAGGCCCAGCGAGCAACTTGAACCTGCAAAGGGATGTGCTAGCAAGAGTCTTTAGGGAGTCCATATACGTGGATGACTCGCTTAGGGGGAGAAGCTCTTGGGCTATGTAGTAAGGGAGCAACACATTTAGAAATGTCGAGAGAACTACATCACTTAGCGAAAGAGTAGCCTCTAGCAAGCAAGATAAAGGAAAGAGTGTCGACCAGACCGAAGCAATAGTTAAGTCTAAGATGATCGGACTATATGAGTCAATATGAAGGCCAATACAATCTCAAGTGCAACATGTGCAATGTGGAGGGAACCACTTGCCATCTGAATGTCCCAATCCCAGATCATGGCCTTGTGTCAACTGTGGAAGATTTGGGCATGACACCATGCACTACCAATTGCCAGGATGGTTGCATTACCAACAACCTTACCCTTAGCCATAGTATCCAAGAATTAGGTAGCAACACTTTGGAAGGGGAGCCCCTTTGGCTCTATCAGTACCTAACGATTCAAAGCAAGCTACTCTGAGGATAGACATCAAACCAACAACGGGAATCCCTAGACTGCCAAGACCTATTGTGACCCATCCACCAAGCAATGCTCTAGTGCACTTTATGGAGAGACCACTGGAGGAAGACTCATACGTGAATCCTTATGTCTCTTATTATAAAGATGGTAATCCCATATTGATGGACTATAGGCATCTGCTAGTCATAGACTTAGGCAAAGGAAGAGGTAGAGGCCTAGGAGAGGCTCAAAACCATGAGCCCATAGCATGTTGGACAGAGCATATCTCATCGTGTTGCCTTGAAAAGGAGCAAGCAAAAAAAGAGAAGGCTAACTTGAGGTGTCCCTAATGCGGAGTCGCAGACCTATTCATTGATTGCCTTAGGTGGAAACCCTCCACTAGTTTGACAATCGTGTCATATGTGTCGCCCAAACTCTTTTGTGTCGAGTTGCCTATTAAAAATACCTCACATATCAAATGTCATGATGACACAAGCCCAAACAAAGCAGGTGGGTATCTCATAACTTGGACCTAGCAACTTAGCTACAGCCTTTATAAGGAGGAAGAGTTGCAAACATGGAAAAAGAGGATTGAGGCAAAAATAATGCTAAAGAGATAAAGAGCGAGATCCCGTTAACAAAGGAAAAATAGGTCACTAATGCAGAAGCAAAAACATCTACTCCTAAGACAAGAGAAAAGGGAAGCACTAAGGTTGGAGAGTATCCTAACCCCAACTAGCGGCTAAGGGTTGTGGATACGGTCAATGAATGGATAAAAGAAGCACAAGTTCACTTGCAAGATGCTAAACCTATTATTGAGGATGAGATCAATGAACTCTCAACCACCAATCTCTCCCATGTACTTGAGAGCAAGAGAGGAAATGCCACCACATCCACAATTGCATAGGAAAAATAAGAATGCCACAAATAGACAAATGGCCTGAGAGCATTAGTAGGGAGCCCATGAAGACGAGGAGGGAAAGATGGTTTGCAATTTGCTAACCACACTAATATCAACATTGGTGATATTGTCATTGGGAGAATTACTTAGGCAAAACCCCGCACCATGGCAAGGGTTGAAGTGATAGGTAGAAAAATTTGATAAACATGAGCCGCAAGACTTGCTTGATCATGACTCCATGTGACAGACATACCAAGCCTAATGCTGAATCCAATGTCTAAGTCCCCACAAGTGAATGCCTTTTGGGAAGGCACTAAGATGCACGCAGTCTTACCTATCATTGCCCTAGGAGATACTACATGAAAGGGGATAGTAGATATAGGAGCCATACTCAAGGGTGACTAAAGGGCTAGAAGTGATTATGGACCTATAACAAAGTACATTTCTTGTCTTGAGGATGAGAGCGACTAGATGTATGTGTTGGCAACCATTGATCTCCCATTCTTAGAGGATGAGAGTAAATATAGGCAAGCTATAGATTTAGCTAGTGAACCCAACAAAGCCACAACCTCAAACCTACCAAGAATGCCCCTATGCATGATGACCAGGAGTTCCATTAGCTGACCAATACCAATCACCTATCATGTCCCAACCAACAAATTGAAACTCCATACGATCTTCAAGTACCTGTTAAATGAGCTAGCTAGAAACCCAAGTGCAAACCTAAAGTCCCTCAAGGATCTCATGGAGGAGTAAGAAGTGGCAATGGACTAAGGTGCATAACCTAAATCTTTCATACAATTGGACTCTCATGACCAGTGAGAAAAGCCTTGGGAAAAAGCTTGAGAATAGGAACCCTGAAAACAATGCAGAGTCTGAGGACTCCAATGATGAGTACGAAGATTGTTGTTCCACCAATGAGGAAAGGGAAGAGGAAGTAGAGACCATAGAATATGACATGAATGGAAGAGTGATTGAGAAAATCAAAGCAAACACTGAACCCTGAGAGGTCAACATGTTTAGAGTGAACAAAGGAGTTGCGTGGTAGATTATGAGCAGGCGAGATTAGTTCAGCCTTGCACCACACCATTATTTGGAGTGGAGACAACCTTAGAATTGCAACCACTGGGGGAGACAACCTCTTCCAGTGAGGAGGGTGAGTACAACTTCAAGTCAGAAGTAAGCTTTGATAATGACCTCAAAATGCCTTGACCACCTAGGTCCAAACACACCAAGGGGGACCTCCTAGTCCACCTAAGATGCAAGAGGCTGAAGAAGGTGAGAGGGAAACAATCAAATTCTTCAAAAGCTGAACAACAGAAGAAACCCTAGGACCTACCCAAGTGTTTCACAAAGTTCAAGAAGGGTGATTGAATAGTGGTGTTGCTAGGAGCCAAGCAGAAAGGGCAAGCAAGTGGACTCGTCAAAGGACCACCAACCAAAGTCAAGGAAGTCAACTTGGCAAGGGAAGGAGAAAAGCCTTGACCCACATACATAGTGGATGACCTAATTAAGGAGGAGGAAAATGATCTCATACATCTCTTCAGGAAATTCTCTGATATATTTGCATGGTCCTTGGACGAGCTGAAAGGAATAGATCCAAGTATCGCGACTCATAACATCCCTATGACCCCTGATGCAGTACCGACCATATGCAATGAATCCTAAGCATCTGCATGCAGTGAAGGAAGAGATTGATAAATAGGATTCATTTTACAAGACAGAGCACACGAATTGGGTATCATCCATAGTCATAGTCATGAAAAAGAATGGAAAGATTTGAGTGTGCATAAACAATAAGAAGGTCGATGTGGCCACAAAGAGAGACAACTATCCATTACCATACATTGAGCACATGCTAGAGAGAGTGGTAGGAAAGGAAGCCTATAGTTTTCTGGATGCTTCTTAGGCTATAACCAAGAGAAAGTCTATTCGAACAACATGCACAAGACAACATTTGACACACTAAATAAGGGGTATTTGTTTGCATAGTCATGCCATTTGGGCTAACCAATGCCCTTGCTACCTTCCACTGCCTCATGTGTGCTATCTTTAAGGACATGCTCAGAAAATGGTTGGAAGTATTCGTCAATGACTTGTGCATTCACACGACCTGGGAAGAACACTTAGAAAAGTTACAAATAGTCTTTGAATAGTGTAGGCAATACAATCTCTCATTGAACCCCTTAAAGTGCCAGTTTTGGGTGAAGCACGTGTGTATTCTAGGGCATGTTGTGTCAAGGAATGGGATAGCTACAGACTCCTCGAAAGTCAAGGTGATTATATACCTTCCCCCTTCAACCAACTTCAAGGGAGTTCAATGCCTCTTAGGCCACATAGGGTAGTACCGACGGTTCGTGCTAAACTATGCATTGATCACAAGACCTTTGTACAAGCTATTGATTGTATTTGAGTAGACCGAGGAATGTCAACAAGACTATGAAAGGCTTAAACAAGCTCTAACGACTGTGTTGTGCCAACTTGGTAAGAATAACCTTAACTATCTAGTGAGTTTTGCTAGTAGACAACTCACTGATATTGAAATGAACTACTCCACAACAGAGAGGGAAGGGTTAGCCATGGTTTTTGCCATAAAGAAGTTTAGACACTATCTTCAAGCGATATCATTTACTTTCTTTGTGGATTATCAACCATTGCTTTATCTTGTGAACAAACCCTATCCAACACAACACATTGCTCAATGGTTATTTTTTATTTTGAAATTTGACTTCTTTATGGTAGTATGCAAAGGCAAACATCACTACATGGTATGTCCCGCATACCCACCACAGGTGAAGTGGCTGAATAGGGCATAATTGATAACCTACCAGATGCACATCTTTTTACAATGTCCAGTGCAAACAAGATTTTTCTAGAGCAAACCTTGCATCATATTGGGTAGATCACATAGTCCACATCCTAGAGAATGGATTTCCTAAACGACACATAGAAAAGGCTAGGTTAAGGAGACTAATCTTGAAGATCCAACCCTATCAATTGATTGCCGGTCAATTGTATCCAAGATGGACTCTTAAGGAGATGTGTATGTGAATATGAAATGCATGATATGCTCATGGAAGCACATACCAGGATTGCTAGAGGACATTTTAGTGGAGACACCACAACACGCAAGGTGCTCTAGTCTCCATTGTGGTGGTCAATGCTATTCCATGATGTGCAAATAAGTTTGTGAAGCACTATCATGAGTGCCAACATACCAAAGTACCTATTCATAATGATAAAATGGATTTGACCCTAGTGATTGCACACCAACCATTTGAGAAATGAAGAATTGATTTTGTTGGTCTAATCAGTCCTACGACACAGTATTCACAAGCTAAGTACATCATTGTTGCCACACACTATCTCACCAAGTGGACGAAAGCTTGAGAAACTCGCAGAAATGATGCTAGAACCACGGGCAAGTTCCTTTGGGAACAAGTAATCTCAAGGTTTGGTTGTCCCATAGAGTTGGTCGGTGACCAAGGCACACACTTCATCAATGAAGTGATTGCTCACTTGGTATCCACCTTCTTGATAATACATAGAAATTCCTCACCATATTATCCTCAAGCTAACATTTAAGCTGAATCCACGAACAAAATCTTGGTGAATGTCCTAGCAAATATAGTCTCTGCTTCGTGTAGTGATTGGGACAACAAGCTCATGGCAACTTTATGGGCATATAGGATGACCTAGAAAATAGCCATAGGACAGAGACCCCTTTCAAGCTCATGGCAGCTTTATGGGTGTATAGGATGGCCTACAAAATGACCATAGGACACACCCTGTTCAAATTGACCTATGGAACTAAAGCAATTCTACTAGTAGAATTATTCATTCTTCCAAGCTTGAGAATAAGAGTGTAGGAGAGATGGGAGGGCAAGCAAGCATGGAAAAATCGGTTGGTAGAGCTAGAATGCCTATCTGAGACTTATCCCATTGCAACCCATGCTCTAATCTATGAAAAGGCACGACATAAGAGTTGGTTTGACAAACATGTTAAACAAACAAGACTTCGGGAAAGGAAACCTAGTCTTGCTATACTATGTCAAGGGACACAAGTAGAAAATGAAATTCAAGGGATTGGGACCTTTCAAGGTTCATAATATCAGTAGAACGGGCAATGTGGAACTCAAAACTCTAGAGGGGGAGGACATGGGATTTTTCAATGGAAGTCGCATAAAAAAGTATTGCCCTCCATCACATAAACTTCATGAACCTCCAATGATAGAACTACTAATGAATGTGAGGGTTGCAACCATCACTGAACTATAAGAGGAGGATGAGAAAGCAGTAGCACCAGCTTACCTTTGTGAATAACCATGATCGCTCAAAGGCGCACACCAATCTATCTGTGAATAACCATGACCACTCAGAAGCCACACCATCCTACCTATGCATAACCATGAGACGACTGCTCAAAAGGCACAACCCTTGATGCACTAATTGATGAATAAGTCGACTGAAATATCTTAACGTATAAGTAATGGACCACCCCAATTGGAACCAACCAATGCAAAACACATCCTGTTTGGGGGGCAGTCCTATTCACTTTTAGGGAAATGCAAACTAATGGTTTCTATCAAGACTGAGAGCCTACCCATCATCTTTTATATGCTACCTAACAAGCAAATGTTGGTAAGGGATCACTATTGGGTCCCTTGTTCAAAAAACAAGTTCACTGTAATATTGATTATGACTTGCAATGCATCCACCTTGCCATCAACAATTTTAGAATAGTAATGGCTTTCAACAAGGGCACCACAACTATCAAAGAGCCTGTAGTGCCATCGATAGTTAAACCTAGTGTCGTAAGGAGTATACTCCTATAGTAAAGTCACACCAATATCTAGAGACCATGACCAAAGCTACAATTCTAACACTCAAGTGGGTCCCCACGCATAGACCACAATCTCACAAACTCCAATCATTTGAAACTCATAGTTTTTGTGCCTCACACTCTAGACCTAAATGGAGGAGTTGGCACTCCTATAGTTCACAGGTGACAAGGTCATGCTGGGTCATCCCAAAAGCCCTATTGCAAGCCTAAGGCTACTATGAAGGTAATGCCTTGATGTGATGGCCTAAACTCTCAAGTTCCATGTATGATCCTCAATCTCATGCTCCAAAAACTAAGGCCTAGAAACGTCAATCAAAATAGGGGAAGAGAAAAACCAAAAGGAATAGTGCTCCAATGGTCTATCGACCCAAAGCTCAACCAAGAGTCCATGGGCAACCACTCACAAATGAGCTCCTGCTACCTAATGCTTCTAAGGTGATCACCACTACAAAACTTGACCACAAAGCGTCAATCAAACTTCAAACTTCTCAAACCAAGTTTATAACACCCAAGGAGAATCTCAAGGTGAAAATACCACGCCATAACTTGTCCATTCCAACTAAACCAAAGCCAATAGCAGGCCTTAAGCCATTGCAACAATGTCGATCCATACTTGAAGTGGCTTTCAACATGGCTATGGACATCAAGGATGACTTAGTAATGTGCATCTGACAATTGGACTCAGCTTTCACATTGTTTGCTAGAGGTTACACATATTTGGACCTAGGCCTACTTGACGAACCCCATAGCAAATGAGGTACATTCTTTGCCATGTCCTTGGGAAGAATACAAATTCATCTTCACTAAGGCCTCCACCATAGCTAAAGAGATGATTGCAAATGAAATCTTATGAAAAGAGGCCTTAAACCAATGCTCAATCACCTCCTACAAGAATAGAAAATTTCCATTGCCACCACAGGAACTTACTGAAGTTCAACGATTACTTGAGTCTGAGTCTAATGTCTTAGTGGTATACTTTGCAATTTCATGGGCTCAAGAGGGTTATCAAATCATGGCCAATGTGGAGCAATGACATGTCATCAAGACTTCAGAGTATGACCAAACATATGGGGCCCCAACTTCATTTCATTTTGTGGTTTGTACCTTTCATAATCGGATATTGATCTTTCTAATCAATGTACCTTCCATGCACGAAATGCCCTTTAAGGAAAAATAAATGTGGATTGTTGTATGGTGACAGGAATCGAAATGGTAGGGAAACAAGATATAGCAAATAGGCTCCCCTTGTCGGAGGAGGAACACAAAAGATACGACCTAGCCATGGAGATACGTGCATTCAACCATCTGAAATACCACAACAAATGCATTGAGTTCCTAAGGACCTTTGATGCCTAGGAGAATAGTGGCACAATAACAATCTGGTAGGGAGATGCCATCAGAAGGGTGGAAGTTGCACTTTGCCTAGAAATGGGGGAGAAGGCCCTAAGACTGGTATACAAGCCAGACAAGAGGTCGAAGAGGAATGTTTGTGGGATGCTGGGGATGGACAAAAAGAAAGTCTACACAAATGATGGAATCAGCTTGGATGACATTCCTAATCCCGCCATCCAACTGCATGGTCCATACTCTCTTCTCAAGCCAAAGGTACAATGCCCTCATGAACAAAATAGGAGTGCCATTGCTAGAGAACCTTGCAGCAAGTGCAGTATAAAAGGTAAATTGGAACGCCTACGTCCCAAAAACAATCCAGGTGTTAGCAATGATGCTAGCAATAGTGCCAAGTCTTTGGCTTACCACAATGGAGTCAAAAAGGAAAAAACCAGCTTCCAATGTATCAACCACCGTACGGTTTGGAGGGGTACTAATGGCCATAATCCAAGAAGCCCTAGGGGAAGTGGAAAGAGAAGAAGTAGTGGAGGAAACCCTAGAACCATTGCCGATTTACGAGGACCATCACTCCCCCACTCCAATGAGACTGTCTATTTCATTCTTAGCAAAAGAGCAGGGGGAGGACGAATTCAACAGGGATCTGCAGGACAAAATAGACCGAGCTGCTAATGAGAAGGAGGCTAACCAACCCACTCAGCAAGCAGCAGCAAGGAATCTCAATTGAAAGGATAGTCAACAACAATCAACAAGGTTGAGAGTTGTCAAGCCAAGGAGGTAGAAGGAAGATCACATTGAAAATCCCCATCCGAAGAAATCGGTCCACCTTTGAAGAAAAAAGAGAACTGTATAGGATGGAAGAGGAATCTAAGAGGCTTGAAGAGGAGCGCAAAAAGAAATAAGAGGAGGGGGAGAAGGAGCGACTGAGGCAACAAGAGGAGGAACATATAGCATTGGCTATTAGGAGATTAATGGAGCAACCCTCCCAATCTCATGAATTAGCAATGATGAGCCCCACTTAGGAAGATGTGCCAAGCATGAGTACTGTGATAGAAGAGGCAAGACAAAGACAAGTGGGTAGAAGGTAAGGGAAAGGCCCCTCTACACACAACCCCACTTGTCATGGTCACCACGACAGTCACACCACTGTAAGGAACAATCAAAGAGGTGTTCAATGAAAGCAACATCATGGCTTGGGTACAATATTTAGTGAGCAAAGTGTAAGAAATGGCGCATGCACCTAGTGAAGAAGCCCCCCTTATAGGAATGAAAAGGCCAATAGCAAAGCTGATGCCAAATCACGCTAAGGGCCGAAAGATACCCCATTTGGAAGTGTCAACTACTTCGGTGCCCTCAGCTATGTGCAACACTAAAGAATACGATGAGTTGGTAAAAGAACTTCAAAGCCAACTAGACAAGATGATTGAGGAGAAAAAGGCCATGCTTGTAGAGTTGAAAGAAGAAAAGAACGCCTTTGCAACCTATAGGGTAGAAAAAACGAGGGTGATGACCATCATAAAAACAAGGAGATGATTGCATTAAAAGAGGCCTTAAAGGCAAGGCAAGGAGAAGAAAGCTTAAAATCTATACAATGAAGAAAGAGACAACCATATAGCCCTAGAAGAAATGTGCACCTTCAACTCCAAGGAAAACATATGCTTAGAACTAGAAAATGAGGAATTGAAGAGGCAAAAAGAGAAGGCAAGGAAATAGTTGCATGAGACAAAAACATAAAAAGATGAAGAGGTCATGAAGAAGTTGATAGAGCCGCATAACCAACTTCAAGCAGCTCTCCACGAACATGTAATACTAAGGGAGCAAGTAGAGCACCAAAACTAGGAAAAAGAACAAATGCATGTATTGTGGTGGGAGTAGGAGCAGGTATTTGCCACTTTGGCATAGTACTAGAATCAAGGGCTAGAGCTGATGAAAGAGAAAGCAAAGGAATGGGCAACCAAGAACGAGAATAGGGTCAAAGACTTAGCTTACCGACTGGCCCATTTAGAGAGTGAATGCCTCATGGCAAAGAGCAAAGCTATGGTTGTAAAGACGGGGATGTTTGAGCAACAAAGAGCTTTTCTAAGCATAGTGCTAAACGTAACACAGTCAAGAGAAGAAGAGACCCTCAAGGAAGTAAAATGAAAATTAGAGCTCGCAAGGAGAGTGCTACAACATGGACTCCATGTCAAGGCACCCAAACCTAGCACCAACTTAGGAGTGGAGAAGCAATGAGCTCATCTGATCTTAACTGGATTAGCCACGCAAGAACTCGACTTGCTAGAGTTTGGGGAGCCGAAGTAGTGAGCGCAACCGCTTCCATAAGAGTCGATAGAGATGATCCATGAAGAAGGACTAGATTTTGAGCATGACCAGAAAGAGGCGTGCTCGTGAGAGCGGTGACATTGGTTATGTATATATGTTTTTTTAATATACATGTAGTTAGAGAACAAATTTCTTGCCAAAACCAAAAGCAATGAAGAGACAATTAATGATAGGGATCTCCAAACTAGAGCAAGGCCACTCGAGTGGAAGAGCACATGGACACTTAAGCACTCTTTTGACGAGCACTTGAGTTACATCCATTTGAAAGCAATCAAATAATGAATTAAATTATCAAAGTAGTAATTATAATATATATGATATATACATATTTATAATTATAATTGATGAAATAATCAATGAAAAATAGATTAAATAGTTGATTAAATTATCAAATTAGTCATTATGATATATATATATATATAAAATTATGTATTGCATAATATATATGTGTGTGTATGACATTATAACATCGTAATTACATAAACAATAAATGTAATATGAATAATTACATAATATAAATATTTATAATAATGAAAAATAAATACTTATGTGTATAATTAAAATAAATAGCAATTAGGATATATACATAATAATACAAATGTGACACACACACACACACACACACACACACACACACACACACACACACACACACACACACACACACACACACACACACACACACACACACACACACACACACACACACGAGAAAAATTATAATATGTCGTTTTCCTTTTGGTTTTCTTGCTTTAAGGCCTGATAACACTCATACCTCTCTATTTGAGAGAAGTTGTAGCATCAAAGGTCTCTCTCTTGATGTATTAAAAAAAAATTCCATCATAATTGTGGAATGTCAAAGCTAATGTATTAATAATTAGGAACTTGTACTAATCCATAATTGTTTAGAGAACAAGTACTCACATTGGTATTGCTCCTCCTCCTCCTTCCTCTTGCTCTATCTCGCATCGGGTGGCACCCCTAGTAATCATTACCAAGACGGGTGACACACACATGTAGTTGTATGTATGTGTGTATGTAGAGAGAGAGAGAGAGAGAGAGAGAGAGAGAGAGAGAGAGAGAGAGAGAGAGAGAGAGAGAGAGAGCATGTGTGTGACACATACACACGTTGTGGCATAACCCCCAGCATGAGGCCCAAATATCTAGACATCGACTTGTAGAGGTGGCAAGTAATGCTGAGAGGAGACCAAGTGCAGAGTGCCTAGTGTTTAATTATTAAGAGAGAATCTTGATTAAATATGTATATAAAATTATGTATTGCATAATATATATGTGTGTGTGTGACATTATAACATCGTAATTACATAAACAATAAATGTAATATGAACAATTACATAATATAAATATTTATAATAATGAAAAATAAATACTTATGTGTATAATTAATATAAATAGCAATTAGGATATATAGATAATAATACAAATGTGATACATACACACACACACACACACACACATGAGAAAAATTATAATATGTTGTTTTCCTTTTGGTTTTCTTGCTTTAAGGCCTGATAACACTCATACCTCTCTATTTGAGAGAAGTTATAGCATCAAAGGTCTCTCTCTTGATGTATTAAAAAAAAATTCCATCATAATTGTGGAATGTCAAAGCTAATGTATTAATAATTAGGAACTTGTACTAATCCATAATTGTTTAGAGAATAAGTACTCGCATTGATATTGCTCCTCCTCCTCCCCTCTTGCTCTATCTCGCATCGGGTGGCACCCCTAGTAATCATTACCAAGACGGGATGACACACACATGTAGCTGTATGTATGTGTGTGTGAGAGAGAGAGAGAGAGAGAGAGAGAGAGAGAGAGAGAGAGAGAGAGAGAGAGAGAGAGAGAGAGAGAGAGAGAGAGAGAGAGAGAGAGAGAGAGAGAGCATGTGTGTGACACACATACACTCGTGTGGCATCACCCCCACCATGAGGCCCAAATATCTACACATCGACTTGTAGAGGTGGCACATAATGTTGAGAGGAGACCAAGTGCAGAGTGCCTAGTGTTTAATTATTAAGAGAGAATCTTGATTAAATGCACCTTCTTGAATCATGCATACCTTTTTTTCTTTTAGTAATTAGGTAGGGGTCTCAACTGGTTATTTGTGACGATTCTTACTATGGCATGATGCATATTCTCTCTCGATACACATCATGAAATGAAAATGACATTCTAAGATACTCTAGTCCTCCTCCCTCCTTGCTTGCTTTTCTGAGAAAATTGGGAGTCTTGCAGAGTAAGAGCCGTGCCACGTACAAGTCAATTGACTTGCTTGCATTTATTACTATTAATTAATTTGTCCCCAAAGTGATGGCCTAGTGGTAAAGCTTGTGCTTCATAACCTAGAAGTTGTGGGTTGAATGGCTTCACATCACATGGGTGGGGACACCTATATTCACATGGAGTGTTCATGTGATCATGACTCTTGCCCCTTGAAGATTCAGGTAAACCCTTCTCCTTGGCAGGTGCCCATAAGAGGAAGATCCTCGTTACGATCAAGCTCTATCATTCGCTTGGCATGCAGATTATTTCTTGGTATCCATAGGAGATGCCATGTGTTGTTTCATAGCAAATATTTGGAGGGGAGGCACCCCCCCTTGTGGGGCGTTCGGGTGTGTGAGTATAGCAGAAAAGCATTAGTTAGTTTAAAATATTGGCGTGTGAACACGCCCTAAAGGAGAACAATACTAATTACCTATAATAATTTGAATATGTACGAATATATATTAGTTTGAAATGTTATTGCGTGTATTTTGTGTTGCAGCAGTGTTGCTTGGAAGGGCGGGGCGACTGTTCGTGAAGCAATTTGAACGTTTTTTGGGAAATTGCGAAAAAGGAAAGGAAATGGGTCTCTCTCTCTCCCCCCCACCTCTGTGTCTGATGTCGTGTTGGTTGTTGGGTTTTGTGGGATGATGAGGCGGAGCAGCAGCAGCAGAGCAGAGAGAGCTTTTTGGTGATGTCTCGAAGACCCACAACAACAAAAGACACCAAACATTCCCCGGGTCCCTCCCTCCCTCCCTCCCCCCTCTCTCTCTCTCTCTCTCTCTCTCTCTCTCTCTCACATAAGGCTCTTGTGTTGCATCGCTCTCTCCCTTCATGTATTCGTGCATGTGCTCTCTCTGTCTGTTTCTCTCTCTCTCTCTCTCTCTCTCGTATATAATTCTCTCCCTTCTTTCTCTCATTCATTTTGTGTGTGCATTTGTATGTATAGTAAGGCCGTATCGTGCATAGCTACAAGTCTACAAGTAGGGGGCGCATATTGATGTGCCTTGCTTTCCTCTCTCTCTCGCTGCTCGCATGTTCGAAAGGGGAAGAAAATCATATCATCACAGGATGTGCTGAAGCCTGAGAAGAGGAGAGAGGACGCTCCTCTTTCTCTCTCACGTGCATGCTCACACTTTTATTGCGATTTGAACCTTTTGCAGGAAAGCAAAGAGAAAAAGCTGTAGAGAAGTCTCCTCTCCTCTCTCTCTCTCTCTAGAGTCTCTCTCTCTCTCTCTGTGTCCAACAGACAGCCCACATTGATTTAATGTATGACCCAGGGCCTCTTTTGCCCAAGATCACAGGTCTTTACTTTACCCCTCCGATCCTGCACCGGAGCTAAAACTGTACAATTCAAAACCCCCCTTTTGTATATTCCCTCCAGGCTCCCCACACCTCTCTCTCTCTCTCTCTCTCTGTAAGAGAGTAATGGCAATTGAGCCTCCCTTCTCTTCTTACATTGAATCACAAAGAAGACCCATCACCCCATCATCTTCCTCCTCTTCCTGTCCCTCATCACACCCTCTCCCCTCTGTTTCTTCCTCCCCTTCCTTGCCATTGCCTTCCTCCACCTGCACCAGCCATGACACCGTCATATCCATCGACAGGAACATCTCGAGAAATGCGTCGTTCCGGCCGTCTCGAGGGCTTACCTTGGACGACGAACGGGATATATCATCTCTGCCAAGCAGAACTCCCTCCAACCTGGCTTCTGCGACGAGCAATTCTGCAGGAATGAGCAACAATGTCATCATTGGCAGCAACAACAATGGTGGTGGCCGGCGGCTGAGCCTCACAAGCTCAGGCTTCTGGGTGTCCATTGAGCTTTTCTTCACCCTCACACAGATACTCGCTGCCATTGTGGTGCTTGCCTTGTCGCAGAATGAAAGGCCCGAGACACCGTTGCCGGTATGGGTGATTGGCTATGCAGTTGGATGTGGGGCCACACTGCCACTGCTCTACTGGCGGTATATCCACCATCCGCCCGTAGAATTGCTGGACCAAGAGGCACTGGCTATGCCTGTACAGCATTATCATCACCATCATCATCAAGGTGCATGGCCGCCTGTGACCACAGCAGTACCTGTCGCCTACCCTGCAGTTTCGCCACTAGAGCCTGTATCCAATGTTCCTGTATCAAACAGAATGTCCCAAAGCTTCAGTAGGACCTCAGCAAACGTTAGGTATGCCATCTCACAAATTGTCTCAGACATTTCCAGTTTTCTTGAATGATTTTCATGCTTTCTTCTCAACACTGTGTGCGTGGATTCCGCATTTCACAGGGTTGATGTTTGCATGGAGAGGCTTCGCATGTCTCTTGATTGCTTTTTTGCTGTATGGTTCGTGCTTGGCAATGTCTGGGTGTTTGGAAGACCCTCCTCTGCTGAAGAAAGCCCAAAGCTTTACAGGTTTGCTCTTCACCATAAGAGAGAGAATTGGTAGTACCGCATAATCATGGCTGTGCTGATTCTGAAAAAATCTTTGCGAAATTTTCTTTCCTTGCAGATTGTGTGTAGCATTCTTGGCCCTAAGCTGCATCAGCTATGCAATGCCATTCGTGCTCTGTGCTGCTGTGTGCTGTTGCCTTCCTTGTGTGATTTCCCTCCTCGGTTTCCGTGAAAGTCACATGGAAGGGAGGGGAGCCTCTGCCGATGTTATTGCCTCTTTGCCCATTTACAAGTTCAGGAGCAAGAGGATACCGTTTCAGCGAGAGAAAAGCAGCTACAATGGATCAGATAGTGATAGCTCCAGTGAAGGCGGTGTGATGGCAGCAGGAACAGAGAATGAGAGGGTAATAGCAGGGGATGATGCGGTAATTACTCTCTTTATTACTTAAGATAGCATCTTATATTTGTTCGTAATCGAGGTGGTAATTACTCTTTTTATTACTTGAGATGGCATCTTATATTTGTTCATAATCGAGGCATCAGTATTGGAGGACTGCTTAGATTGTAGTCTTGTTGATATCAACAATCAGTCCCTGATGGTGCTGTGGCCTGTTTAAGTGAATGCAGCAATTTTGTTGTGGGCCCCTAATTCCCATTGTACTATGTGTGGGTGCAATTTGGAATGAGTGCCGTGTTGTTGTAGGGCTGCTTGTGTTTGGCAAAAAGAGTCTGCATAATTGTATGTACTATTCTATTCTTTATGAATGTTTCATTTGAGCTCAATCTTACAAATGATTGCTGCTTGTACAGGCATGTTGTATCTGCCTGGGCCGCTACAAGGACAATGCACAGCTACGAGGATTACCATGTTCCCACCATTTTCATGTGGAGTGTGTTGATCAGTGGTTAAAAATAAATGCTTCGTGTCCCCTCTGCAAATCTTCTGTTCAAGGGTGTAAGACTGGAGATGGAGACACAGATGTATCAACACCTGTGGCAAGGCGTGGTAGGAGACTTTTTGAGGAGGTATAGGGCATGCAAACATTTGTTGATATGGACAATTTCACTCCCCTTTGGCCTGGATGTTGTCATATTCAGCTGCTGGGAAAAAATTCAGTCATGAATGCTGCTCAACCTAGAAGCAACTGGAACACAAGGGTTATGGGACCTGATTTGATGGCACATATGTCACAAACCAAGGCTTTTTGCCCCATGATACTGTAGGAACAGGTACCCTGTGGGACATGGATCCCACTACATTTCTGCTACTTGTATATTAGATATAGGGTGGGCATCCAAACGCCGCAAAGCGATTGTGATGAACTAAGGAGGAGAGAATCTTTGCCCAACAGAATGCAAGAGTCATAGCCTTATAAGGGCGGCTTATCTCCATTTTCAAGGTGCTTTCATTCACCCCTGGCTGTTTTCTGGTGGTTTGGTATCTTATCATTCATACTGAGCTTGATGCTTTCATGCTCTTAATTTTAAGTGGCCTAAATATCAGAATGTGTTTCATAGTTAGTCTGGACCCACTGTAAGCATGGCTCTTTGGTGGTTCATCTGCATTTGCTTGTGGACTCTGGCATGTTTGATCTGGACTTATTATGTACATGTAGATGTCAATCTTTTCAATCATGCTTAGAGGTCTTTCAATTTTGGGTTGAGGGAAGTGCCTTCAACTTCCTTTAGCAAGTGCAACTGCAAAAGCAGCATGTATTGGTGGACCATCATAAATACAATCGAATCATCTTGTTACCAATTTAAAGAGTGTTTCCATGTTTATATAATTATGTGTTGAAACCAAGCTGTGTGAAAAGGATGAATTGATTGGGAAAAATCTTCTTTGGATTGTTGCAACCAACTCTTGTTTGATATCCATGAAAGTATCGCCTCAAGACTTCCATTAAGTTTGTTGTCGGAAATCTTCAATACAAATGGAAAACAACTTCAAGTAATTATGGCTTTGAAAGGAAGAAATCTGATGTAGTTCTTTTATTATAATGGAATACAACTTCAATAATGGCAAAGCAATTGAGGCTATGGAAATGTGGATGAGATGCTTGATTAAGATACTTGTTCTCCTAAGCATGGTCTAATGATTTCCTTGAATCACCTAAATGTGAAAGAAATCTCATGCAGTTTTTTAATTACAATGGACTACAACTTCAATAATGTCCAAGTAATTGAGGCACTGGACATGTGGATGAGATAAGAAGAACAATACTTTTCTTCTGGGCATTTGATGGTCTAAGCATTTCCTTGGATCACCTAAAACACTACGTCGAGCGGAAGTAGAAAAGTAGAATGAAAATGTATTGTGGCGCTATACATACAGACATGACACCCTTGGAAATCGTTAGGTGTAGCTCTATTGGAACTGAAACCCACTATCTATTTCTATCCACTGATACTGTCTAACTCCCTGCTTCTACTGTGTTATTATATAAGATCTATTATCTATTAGTCTATTACTATTACTATTATCAGAAGAACGCTTTTAGTGCCCTCCATGTAGCAGTACGGGAGTGAAGGAGAGCGCTGAGAGAGATACTTGGACGAGGAAAAATAAAAGCTTAGACGAGGCTGCGAGGATCGATCTGCAGGCGCCTTGGGAATTATACTCTCTCTCTCTCTCTCTAAGTGTAGGGCGCCTTGGGAATGACAGATACCGGCTATGGTATAGCATAGAATGAAATCATAAAACATTAATAAAGGTTATTTCTATATTAATAAAAACGTTTATAGTATGACTATATTAGTTTCATGAAATATTATATCCCCTATTTTAATGTATAGTAGGAGAGAGAAAGGGGGGGGGGGGGGGGGTTTGGCATTGGCACAAAGAAATCCACATTCGGGTGCTATTAGCACAAAAAATTTAGCCACTAAAGCTATCAATACTAGCAAATATATCAGAACCCAAAATCGCATAGTCAATCTCTTTTATACAAGCAATTAGGGTGGTATCTCTTCAGCTTGCTTGAAGATCCATAGTCCCCAAGTTGCATGATAATTCCCAACAAATCCATCACCTTAAGCCTTCTACTAAGAATAATTAGAGCTCAAAGTCTCTGACTTGGAAAGTTGAAGACAAACCCATTAGGATTATATGACCCTTTTTCAAGCCTACCCATAAATGACATAAGCCCTTAAAAACCTTACACTCACTACTACTAGGCTCTTTTCTATCCATAACAAGGTGTGCATCTAACCTTAGGTAAAGTTGCTCACATTGCATTAAGCACATCTCACATTAAGTTAACATAGGCATGAATCTCCACATCACTTAGTACACTTAGAAACTTAGCCTTCTAGGTTAGCCACAATATCACCTTAAGTAGAATACCATTGCACTTGGATCCACTCACCATAGTGCACCTTAGGAACCATGTATCCCAAGCCTATGTTCCCTTGGGGATGAGGCGAGACCAATCACTCAGTTGCCCCATAGTTTGAGGACATACATGCTAGGATCTAAAGTCAATTAAGTCTGCAATCCTAAGTGCATCAACTTGTGTAAACATTGAGCAAAATAACATTCACTTTACGGCATTAGGAGTCGTAGGTTAGGGTTACATGTAGAAGCCCACATATGTAAGAGAAGTTGAGACCATGCGAAAGAAACCCCTCAAGGGTTTCCTTGGATATAAACCATCTATATGATGTGTGCTCAATGCCTCTTTGTAAGCATTCATATTTGTGAATTATTTCCAAACAAAACACACATTTTTTTAAAAATATAATTTGCAAATAATCCCTTAATACGGTACCCTTTTGTGTTAAAAGTGTAAAAATTGTATTTTACAAATTCCTTATTTTGAATTTATGCGATACATTAAATGTTTATGAATGAGACTCTTGAGGAAAACTCGCAATTGAAATCCTCATGCAAAGATGACATTATAATTGTTGAAAAGCTTGCCTAGATATCACACATTGTGAAAATGCTTGTTTCATTACCACACATTCTTTTTGAGAGGAGAAAACTTGGTTATGCACTAACTCACCTTCAAGTATTGTTGTACACATCTCTATTTTAAAGAACTTGATTGTGCATAAGAATCATCATTGCACAAGTAATGTTGCTAGGGAAAAATTGTTTGATAATGACAATTGAGTAAAGAAATGTAGCACACTCTAAAGTCCAATTACGAGAACAAATGAAAAACCATAACAATTTCAACCAACCAATATTAAAAAAAAAACCTAAATCAATGACAAATCCCTAACAAACTTGGATCTATCACCACCCTTTCACTAAACTAAGGACCTAGGAACACAAGTGCGTGTTTCTGTGGAGTGGTCTCGAGATCCCAACTTTCACAATAAGAAAAAGTCTTATCCTACTCGACAACGTGTTGTACATAATTGTCTCCTTCATTTTCAGTGTTAATTCACTACGAAATTTTGTGTTCTCTTATATCTTTCTTTCTCTCTCCCTCTTCTCTTTGTGTTCATTTTCTTTCAGTCCAGCCATATGTTGTTGCATTTGCTACACTAATGGGTTCAAAGATTGAGTCATCCTTGGGATAGGCATATATAGTGTACTATTGTACAATTAGTACTCTCGGGCATATTTAGGAATTTTCTAAATTAGGTCAAATAGTTCCATGTAGTCACTAGTTGATTTCTAGCAGTTTTAAGTAGTTGGGCAGACCATATAAGATATGTAGGATGCCATGTGTCATGTAGATTATTCATGTTGCATTTTTAATGATTATTTTATTGCTTTGATTATTTTATACAACAATTCTATTGGTCAACCTAGTCATTTTTTCTAATTTTAATTGCCTATTTATATGATGGATTGCCCCACTCATTCTCACTTGTTTCACATGTGGAGAGAGATCTTCTAGCAAAGATACACTCAACAACCCATACATATATACCTCTTTCATTTTAGTGTTCATCCATTGTAGATTCCTACAATCTATAGTCTCTCTCTCTCTCTCTCTCTCTCTCTCTCTCTTCTCTTTGTCTTCATTTTCTTTCAATCAAGTCATATACTTTTGCATTCAATGCATTGTGACATGGTATTAGAACAACATTGAAGGGATGATTGATTGTAGGTAAGGCATGAAGAGGAGATTTTAGCACGACAAAAGTTTGCATTTTCAGTGTTCAAGGGCAAGGGCAAAGGGCTACACATCGACATAAGGCTAAGATGAGCTATGAAGCACGAGAAAGGAGCGGTTGTTGATTTTTTTGTAGGTTTTGCTATTTATAAAGGAGAAAATGCAACTTGCTATTTATAAAGGAGAAAAGATTGCATTTTCATTGCCTTTGACGCTTTTGAAATAGATTTGAGATGAGGAGGAAAGTCTTAGCATGTTCTATTTTTGGAGTCAAAGGGGGTTGTTCTTATTTTTGTATAGTTATTTAGATGACAATGTCTTTTGAGCTCAACATGGAGTTTCATGCTATTATAGGCCATAAGGTTCCCATGTTACTGGCTCTTCCTCAAGATCAGAAGCTTAATGGGGAGAATTACCACAATTGGTGGGTAAAGGTGCTTGCTATCTTAGAGTCCTATGATTTGGTGAAGCTCGTGAGTGAGGCCATAGACCATCCTATATCTTGTGATATCTCTTAGCTTATTATTGATGAAAAAGCTGAGTTGGCAAAGGTACACACACATTGGGATAAATTGAATGCTTGCATTTGACTATAATGGTCATGTTACTCACTTTACCTTAATAAACAATGTGTGTGTACACTCAGTTTAAAATAAAATAAGGTGTAAAAACTTTCACTTCAAAAACAAGTTATTTTATGTTGAAAAAGTAGTTTATTTAATGAAAAGTGAAAAGTTTCACATTCACACACCTACACATCATTAAATATATAAATGCTTAGAAAAATTAAATTGTAATGTTTAAATATACTAAAGGTTGTATATTTTAAAATAACCCTAACCATATTTCAATAATGAGGATATTTTTTGTTATTAATGGAGTGTTCTATGCCAATTCATAAGTGGAAGTACTTGAGAAATCCTCATAAGATAAGCTTCTTAAAACTATATTTGCAGTATAAAATAACAAGAACTAGCCTAGTGGATAGTCACTTGGCAGTTATTCGCACTTGTGTGACGATATTGTCAAGACCAGTGACCTTTTGGGAAGTTTTCTTACAAGCGAGTAGTTGCTCTTTGTATGTAGCCAACAGTGCCAATGAAGCCTCTTTAGCCCATTGCTAAGTATACCAAGGCCTTGTTCGCTACCATGGTCGTGAGCCTTGGAGAGACACGTGATGTCATGCTCTTGCCTGCTCCTTGCATGATCATGTCTATGACATCTTTTAATTTGGGAGCCTTGATAGATAAAAAAGTATTATTTTTTGAGATGAAAGAAGTGCCATATTCCAAAGACGGAGCTCCCACTCTTGACAATTTTGATGATGTTAGTGAAAATGCTAAAAGTGATCTCTCTCTTCCTCCTCTTTCAATTACTATGTAAATGGGGGTAGAGGCATCATATAAGGACACAACTGTACTAATTGTGGTGGACCTACTCTCTCTCTCTCTCTCTCTCTTATGCAATCACATAAAAGCCCTACTAGCAAAGCTTCCAGTTGGAGCTTAGATTTTACTGTATGGGTAGGAGGATTGAGTTACACTATCTCCCATCTCTCTCTATTTAAACCAAGTGCAGTGTTAACCTTACTCTCTCTGATTGATTACAAAATAATCTTTTAGGTGGGTGCTAGATTGTTGTTAGGAGTGACTTGTCCATGCTTCCCTTGTGAAGTAGAATCGAGATTTCCATGTGTTGAGACTTCAAGCTCAAGTTGCATGTATGCTCGACATGATAGCTATGTGCCCAGCTGTCTCTAGTGTGTGTATATACCGAATAAGTCAAGTTATGACTTAGATGGAGTTATTGGAGTAGTGTGGTTTTGACCCACCTAGATCAAGATGTATTAGGCTACTTCAGTAGTGTGTGACTATCCAAATAATAAGAAAAGGGATAATATGAGAGCACATGTAAGTTTCCCTTGAAAGGAGCTATGTTGTAGAAAAATTATCATTGGTTTTAGCCATGTGGTAAAATCCTATTTAGTCATAAGACTTATCTATAGGATTAGAAACTTTGCCATGGTTTTTTACCATAGGGTTTTTAAAGGCTAGTTAAAGAGAGGATGCGGTTTATTGTGATATGAGATTCACATATAAACAAATATAGCTATGTAGCAAATCCCATAGGTATCAACATAAGATAAAGTGAAAAACACTTGAAAGGCGGAGATTTGACCTCATTGAGAAACCTACAAGATAAGACAATTTCTATAAACTAGTTTTAACCATGTGGCTAAATCTAGTTTCATAACCATATGAAGAAAGTGATTCATTTGTTGTAACATGCTGTGAAATTGGATTTGACTATATAGCCAAATATTGTTTTAAAGTGGAATGAAAAAGTGGTCTCATGGTTTGCAAGATTTATGAGATTAGATTTGATCATATGGCTGAACAAAACAAGAATGGGGGATTCTTGGATGCTAGCATTGATAACAAAATGAAAGCCATATGGCCAATTTTTATTTTGTAGTGGAATGGAAAAAGTGGCTAATTTGTGGCAAAATGATATGATATTTATAGGAAGTTATGAAAAATTGAAATGAAAGAAATGGTTTATGGAAACAAAGTGGTTTGTTTGTTGCACAATAAGTTTTGACCACATGGCGAAACTTCCTATAAATATAGTAGGTAATCAAGGAGTTCCAAGTAGAACATGGTCTTCCTTTTTTGGAGATAATATAGAAGATGTTTTTCTTAGAACATTTTTCCATACAACCAAATCTAGCAAACCCAAAATTTGTGTGATTGAACCCACTATAGATTTAGTCTTAATTTTTTAGGATCAAATTTCAAAAAAGTGGTTTGTTTGTTGCAAGACAAGATTTGACCACATGGCCAAATTATAGAAAGTAAGGAATTCTAAGTAGAAACTAGCCTTTCCTTTTGGAAGCAAGCAAGGGTTGATAATATAAGAAAGCATTTGACCAAATGGAAAAATGTCATTCTTGTAGTAAAATGAACAAAGTGCTTGATTGGTTGCAAGATATTGTGATACTACAAGAGTCCTTATTTTGGCCAAGAGATAGCTTAAGAAGAAAATTTCGCCACATGGCAAAATCTCATAGTATATTGGAAAAAATAACATAAATTACTTCTTATATTATAAGAAAAGATTTGACCTCATGGCCAAATCTCACATTGTATTGAATAAAATAACAAAAAGTACTTCTTATATTACAAGAAATTTTTTGACCATATGGTCTAATCTATAAATTGATGAAATATCATGATATGTGTTGTTAGAAGATCAAATTACATCCTATGGCAAAATCATTTTGAGTATTTGTAAGTACTGTATGGCCATATGCTTATTGCAAAATTATAAAGAGTGTAACCATAAAATCTGATGGTAATGCTTTTACTATGAAAATATAGTATAATGGAAAGTTCTATATAGTAAAGTATAATGCGATGTATAAGAACTTGATAAAATGCTCTAATATTACGAAATGATACAACAAATATAAGGCTAGGTTTAGCCTTGAGGCAAAATCTTAAGGTATATAGCATCACATAATAGAAAGAAAGGCTAGTATTTTGAAAGCACTCATTGATAAAAGCATTGCACAAATCATTTATTCCATATTCACATCTAAGAGACTTTTTTCAACATTACACAAATCATATATTTCATATTCACAACAAATAGAGTATTTTCAACAATGCAAGAAGTCATGTTTTCAATATTGATGTAGAGTGAAGCTATCACTTACAAGGTAGTGGTTGGACAACAAAAAAGACAAGCGCTCCAGGAGATCAATCAAGCAATCAAGAATAAGAAGAAGACATTGAATTCTCAAGAGTGAGTGCCCAATCTCATTGCTACAGAAATACATATTGCATTTAGTTTTCATACATGATTCTTCTTTCGAAAATGCTTTTGATGTTTGATCTTAATATTATTCAATACTAATCATACAAAAGAGTAGTAATTTGTAGTAATTGTATGGATTGAAATGGTCATAATCAATGTAGTTTAACTCAAAATCAGAAATGAAGTAGGGAAAAGTTGAAAACCTGTTGTAATTAGTAGGTCAGTAATGTGTGCTAACGTAACAAAAATCACCCGTGAAGTAGAGCAGGCACGGTGTGGACTGGTGATCATTCACTGCCTTGTTGAATTGCTGAAGCCTTGGAGCAAGATTTCTAATTTGAAGACGCACATAGTTTTGGTCATAATACCCTGATTCAAACCAGAAATTGCTTTGCACAATCTGTTTCAGTTTGAGAAAATGAAACAGTGGAGAGTAGTCAAAGAAGAGGAGGGGGATAGAACCACCAAAGATTAGGGCTGCAACACCTGCAGTAAGATAGGGGTGACAGAAGCAGAGATAAAAATGCACAGGATCAGAGATGCGAAACCTGCAACTGTAAAAATGCAACAAAGAAAACACTCAGGTTAGAGAGTTGTGTGGAAGAGAGAGGGAGGGGAAGAGAAACTCATTTTGAAAAACGTCATGATTAGTTGTAAAGACCGACTCATGAAACGAATCATTTAATGTATCACGCTATTCGAATAAGCATAACTTGTTACGAAATATGAGTAGATTTAGATCTTATTTTTGTGTCTATTTTTTAATTTTATTAAAGATTTCAAGTCGCGATTTTTAAAAAAATTATGTAATGGCTATACCATCGCCCGTTGGGGTCTACCGGCAGCCCTCGGACCCCGTCGTTTGGGGCATTGCCCCCAAACCCCCATCGGGGGCGTTGCCCTCGAACCCCCGCTGGGGGCATTGCCCCCAAACCCCCACTGAGGGCGCTGCCCCCGAACCCCCACAAGGGGGCGCTGCCCCCCGGACCCCCTCGTTGGGGGCATTACCGCCAAACCCCCACACCAGGGGCATTGCCCCTGGACCCGTGCTAGGGGTGTTGCCCCCAAACCCCCATTAGGGACATTACCCCCAACCCCCTACTAGGGGTGTTGCCCACATATCCCCACTAAGGGCCCTACCACTTAAACCCCCCATTGGGAGCTTTGCCCCCAAATCCCTACAACGAACACTATCCTGAAACCCCGACTGGGGGCATTGCTCCCAAACCTCCACAGAGAAGGACATTGCCCTCAAACTCTCACCAGGGGCATTTCTCCTAGACCAGCTTCTTCCCCCTCGCCCCTCCTTAAGAACCCACCATTGGGATATTGCCCCTATTTCCACAACTAGAGATTTTACCTACATACTCTCTATCCTACCCTACTAGAGATTCTACTCTTGAACTATCACTAAGGTGGGTTCAAAATCCTCAATGATATTACAGATTACATATTAGATACATTAAATATACATAATCTTACAAAATATGATTTAATATATTTAAATTATATTTATTAATTATTAATAAATTATATATATATATATATCATAATATGCACATAGTACGATATACTAATATAACATGATTTAGACTAAAATAGTATAACTTAAAAATAAAATGTAATATGATACATTTTACTATTATCAACAAGTAGGTAGAATAAGTTTTATAAATATTTAACTATGATAAAAATTATCTTTCCTTCTCAAATAGCTTCTAATTGATGCTAAAATTCCCTCAATATTTATAACTTTGTGTCATAGGGAATGAATTCTCCTATTCTTTAGAGGTCATTGTGGTTTCAACATTTAAGCACAATGTCAAAGTTTCTCAAAAATATCTTTATCCTTGTTGTCATGTGGAATACATGAAATAAAGGTTTTGATCATTTGATCAAATATTTTTCAATGGAGATCACAAAAATTATTTATTCTTCTTGATATACAATAAAGGCCTTGAACATTTGGCTCAATCTTGTTCTATGGACATCACAAACAATTATTATTATTGCTATCATCTAGGTTAAATATATGTTTTGACCATATGGCTAAATCTTTTCTTGTGGATATCACAAGGAATTTTAATCCTAAGTCTTGTGTAAAATAGTTGCAATAGAGGTTTTGACCATCTGGCTAAATTTTTTTCCATAAAGATCACAATGAACTTTTATCCTTGTTGTATGTATTTGGCTTGAGTTTTGACCATTTGGCTAAATATTTTTCTATGGAGACCACAATGAACTTTTATCCTTTTTGTCATGTGAAATGCATACAACAAAGGTTTCAATCATTTGACTATGTTTTTCCCTATGGGGATAACAAATAATTTTTATATTTGCTATGGTATGGAATACATACAATAGATTTTTGACCAGGTGGCTAAATCTTTTCTTATACACATTATAAATAATTTTAATCATTGTTCTCGTGTTGAATAGATATAGTACAAGTTTTGAACATCTGCTATAACTTTTCCCAATGAGAACACACAAGGAATTTTTTGCTTACTCAAAGAGTAGCTAATAAAATAAAGTAAAATCAAGGCAACTAAAAATAATAGAAGAAACTTTTCTTATTTACTTTAGGGCGGCACAGTTCGTGAGAAAGTTTTTTTTTGGCCATATGGTCAAATCTATCCCCTTCTTTCTGTACGATGTTTCCATTAATACTTTCTATTATGGAAGTTGGACTCATTCTATCTAATGTTTAAGTACTTTTTTTGTTTCAATGAAATTTGATACTTCATTGTATTTAGCAATTTCATCACTATTTTCTTCTTTTTGAGAGGTGACAACATACAAATGATAAAATCTCCATTTTCTCACTTGTACAAGTATCATGAATAACAAATTTTATTTTGAAGAAACTGTGAATTTGCTAGTTGATCATGAGATTGTTGCACTTGGTAGAGTGCATGCAATACATCCAAATGAGACATGCCATGGAGAAACACTTGAAGATGGATATATTCCAGTGGCTATTGATAAATGTTTAAATGTAGCAGCGTATTTGCCATTCCCAACAATTGATGCAATGAAGGTTCACGAAGTTGTAGGTGGTTTTGCAAAATGGGGAAAGAAAGATGTGATGGTTGTTTCAAACTCAATAACAATTCATGACGGAGGAGATGATTACGAATCAGACCATGTCCTACCTTTTGAGGATATTGATGTGCTTAGCATTCATGAAAGTTGGAGAGAACGTAGAGTGATGCTATGGACAGAAGGCAACACTGTGTGTGTTGGGACAAGGGTTATATTATTGGCTTTTCCATATGATGTGATAAACTTTGAATTGCTAGGAGAAGAGGATGTTGGTGTGGTGGTAGATAAAGCCCTTGATCAAACTACAGGAACATACATAGATGACAACCTCCACTGTGTCACTTTGGAAAGATGGCCTATTAAACAAGTCACCTTTGATTATGGAACATCACTGCTACAACAACAATCATACATGCAATTTGTCTCTACAAATGCTTGTGTCAAAAACATGGAAGATACCAATGAAGATTATGTTTCTACAAAAAAATCAATTTTTTTTCAGAAGAGATCATATTGTATGGTCAATAGAAAGCCTCGAATTATTGCCCCTAAAGGTGCAAACTTGAGGACTTCTATGGACTCCATTTCACAGGTTTCCATGATTGATTGTTGCCAAGAAAAGTGTTGTCAGTTTGCTGATAGAGAAGCAATGCAACAACTACGTAAATACTTTTGGGGATTGCAATTTGAAGACCGCACAAACTATGTTTATGACAAGTTTGAATCATCATGTAGGATTGATTACTTGGTAACAAGGAAGTACAGCTTTATCTTCAATGGACAAGTGGTATGTGGAAGGGCATGGTATGAGATTCATGGAATCCCAAAGACATCTTTTTATAGGAACAAAACACAATTTGAGCATGGCGTGAGGAGGGCAATGCATGGAAACAAGGGGGTAATAAGAGCAGCTTGGGATCACACAGAGATGGGAAGAGCCATTCTTAGAGACTTTGTTAAGAAGAATGCATAGCAAATGTCACACAAGAGTAGAACAATGCAATGGATCAAGGGAGACACAATTGGTTATCCCAGATGTTTACAAGCAGGTAGATATATGGGCAGAAGTAAATACAACATTGAGTGGTATTGGATGTAAGCAAATGTCCTTGTCCACCTTCAATCGTATTTGAAACACAGAGTTCAAGCATGTAACCTTAGCAAAGACAAGTGAGTTCTCCAAATGTAGTATTTGCTGAGAGATCAAAGAGCAACTTGCAGCAACAAAGTGTCTTCTCAAGAGCGAAATGTTCTTCTAAAGAAGCGTCAATGTCACATGCTATAGCAATAAAGTTGTTGGAACATATACTATAGTTGGCACTTGGCCTCAGCATTAGATCCAGATAAAAACTTGTGCATCATACATGATAAAATGGACCAACAAAAGATAGCTATCCCCACGTTAAGGCTTCGATCAAAAGAGACTGAAAGATCTACTCAACTACTAGTTTCTTTAGCATGCATGATTACACATGGACATGGAGAAGGTAGATATGGACATTTCTCACTCGATCTATGGCCTCATGATCCTAACTTCACAATTGCCTCATTGTCATTGTGCTTTTGGAACTTGGAGCGACTACACAGGCATGCAAATGGTGATCTACAAGTAGATGGAATGCCAAGATAAACCTCTGTGCTACTAAATGCCCTCAACTCGAAAAAAGCACTAGACCACCATCAAGGTGTTGCACAAAATAAATCATGCATGGAAGATAATACACCACAGGATGACCATCATCATTTCAAATGATTGCTAGAGAACTTACTACTTCAACTTGATAATTGTGGGTCAGAAAATAAAAATCGCTATCTCTTTGCATATCTATCATTGCTTGTTGCACAAGGAACATTCAAGATGATCCAGCTTGGGTTTCTCATGGTGGGTCATACACATGAAGACATCAATGCAATGTTTAGTAAATTTTCAGAGAAGCTAAGGACGAGCATGACCTTCACTTTTTCTCATCTTATGCAACATTTTCAATCATGCCAGATGACTAGTCCTACACCTTTCTTATTGACACATGTGCCTGACTTTAAGAGATACATTGAGGGATACTTATGTGATTCGAAAGATACACTTGTTGGTCACTCAAAACCTCTTCAATTTCGGTTTTATATGCAAGGAGATACACCTGTCATGCAATACAGGATGCATCCAAAGTCCCCAGACGACTAGTTACCAAGAGAAGGTGGCATTGAATTATGGAAGAGAGACCTTGGAGGAAAGCCTACTCTTCCAAAGGGTGTTCTAATGTTGCTGCCCATGTTTGAGTATGTTAAGGATCATCAAGAAATAGTAAGTGGAGTTAAAGATTATTTGAAGTATTGGGAAAGATGTTCAAATGTACAAGGACCTGAAGCAGAGTTTACAAAGTTTATAACACCAGTGATTGATTATTGGAAACATATGATCTACGCTCTTCAAACTCCAAATGTCCAAGAAGATTTATTTTTCATAGAATTTTGGCCAAGAACACAAAGTTATGTAACCAATATAGATGTAGATAATGCAGATGACTTCATTGGATTGGAAGAGTTGAATGATCACTATTGTGGTCCTCTGAGCAAACGACCCAAACATGCATTTGAACCAATGCTTGATGTTAAGAAAGATGACTTTGTGCTTGTTAGACCTTCAAATCCAGTATATCCAATATGTCTTGGTGTTGCACAAAGTGAGGTCAATACAAATAGACATTCCAAAAACTTCAACAAGGTACGTATACAGTATTGGGCACCAGTTTGTAGTCGTCAAAATGCTACAGATGCAGAGGTCTATTTTAATTGTTGGGATAAATATTGGATGTGCAACAAAAAAGATCCTAAACGTTGGGAAACAATAGATAGCATTGTCTTCTCTTGGATGAAGAAAGGTACAAAATCTCCCAAAAATTTTAAAATTCCCCCAAAGGTTGTATTCAAGGCTAAAGAAAGTCTACAAGAATCCATCGACTGAAGATTTTCCTTGAATATTTCAAGGATATTAAAACTAAGGTGTTTAATAACACCACCTTTTTGAGTTTTTTTCAATCTCTTGGAAACAACCATAAGTAGTAATATGTTTAATTGCACCAAGTTCCAAATTAATGAAATCCCCAAAATTCATGAAATCCATTTTGATTTGGTTTTCCCATATTGATGGGAAATTTCCAAAATCCCAAATATGGAGTTAAGGTGCGATCAATACCCCTGTGACTAACTGGAATGGTAGATGAAGCATGATGCAAAATGTGCCTTTATTGCCAACTCCTCCAAATGTCGTTAAGTCAACTATGAGACAAAGAGCTCCATTCGTAAACCAAGGGTCCATGCAAATAGTGGCTCCTTTACAAGTTCTACAAACTAGTGAGAAGGTAGCTCTTGAAGCCACTAGTTATGTATCCTCTACATCAAATATTGTAGAGGACCTAAAAGATATGATGAAGCACTATATGGATATGATCACTAAGCAATACTGCCAAATTGTCATAGATGTTAATTTCTTAAAGCATCAACAAAATTTGATGGATACTAGAAAGCCCAATAAGGGGGGCCCATCACAATTTAGTTGTAATTGGTATGGTGGGTAGCATTTCTCTAGTATTTATCCTAATATCAAATGTAATATTTAGAGGATGCCTGTTCATTTAGCCACTATCTGTTGGAGTAGGGTTAGTTCTGTCTAGCAAGGTAGTCAGAAACCTAGTCCTATGAACCATTGTGCAAATAACAAGAATACTAAGGGAGAGGACCCTAAGAATATTTTACAAAGGGAAAAAGCCACACTCAAGGAGATGCTCAATGGAATAAGTCTCATTGAAACTTTTCCAATCAGTGAGAGTAACACGTCCGTTGAGCAAAGTGCAATAGCCTTAGCCACAGCATTACTCTTGAGATTAGGGGTCACGCAAGGGGCAAAGGGGCAATCTAGGATCCCTGTTTAGCAAAGCAACTAGACAAGTATGAACCTAGCAATGACCCATATAGATTTTGGAGTAGTTTGAACAAGTTTGCAAAGCAAACGGTCTCATGGACCTTGCACATCGCTCTCAAGCCTTCAGGTTGTGTTTAGGTGATAAGGGGAGAATTTGGTACAATAGTCTAGATGCAGCCGAGTGCACGAACTTTGCCCGTCTTAAAGACCATTTTATCAAGAGATTCTCTGAGGTAGGGTACTCTGACAACCTCATCATCCGGTTGATGAATGTCAGTCAGAGGGAAAAGGAAGACGTAAGAGACTACGTCACTCATGTGCGTAGCCTTTTCAAGAGGATCCTGGCTAATGAGCGACCTAACGAGAAGGCTGTGTCTACTGTGTTTATAAATGGAATTCAAAGTGAGGAGCTCTACAAGGCCTTGGCTAGTAACTCCACCTTGCATAGAGACGTGTTAGCTAGAGTTTTTGAAGAGGCAATAAGGGTGGACGATCAGCTTAGGGAGCGAAGCATGAGGAACTCGAGTCGGGACAGTACGAGCCAGAGAGCTCCAGAGTGGACAACATCTTTGGGAGAGAGAGAGAACTCTAGCATAAGGGATAAGGGAAAAAGTGTTGACCAAGGCCAGGAGCTGGCTGAGGTAAGAATGGGGCTTGCTCAATTGCAAGAACAGATGAGGAAGTCTGTGCGGTCTCATGTGCAGTGTATACACTGTGGTGGAAACCACCTCCCAGCCGAGTGTCAAGATCCGAGATCTAGGTCGTGCTCGAACTGTGGTAGGTTCATTCATGACGCATTGCATTGCAGATTGCCAAGGAGATTCCCATATGCGCAACAATACAACCCTCCATACTTAGGCAACATGCCACCTAACCTCTTTGGCAGGGGAGCCCAGCTGGTACTTCCAGCACCAAATGATGCAAGACCGGCCTCCTAGGCTAGAGATGAATCCAATAGGCATACCCAGACCATGAGGGCCCTATGTAACCCAACCATCGAGTGACGCTCCTGTTCACTATGTGGAAGAACCTAGTGAAGAGGAAACCTATGTAAACCCATACATCTCCTATGACGAGGAAGGCAATCCAGTACTGATGGACTATCGACCAGTACCGATAATGGCGCTGGGCAGAGGAAGAGGTAGAGGCTTTGGAGGACCAAGTCAAGATCCAATCTCATGCTGGACTTGCGGTCATCCAGGCCATATTTGATCACGCTACCCGAAAAGGGAATAGGCAAACAAGGATAAAGCTGACCTTCGATGCACCGAGTGTGGAATCACACACCTATTTTTGGACTGTCCTAGACGGAAGCCATCATCTAGTTCTGCCAACGTGCCCTCTGTACCCTTGGGACTATTCGGTGTGGAGACCTTTGGCAATGAGGATACGCCCATCCCACTGCATATCATGATGCGAGAACAGACAAAACGAATAGGCATCTCGTTGCTTGGGCCAAGTAACCTGGATGCATCCTTGTTCGGAAAGAAAAGCCAGAGGAGAAGAAGAAAGAAAACAGACGCAAAAATTATCCTTAAGACTGAGGAAGCTACAACCTTAGTGGCAAGAAAGGGGGTCACTGATGCAGAGGCAGAGACCTCAGCTCCGAAGATAGCAGAACTAGGGAGTGCCAAGGTAGGGGAATACCCCCACCCCAGACGGAAACTCGAGGCTATAGCCAAGGTTAAGGAGTGGGTCAAGGATGCCCAAGAACACCTTAAAGATGTAGAACCCATACTGGAAGACTGAATGGAAGGCCTCTCTAGTGTGAGTACACCCGTTTCACCATTGCGACCTCAATCGGGGAATGCACCCACACCACGAGAGATGCCACAGAGGCAAGGCCAAGAAGAAGCTTGTTAACAAGCTAACCAAGACAAATGGTCAAGCAATGCTGACCAAGGAGGAAGCCAACCACCCAGCAACCTCCTCACCACCTTAGTAACCACCCTAGTAACCGTGAGCCTAGGAGATTTGCTTCGATAGCATCCTCCCTTATGGCAAGAGTTAAGGCACAGGGTGGAGGGAAAAGGGGAGCATACTGCCACTGACTTGCGAGAGCAGGATGCAGTCACGCAGATTCCAAGCCTAACGCTACACTCCGCTCCAAGGTCACTGCACGTCAACGCTTTTTGGGAAGGCACAGAGATGCATATAGTCTTATCTATCTTAGCCTTGGGGGACGCAACACGAAAATAAATTATAGACATGGACGCTGGGGTTAGTGTCTTGAGCCACGCAGTTCTATAGGCCTGGGGAAACCCACCTGTGGAAGCGGATAGGTTCAATGTTACATTGGCCAATGGAATGAAGATCAGACCATTTGGGGTCCTAAAGAGCTGGCCAGTGAAGGTCACAGAAGTACAGTTTTCCGTGAACTTCATTGTCATGAAGGGAGTGGACTACGACATACTACTAGGCCGACCCTGGATGAGGAACGCACGAGTTATTGAGGATTGGGGGAACAATCTCATCTTCTTGGGGAATAAAACAGAAGCAATGAGGATTGAGATGGACACCTGGAAGACTACCCCAGCCGACCTCGATGCTATCTCAACCATGCTAAAAGGTGATGCACAAGCAAGCAACCCCTTTGGGTCATTGACCAAGTATATCCCTTGCCCTGAGGATGAGCGATATTGGATGCATGTCTTGGCAACCGTTGACCTACCATTCTCAGATGAGGAAGAGCTGTATAGGCAAGCTGCTAAATCACCAAGCATGCCAGCAAAGGAGCCCACCGTGCCACTATGCATGATGGTAGGAAGCTCACATGACCCAAGGAAACTAGCCTCATTCCATATCCCTACCAACAAGCTCGAGCTTTAGGAAATCATACGCTGCCTGACCTATAAACTGAAGGGCAACATGGCTGCTAATCTAAAACCCCTAAGTGATCTCTTAGCTGGGCCTGAGTGGAAATGGACCAAAATTCATGATCTTAACCTATTATAAAATTGGGCTTTAGTCACTGACAAAGAGGAGATTGGAGAGGAAAACCTGGGGGATGACGAGCAATCAGAGGGGCAAGATTCTGATGATGAGGGGTACGAGCATTGTCACTCTATGGGTGACGAGAGTGAAGAAGAGTTAGACACGATAGAATACGACACTGAAGGGAGAGCAATCGAACAGATCAAGGTAGACTCTAGGCCTAGAAGGGAAAAGGCAGGCTAGAATGAAAAAGGAGTCATGCTGATGGAGTGTGATAGGTCCTGGTTGGAGCACATGGGAGCCATGGATTACGAGCAAGCAAGGGTGGTACAACCATTGGTAGCTCTAGTACTAAAGACGGAATCACCTACTGAATTACGACCCCCTGGAGAAACTCCTTCCTCAAGCGAGGGATGTGAGTTTAACTTGGAGTCTGAAGTTAGTACAGAGAGTGATCCCGAAATACCCCAACCCTCTAAGGTCAGACGCACCAAAGGGGACTTGCCAGTCCACCGAAGGCGCAGACGGTTAAGGGAGGAGGCCAAGAAACAAACTAAAGACTCACAAGCAGAGAGGCAAAAGAAGCCGCAGGATCTCCCCAAATGCTTCACGAAGTTTAAGAAGGGTGATAGAGTGGTGATTTTGCTAGGAGCAAAGAGACAAGGGCAAGCCAGTGAACCAATTGAGGGACCCGCCAGGGTCAAGGAAGTCAACCTGGCAGGGGAAGGTGAGAAGCCTTGACCTATGTTCATCGCTGACGACCTAACCAAGGATGAGGAGGCTAGACTTGTTGCTCTCCTACGAGAGAATGTCGATGTGTTTGCCTGGTCCTTGGAGGAACTTAGAGGAGTCGATCCTAGGGTTGTGACCCATAATATTCCAATGGTTCTAGATACAATTCCAACAAAGCAGTGACCTTACCCTATGAATCCCAAACATGCCCATGTAGAAAAGGAAGAAATCGATAAGCTCATGAAGGCGGGATTTATATATGAGATTGAGCACACGAATTGGTATCACCCATAGTGATCGTTATGAAAAAGAATGGTAAAATTCGGGTATGCATGAATTACAAGAAAGTTAATGCCGCTACGAAGAGGGATAACTACCCCTTACCATATACCGAGCACATGCTGGAGAGGGTGGCAGGCAAAGAAGCTTACAACTTCCTGGATGGTTTCTCTGCCTATAATCAAGTGCAAGTGCACCCTAACGACATGCACAAGATTGCCTTCGCCATAGAGTGGGGTGTATTCGCCTACATCGTTATGCCCTTTGGGCTAATGAATGCGCCTCCAACCTTCCAATGATTAATGTGCACCATCTTCAAGGATATGCTAAGACGCGAGTTAGAGGTGTTCGTAGATGACTTATGCATACACTCTAGTTGGGTCGAACACTCAGAGAGGTTGAGAGCTGACTTTGAATAGTGTCGGTTATACAACCTCTCATTGAACCCCTTGAAGTGCCAGTTCTGGGTGAAGCTTGGATGTATCCTAGGGCACATCGTATCAAGGAATGGCATTGCCACCGACTTCTCAAAAGTCAAGGTCATTGTCGACCTACCACCACCCATTAACTACAAGGGCGTTCAGTGTTTCTTAGGCCATACGGAATACTACCGACGCTTTGTATTGAACTACGCACTGATTTCTAGACCATTGTACAAGCTGTTGATCATATTCAAGTGGACTGAGGAATGCCAACGTGCATATGAAAAATTGAAGAAGGCTCTCACCACTGCACCAATCTTACGAGCCCCAGACTGGAGTATAACATTCCATGTACACATAGATGCCTCTAAGTTTGTTATTGGAGCTGTCCTATGCTAGCCTAGTGAGCATAACCTTGATTACCCAGTGAGCTTTGCCAGCAAGCAGCTCACAGAAACGGAGATAAACTATTCCACTACAGAAAGGGAAGGGTTAGCCATGGTGTTTGCTGTAAAGAAATTTAGGCATTGTCTGTTGGCCATACCCTTCGTCTTTTTTGTTGACCATCAAGCCTTGCTGTATCTTGTGAACAAGCCATGCACTACAGGTCACATAGCGAGATGGTTACTTCTCTTGTTGGAGTTTGATTTCTTTGTGGTTGTACGTAAGGGAAAGCAGCACTACATGCTAGATCACATGTCCCGCATACCCATAGGAGAAGCTGTTGGACAAGGCATATCTGACGACTTACCGGATGCTCATCTCTTTGGCCTGTCTAGCGAAGGAGACTGGTTTTAGGGTTGATTTGACGCCATATTGGGCCGATGATATAGTTCAAGTACTAGAGAACGGTCTGCCTAAGAGACCTATTGAGAAAGCTAGGCTAAGGAGACTTATCTTAAAAATCCAGCCATATCAACTGTTCTCTAGCCAACTCTATAGGTTGGGACAAGACGGGTTGTTGCGTAAATGTGTGTGCAAGCACGAGATGCATGATGTATTAAAAGAAGTGCATGGCAGGATAGCTGGAGGACACTTTAGTGGGGATACGACCGCCCGTAAGGTGTTACAATCCCAACTATGATGGCCACCCTATTCCGTGATGCTGCTAAGTTTGTCAAATACTGCGATGAGTGCCAGAGGACTAAGATGCCCATGCATTGACTTCATTGGACCTATCAGTCCTCGGCACAGTACTCCCAGGCATGCTACATCATTGTGGCAATTGATTACCTAACGAAGTGGGTGGAGGCAAGAGCCACTAGAAAGAACGATGCTAGAACCACTGCGAAGTTCCTATGGGAGCAGGTCTTTTCATGTTTTGGTTGTCCAATTGAATTAGTAAGTGATCAGGGCATGCACTTCATCATTGAAGTGATATCCCACGTGCTCTCGACCTTCCTAATCATTCATAGAAGGTCCTCACCCTATTACCCTCAAGCAAATGGCCAAGTAGAGTCCATGAATAAAATCCTAGTCAACATGCTTACTAAAATACTATCCACATTACGAAGAGACTGGGATAATAAATTGATGGCGGCCTTGTGGACCTATCGTACAAGGATAGATGCCCTTTAGGCTGACTTATGGAACAGAGGCCATTCTACCCTTAGATTTCTTTGTCCCTAGCTTAAGAATAGTAGCTTAGGAGCGTTGGGAAGGAAGAGAAGCTTGGACCGACCACTTAGTGGAGTTGCAACATCTCACGGAGACTCAACCCTTAGCCACCCACGCTCTGATTTGTGAGAAGGCATGACGAAAGATGTGGTTTAACAAGCATGTCAACCAGTGCAACTTTGATTAGGGAGACCTCTTTCTACTATACTCTATGAAAGGTCACAAACAAAAAATGAAATTTTGAGGACTGGGACCTTTCCGGGTGCGTGCAATTAGTAGAACAGGCAATGTCGAGTTGGAGACGCTCGAAGGGGAAGGAATAGGCTTTGTCAATGCCAGTCGCATGAAGAAGTACTATCCTCCTTCCCATCCATTGCAGGAGCCACCCATGCTTGAAGCCCCTATCAACATCTGCGTGGCCACAATTACCGAACTAATGGATCAAGATGAGGAAGCAGTAGTTACCCGCCTACCTATGAATCATGGTCATTGCGGAATGGACGTATTCTTTTGACGCCTTGATCGATGAAGGTGCCGACTGTAATATTTTGATGCATGACCATTGGACACGCATCGGTCAGCCTAAATTACAGCCCACAAATGCTAAACTCAGCCCATTTGGGAGCAACGCTTACTCATTCTTAGGCAAATGCAAAGTGGCTATCTCCATCAAGTCTCAAAGTATCCTAGTCATCTTTTATGTGTTACCAAACACTAAAGGGCCAATGATAAATCACTACTAGACCACACTTTCAAAAAGCAGACAAACTACAATATGGACTACAACCTAGATCGCATCCATCTTGATGTAGGCAATGTGCGCATAGTAACTACTTTCAGCAAGGGTCATCTTACGCCTCCTACAACTGCAGAGGCACCGATAGAGACCCCCACGACCAAGCCTAAGGAGAAGGCAGGGATATCTCACCCCACGCTCCAACTGCTAGAATCAAACCCACCCAAGCCATTCACATGGCCAAAGAGCCCATGCTCATATGGGTGCCAAAACGGTGAGGGCCACCTCCTGGTAAACCGCAGAAACATGCTTCTAAACACAAAAACTATCAGTCTCGTCGCAGCCTAAGAGGCAGCTCAGATACTATCGACATAGTCGCACTATCATGCCACGATGGATCTCTCAATATCTCTTGGGAGCACAAGGATACTATGAGGGCAACCCCTGGATATGGGTGCCTAAGTGTGGACATTCAAGAAGCTCAACTCTGAGCAACCCCACTCGAGCTGGACAGGCTGGCACATACAAAGCACAAACCGCACAGAATGCTGAACCAACACCAGTGATGATTAATGACTCCCAACACATTCATTGTCCCAAGCTGGATGCCCCAGCACCATCCAGGTCAGAGGAGTTGCACACCCCCATGCTGGCTCGAATAGAATGTAGCACGCCTCTCCTATGTCACCGAAGCCCACTGCAGCATCTCGAAGTGCTCCAAAGTGCAAAGTCCCATTTGTGACGCCAGCAATGGAGTCACCACTGTCCAGCCCAATTGCACCATCACCACCAGCAAATCTAAGCCTTCTTACGAAAGACAATCTTTCCATTCAATGGCCAAGGATCTCGCTGAGACCTTGGGGAATGATGTAGTGACATGCATCAAGGAGTTGGATGACACCTTCACCACATTTGCTAGGACTTCTTAACGAACCCCTTGCTTCTGATGTTCGCGCGTTGCCATGCACTTGGGAAGACTACGAGTTTATGACCATCAAATTTCCCAAAATTTCCACCGAATTAATCGCTAATGGAGAAATCTCAAAGGAGCAAGCTGTTCTCAGAAGACTAATCACCTCTTACCGCAAGCCTGCTCGCTCTACACCTGAACAAGAACTGGAGGAGCTCATGCAGCTTGCCAACTCTGCTTCTTCGTTCTTACAACTGGGGTATGCCTTACAACTCCAATGGGAGAAAAAAGGCCACCGTATCATGACCAACGCTAAGCAAAGGAGGGCAATCAAAACAAATGAACATGACCCTACTTATGTGGCACCTCTTTCATTTAGAGTTTTGGTCACTACATGCAACATACACTTAGATGATCAGGTATTAACCCACCCTTACATTGACCAGTTCCTCACGGAAGAGGAATTGCACTTGCTAGTCGCCTCAACTCCGGGGACATCTTTCATGATGTCTTGACCTACATCACTCAATCTTCCATATGACCATGCAAACTTGATCGTCTTGCCCAGCTTGAATATAACCCTAACCTTTATACTTGGTTGTTGGCCAAGTAACTTGCCCCACACAGCCTATGCAAGACTTCCTCCTCCCCTCACTAATCCTAGGAAGGATTCCCTTAACACTTGAGGAAAGGGGGGGGGAGAAAATGAGAGCCAAGTGATGAGAGCCAAGTGACAAACCAAGTGATGTAGCAAGAGGTATATAGGATGAAAATGAGCAACTGAATTCAAATAGGAAAGAATGCAAGAAGGAAATAAATGTTGGTTGTGAATTATTTCTAAGTTTCATTCCTTTGAATCAGCACGGCAAACTGTCACATGCATTCTTTCTTGGGTTTTGCTAGTAATGAATCAAGTTATAATGCTAATGCTGACTTGGTGTGATGACAAGCACCTACCATGGCAGGACAGGGTAAACTCCCATTCACGGAAGCGGAGCTGACAAAGTATGGAATCAGCATCGAGACGCATGGATTTAGCCAATTCACGTTCAAGCATACCATGAATCTAGATGAAGCCATCCTGGAAGAGCCGGCCGTGAGGAAGCTACTGGACAAATGTAACCTCCAACAGTACGTGGAGGAGGTCGGACAGGCCTAGACTACAGCATGTGCACAGATTTCTTAAGGAGCTTCAATGAAGGAAGGAGCTGTGGCATGGTCACAGTAAGGGCAGGTGACCAGGAAAGAAGGGTGCAAGTCCCCCTTAACGTAGACATTGTCAAGAGAGCCCTGGGGCTTGTGCCCAAGAAAGAGAGGTGCCCAAAAAGAGATGTGTATACCATGATGGGAGATGGGAGTCAGGAAAGAGGACGTGCACACGATCGATGGAATTAGTCTGGCTAACATTCCAAACCCTGTGAGACGAAGATGCAAGCTAAGATGATCCATGCTCTTTTCTCGAGCCACAAATACAACACACTAATGAATAGAATCGGCGTGCCACTACTGGAAAGCATTGTGGCATGAGTTCCAAAGGAGGTGGATTGGAATGGCTTTGTTCAGAAGACTATCAGGAGTTCAGCCACCCTTCTGGCTCCAGCCGTAGCACCAGCGGGTGGGGAATCTCCGACCTCTACCGCACAATCCACAAGAAAAAAACCTGCCACAAAAGCCTCTACAATCAGATAACGGATGTGTCCTCATGGCAATCATTGACAAGGCTATCAAGGTTGTCGGCATGGAGGAAGAGCAAGCTAGGCACCAAAGCTCACCTCACCATGAGGAATAAGGCTCGAGCAAAAAGACGGCAAGTGACGAAGGAGAGTCTAAAATACCACCCACTCAAACGGCCAAGCCACAGAAGCAAATGAAGACCAACAAGAGCCAGAAAAAGGAGGAGAGACTGAGCAAACAGGAGCAGGCCGAGGTGAAGAGGGCTCAAAGGGAGTCAAGGAGGGTGGAGGAGCAACGAAGGAAGAAGGAAGAGGAACAACTCAAAAGAGTTAGAGAAGAGTCAAAAAAGGAAGAAGAGGAGAGGCAAAGAAGGGCGGAGGAGGAAGCCAATGAGCATATGATCTCTCATTGAACCCCTTGAAGTGCCAATTTTGGGTTAAGCATGGTTGCATTTTAGGGCACATTGTGTCAAAGAACGAGATAGCCACAAACTCTTCTAAAGTCAAAATGATTGTAGATCTTCCCCCTCCGACAAACTTTAAGGGAGTTCAATCTTTCTTTGGCCACACTAGAAACTACCAATGATTTGTACTGAACTATGCACTAATTGCTAGACCTTTGTACAAGCTACTAATAATATTTGCGTGGACCCAAAAATTTCAATAGACCTATGAAAGGTTTAAAGAGACTGTAACTTTAGATCCTACCTTAAGAGCCCCTAATTGGTCCATCACGTTTCACAAGCACATTGATGCATCAAAATTTGTCATGGAAGCAATGTTGTGCTAACCTCGTGAACATAACCTAGACTATGTACTGAGTTTTGTGAGCAGACAGCTCACGGAAACAAAAATGAACTACTCCACAATGGACAGGGAAGGGTTGGCCATGGTGTTCACCATTAAGAAGTTCAGACACTATCTTCTAGCAACACCCTTCACCTTCTTCGTGGACCATCAAGCATTGCTTTACCTTGTGAATAAACCTTGCACAACAAGACTAACATGTTGCTCAGTGGTTACTTTTGCTTTTGTAATTTGACTTCTCCGTAGTTGTACACAAGGGAAAACAACATTATATGGAAAATCATATGTTTCGCATACTCACATAGAAGAGGCTGCTAGACAAGAGATCAGTGACGACCTACCAAACACGCACCTTTTTAAAATTTCTGGCTAACAAGAACTCTTTAAAGCAAACTTCATGCCATATTGGGAAGATGACATATTCCACATACTAGAAAATGGAATCCCAGAGCAACCGATAGAGAACGCTAGATTAGAAAGGCTCATCTTGAAGATCCAACTGTATCAGTTAATTGTAGGTCAATTGTATTGGGTAGGACAAGATGGATTGTTGAGGAGATGTGTCTACAAGCATGAAATGTATGATGTACTCAAGGAAGCACATGGCGGAATAGCTGGAGGGAATTTCAACGAGGATACTACCGCACACAAGGTGCTCCAGTCCCAATTGTGGTGGCCAATATTATTTTGCAATGCAGCTAAGTTCATAAAGCATTGTGATGAGTGCCAAAGAACTAAAATCCCTACTCCTAAGGACAGAATGGATTTGACCCCAATGATTGTGTGCCAACCATTTGAGAAGTGGGGAATCAATTTTATTGGCCCAATTAGTCCTACAACTCAATACTCCCAAGCCAAATACATCATTGTGGCCACCACAGACTATCTCACCAAGTGGGCAAAGGCTTGAGAAAGTTGCAAAATGGATGCAAGGACCACAACCAAGTTTATTTGGGAGCAAGTAATCTCGTGATTTGACTACCCCATAGAGTTGGTTAGTGGCCAAGGCAAATACTTCATCAATGAAGTTATTGCTCGCTTGTTGTCCATCTCCCTAATAATCTTTAGGAAGTCCTCTCTATATTATCCACAATAGGAAAATGGTCAAGAAAAATCTAGAAACAAGATCTTGGTTGGTATTTTAATGAAGGTAGTCTCTGCTTCACACAGTGACTGGGATAAAAAAACTTATGGTAGCCTTATGGACATACTGAATGACATACAAAACAACCACAAGACAGACCCCATTCTGACTTACCTACGGAATTGAAGTTGTTTTGTTAGTGGAATTCTCTGTTCCTAGCTTAAGAATAGCAGTCCAAGAATGATTGGAGGGCCAAGAAGCATGGACAATGTCAAGATTGTGGGAGAGAAGGAAGGAGTCTCGCTTGAAGCTTTCTTGCTTGCACAATGGGGGAAGACACACAAGGGTGGAGGCTGAAAACAGTTTTCCTCTTCTTAGTTGTGTAAGCCAAAAAGAACTTAAGTACAAAGAAATAGAAGAACCCTATATATGGGTCTCAAACCAAACTCAACTAACTAAGGTGGCATACTAACTGAGCCACGAACTAGAGTAGATAAGGATAGCTATCATGTAGCTATTATTCATGGGCGGTGTACCAACCGCGTCTGCAACTGACAAGTCGGTGACATAAATATACAACGGTCACCCTGGCGTATCACGAGTGGAGCTCGATATCTCAACACTCCGCCTCGAGCTCAATCCCAATTCCTGCACACCAAGCAGGTCTCTGAACTTGCGCAGCTTCTCTGCGCCCAATGCCTTCGTGAATATGTCAGCTACCTGATCCTCTGTGCTGACATAAACTAGATCAATAAGACCTAGTAAAACCCTCTCCCGCACATAGTGATAATGCACCTCAATGTGCTTTGTTCTCGCATGATAGACTGGGTTATTTGCCAAGTGTATACTGCTCATGTTGTCACAATAAATGACAACTGGCCCATCTGTAGGCTGATGCATATCATAAAGTAGCTTATGTAACCAAGCTACCTCACATGCAGCCATCGCTGCACCCCTGTACTCCGCCTCTGTGCTCGACAAGGCAACTGTAGGCTGTTTCTTGCTGCTCCAAGTGACTGCAGCACTCCCAAAAGAGAATACATATCCACTGGTAGATCGTCTATCAGAAATACTACCAGCCCAATCAGCATCAGTGTATCCATGCAACTGTATCTGAACCCCAGTCTCATAAAATAGTCCATACTGCAATGTGGACTTCACATACCTAAGTATGCGTCTAGCCGCATCCAAATGTGGTTTCCTTGGAGCCTGCATAAACTGACTTACCAATCCAACAGCATAGCTCAAATCTGGCCTGGTAATAGTCATATAAATCAAACTTCCTACTATGCGTCTGTACATAGTAGGGTCTTCTAGAAGCTCACCTGCATCTGTGCTCAGCTTCACATTTTGCTCCAAAGGAACTGAAATAGGCTTACAGCCTGTCATCCCATATTTGGACAGCATGTCCAATCCATACTGCCTCTGCAAGAGCTGTATCCCACTTGGTGATCTAATCACCTCAATGCCCAAGAAATAACGCAGCTCTCCCAAATCCTTCATCTCAAACTTCTGCTTCAATAGCATTTTCACATGAAGGATATCTTCATCACTGTCACCTGTCATAATCAAATCATCAACATAAATGACAAGCAGCATAATACCTTTCTCTGTTTTTCTCACATAAAGTGAGAAATCTGCCTTGGAAATCTGAAAGCCAATAGTGACAAGATACTGTCCTATCTTGTCAGACCATGCTCTAGGTGCTTGCTTCAAGCCATACAAGGCTTTCTTCAACCTGCAAACAAACTCAGGATGAACAGCATGCACATAACCTGGTGGCTGCTCCATATAGACCTCTTCTTGCAAATCACCATGCAAGAAAGCATTCTTTACATCCATCTGATGTAAAGACCATCCCTTTGATGCAGCCATAGCAATGACTGCTCTTACGGTTGCCATCCTTGCAACCAGACTGAATGTTTCTTCATAGTCAATGCCATATGTTTGTGCATACCCCTTGACTACTAATCTTGCCTTGTATCTGTTCACAGAACCATCAGCATTGTGCTTCACCTTATAAACCCACTTACAGCCAATTGCATTCTTACCTTTAGGCAAAGGTACCAATTCCCATGTAGCGTTTGCTTCCAAGGCATCCATTTCTTCATCCATGGCTTTCTCCCATTTTTCTTTTCCCATGGCTTGCTCAAAAGAAGTGGGTTCTGGTTCCTGTATCACCTTGACCATATATGCATAGTGAATGGCTGTAAATCCATCATATTTCAGCCTATCCACAGGATATCTAACTCTGGTAGACCTGCGCAAAGTGGGTTCACTCCCAGGTGCTCTCAAAACATCCCTGGTCTTCCTTACTCCAGGTGTAACAATAGAAGGAATACCCAACTCATCATCAATGCTCTGTTCTGAGCCACTGGATTCACCATCCACATAAGAGTGACCTGCATTCACATCAAACATGGGCTGATCAACCTTCTCTTTTCCTTTTCGTGATACCTGCATACCACTATCTGCATTACTTTGAGAAGATTCTCCTGATCTCAATCTGCCTGTCCATGGCGAAGAATGTGAACCACTGCTAGAGGACGCTCCAGGTCCACTAATATTTTGTGACTGCTGCTGTGAATTCTGTGCAGCATTACCATTTTGTGCATCTATATCATCAATCACATTTACTGGTTTATACCAGCTACTCATCTCATCAAAAACAACATCTCTGCTCACTGTAAACTTACGAGTAGAAGGGTTATGGCATCTATACCCTTTTTGCTGCAGAGAGTAACCAATAAAGATGCACTTCTCAGCTTTTGGATCCAGCTTGGATCTCAACTCATCTGGCACATGTACATAGGCAATGCAACCAAAAATTTTCAAATGAGTAATATCTGGTTTCCTACCAGTATACCTCTCCTCTGGAGTCATTCCATGTATTGCTGCAGTGGGAGTCCTGTTCATTATGTAGACTGCTGTAGCAACTGCTTCAGGCCAATAAAAATCTGGCAGGTCTTTTTCATTGAGCATGGCACGAGACACCTCTCCAATATGTCTGTTTTTTCTTTCTGCAATTCCATTTTGTTGTGGGGTATAACTGCATGAATATTGCTGCTTTATGCCATGCTCCTGCAGGAACCTTGCAAACTCATTTGAGAGGTACTCTCCCCCTCCATCTGACCTTAGGCATTTTATCTGCAGGCCTGTTTCTTTTTCAACCATAGCTTTAAGAGTTTTGAAATGCCCAAAAACTTCACTTTTCTTTTTCATAAAATACACCCAAACTTTTCTGCTATAGTCATCAATAAAAGTGACAAAATAATGACAGCCTCCAAGAGATGCAGCTTTAGTAGTCCACACATCAGAGTGGATTAATTCCAATGGCTTCTCACTCTCTTGAACATGTCTAGGAAATGGTTTCCTTGCCTGTTTTCCAAACTGACAGGCTTCACATACCTTATGCAATTCTGCAACCTTGAATTTGGGCAATCCTGCAACAATATTTTGGGCCTGCATTGATTTAAGTCGCTGTACATTAACATGACCAATGCGTTTATGCCAGATATCAATATCTGCAACTACACCGGTCCCATGTGCAAACATTGCTGCACTCAATTCAGACATGTCTGCATCCAACGTAAACATTCTGCCCTTCTTCTTTCCTTTTGCTATCAAGCGACCTTTATTTTTCATATCCTCAACAAAGCATCCATGAGGATTAAATCTGACCTGCAAGCCCTGTTCAACCATTTGACCAACAGAAACCAGATTCTTGGTGATATTCGGGACATGAAATACATCGGACAGGTATTTCTTTTTCCCATCCTGCATAGACAAGGGAATTTTTCCAATCTGCACAATAGGATGTGCAGTATCATCACCAGTCTCCACAAATCCTGGTTTTTCCATTTTCCTTGCATCCTCCATCCATTCTGCATGACCTGTCATGTGGTTTGATGCACCTGAGTCAACATACCATACATCATTGCTTTCTTCTGCACTTGTCACAGAATTGTTCATGTGCTGCACCATGAACAAATGCTCATTTCTGTCATCACCCTGTCTGCTAGAAGATGCATAATTCCCTTGTTGCAGTTTTCCATTCATGATGTCATTCTGCTTTTTATAGCAGTCTTTAGCCATATGACCCATTTTACCACAGTAGTAACATTCAACATTACTGTTTGTATTTTGGCCTCTTTGCCATCCACCACGACCTCTTTGGCTCCCCCTGCCTCTAGAGTTACCACGTCCTCCTCCATAGGACTGGTTTTCTTGAGTTTGCTGCATATTCTGATTTCTACCACGGCCTCCAAATCGGCCTCCTCTACCTCTGCCTCTACCTCTTCCAGCATTTGAGTAGAAGACAGCTTCTTTTGAAGTTCCTCCTGAAGAAGATGCACCACCATTTCTCTGTTCCTCAGAAATTAGAAGAGCAATCAACTCCTCAAAATCAGGAAATCTTTCACGGACGGAAATGGATGTCCGAAACTGCGCATAATCCTTTCCTAGACCATTCAAGGTCACAGAAACTAAATCATCATCTTCCACTGGCGACCCAATGGAAGCAAGTGCATCTGCAATCTTCTTCACCTTCATGTGGTAGTCATTGATGCTCATATTTTCTCTTTGCACATTATGCAACTCTTGCTTGAGCTGCATTTTCCTCGCTTGCGTATTTGTGCTATACATTTTTGACAGAGTATCCCATGCCTCCTTTGGCGTACTTGCATCCTGAATATGCACAATCATAGAGTCTGAAATGCTGATAGACAGCCAGTACATAATTTTCCTGGCTCTCTCATGCCATGCTTTGAATGCTTGCATTTGCTGTTGATTGGGAACATCAGGAAGAACTGGTTCTTCTTCATTTCCTGCAACAAATTCCCAATATCCTTTTCCCATAAGGAAATTCGTCATTCTAAACTTCCATGCCTGGAAGTTGTTCTTGTCAAGCTTTTCAGTGACAATCTGTGAAAGAGAATCAGATGCCATTACAAAAGACTGCAAAAAATTCTGTCACTGCAAAAACCACAGCTTCACCCTCACAAGGGAGAATCTGCAAAACTGGCGAAAGTGGTATTTGACCACACAGTCACTTCCTAGTGACGATTTTGCATCAACAGGCAACAGGGATGATTCTGTAACTCCCAATGTCTCTGCGCACAAGCATACAATGCAATTTTTACTGTAACTATTCACCGACCTGTAGAACAGTGGCTGCACAGCATAAGACCGAGCCTTTTCCTGAGTGCGTGCAGAAAACTTCCGTCTGCAAAACAAGCCCCGAAATGGCCTCAAATCAAAAAAACAAGGGCGCCTAGGGCTAAAGCCCTTTCCCGCAGCATATACTGCCCTCTTGCTTCACCGCGAAGGGCGTCTCAACCTGAGACAATGCACTCTTGCAATTTCCAGCTGTGCTACCTGCAGAGATCTGCTCCCAAAACAGAAAATGAAAGCAACAATGCTCCTCTTACCAGACCACCGCGAGCTTGGCTTGCTTTCTTGAGCTCCTTACCACGAACAAGGCTCTGATACCATGTCAAGATTGTGGGAGAGAAGGAAGGAGTCTCGCTTGAAGCTTTCTTGCTTGCACAATGGGGGAAGACACACAAGGGTGGAGGCTGAAAACAGTTTTCCTCTTCTTAGTTGTGTAAGCCAAAAAGAACTTAAGTACAAAGAAATAGAAGAACCCTATATATGGGTCTCAAACCAAACTCAACTAACTAAGGTGGCATACTAACTGAGCCACGAACTAGAGTAGATAAGGATAGCTATCATGTAGCTATTATTCATGGGCGGTGTACCAACCGCGTCTGCAACTGACAAGTCGGTGACATAAATATACAACGGTCACCCTGGCGTATCACGAGTGGAGCTCGATATCTCAACAGACAAATCATCTAGTGGAGCTAGAACGCCTCTCTAAAACCAGTCTCATTGCAACACACACTCTAATCTACGAAAAGGCACACTGCAAGAGTTGGTTTGATAAATATGTCAAGCAACAAGACTTTGGGCAAGGAGACTTAGTATTACTATACTCTGTTGAAGGACACATGAAGTTGTTTAGGAGATTGGGACCCTTCAATGCCCCCGCTATCAATAGAATGGGAAATGTGGAACTAGAAACCCTAAAGGGATAGGGTATAAGTTTCTTGAATGGAAGACTCATCAAAAAGTACTACCCCCCATCACATCCACTTCATGAACCTCCAATAAAGGACCTGATGTCGAGTGTAAGAGTTGTGACCATCACAGAGCTCAAGGATGCCGATGAGAAAGCAGTAGCATCAGCCTACTTGTGGATCATCGTGACCTCCCAAACAATGTGCACCCTTGATGCACTAATTGATGAGGGAGCCAACACCAATATCTTAACACATGAACACTGGATTGCGTTGGGCCAACCCCAATTGCAACCAACCGATGCAAAGTTGAGCCCATTTGGGGGGCAATCTCTACCACTCACTTTTTACATGCTACCAAACAAGCAAAGTGTTGGCATGGAAACCCTACTAGGATAAGTGTTCAAAAAACACGTTTATTGCAATGTAGACTACAACTTGCAGCATATCCACCTTGCCATCGGGCATGTTAGAATTGTAATGGCTTTCAGCAAGAGCACCACAGTTGTCCTAGAACCTGTAGTGCTACCAATAGCTAAACCTAATGTCCACCCTGAGGAGGGGAGTGGTATGTTTCTACATACTTCCATAGTACCTACCTTGTCACATCAAAGATTCACTGGCCAAACACCCAAGTGGATTCCCAAGCATAAACCACAATTTCACAAATGTCAAGCACCGAGTGTGCGTAATTTCCATACCTCTTAGTATAGGCCTAAACAGCCAAGTTGGAACTCCCATAGTGCACATGTGATTAAGCAGCGATGGGTCATCTTGAAGGCTTTTTTGCGAGCCCAATGATATCATGAGGGTAACCCCTCACTATAGTTGTCCAAACTAGTGAATGATAACTTGGATCCCTCATCTCAGGACCCATGAACTAAGCTTCCACAACCTCAATCAAAGCAGGGGGGAGAGAAACTAAGACAGAAGGTGCTCAATCCTTGAGTGCACAAATGGTCTACTGACCTAAAGTGCAACCTAGAGTCCATGAGCAACCAAACGTAGTCCTACCTAAGGGCCCTAAGATAATCACCAAGAACCCCAACACCTATGCATCAATAGAGTTTCAACCCTCACAAGTTCTTGAGCTTGCCACACCCACTACGGATCTTCAAGTGTGGAAGGGCCCTGAGTCAACTTGTTTTACCCAACCAAGCCCAAGCCACCGGAACACCTTAAGCCTTTGCCACCACAAGGATCTATTCTTGAAGTGGCATCCAACAACATGGCCATGGTCACAGGAGATGATTTTGGCCACATGCATTCGACTGTTGGATTCAACTTTCACACTGTTCACTAGAAGTTATGAACGTTTAGAACTAGATCTACTTGATGAGCCTATAACAACCAAGGTACATTCCTTTCCATGTTCTTGGGAAGACTACGAATTCATCTTCATTAAAACCTTTGATATTGAAAATGAGATGATTGGCAATGAAATCTCATGAGAGAAGGCCGAAAGCCAACTTTTAATCACATCTTGTCAAAAAAGAAAAATTTTCATGCTACTCTAGGAACTCTTTAAACTCCAATGACTCATTGAATCTAAGTCCAATTTCATGCGTAAGTGGTATAATTTGTGTTTTTCATGGACCTAAGAGGGACATCAAATCATGACCAATGCAAAGCAAAGACGTGCATGAAGGTATGGATTGATGGGTATACGAATTCTTAACGTGCGGGTTTTTGTGGGTTATATTTCTCATTGTCATGAAAGAGACGTCGTTTAAACAAAACTAAATATGGATTGTGTGGCAACAAGAACCTAAATGGTAGGACATCATGATAAAGCCAATAGAATTCCCTTTTCGGAGGAGAAGCATTGAAGATATGGACTGGCGATGGAAATCAAGGCATTGTTCCAATTAAAGTATTGCAACATCCACAATCTCAAAGGAGTGGTGACAGAGCTGAAGAGGCAGTGGTCCAGATGGTGAAATGATGCAACTTTACCAACAAGTGCCTAGAGAAGGTGGAACAAGACATAGACCATAGCCAGTGCACTGAATTACTAAGGACCTTCGATGTCCAAAGGAACATTGGCATAGTGTCTATAAAGTAAGATGAGACTTCTAGAAGTGTAGTGATTCCACTTAGCCCAGAATTTATAGAAAAGGCACTAGGGCTAGTAGAGAAGCCAAAAAGAAGACCCAAGAGGGATGCATATGGAATGCTAGGGATGGAAAAAAGAAGGGTCTACACCAATGGACATCATCAGCCTAGCAGATATCCCAAATCCCACCACTCAGTTGAAGGCTAAGATGATCCATACACTCTTTTCGATCCAAAGATACAATGTTCATATGAGTAGAATCGGGGTACGCTTGTTGGAAAGCCTTGTAGCCAATGAATACACTATGGTAGGAGCAAGAGCAAGTCATTGCCACTCTAGCCCAATACCAAAACCAAGTATTAGAGAAAATGAAGAAAAGAACAGAAGAATAGGTGGCCAAAAACAAAGATTGAGTCAGAAACTTGGCCTACAAGCTTGCCCACGCCAAGAGTGAGCGCCTCCTAGCAAACAGAAAAGCCACGGTTTCAAGACAGAAATCATGAAGCGATAATGTGCTTTCTTGTGAACAGTGTTGAATGTCACATAGTCAGAAGGAGAAGAGATGGAGGAGCAGCTCAAGAGAAAGTTAGAGTTGACAAGGAGGGCTCTAAAACATGGGCTACATGATAGGTTACCCATGACTAACACTAGATTGGGACTAGAAGAACAACCTGCTCACCTACTCTCAACTAGCATATTTACCGCACAAGAGCTCACTTTGCTAGGGCTCAGAGAGCCAAAACTGCCAACACAAACACTGCAACAAGCACCATTAGAGCCGAGTCTAGGAGGAAGGACCTGTTTTTGAAGTAGATCATCAAGAGGAGGAGCAAATGCAAGAGTCAAGACTCCTTATGACACCACAAGAGCAACCAAAAGACCAAGGGGAGGAGCCACAAAACCATCACATTTGTGATTTGATCATTAGATTGCATCTTGGAAGCTTTAGTTTGCTAATTTTGTCAAGATTGTTAGATATGCTCAATGCCCCACCCTCATAAGGTGCCACCAATGATCCATGGTGCTCAAAGCTATAAGGCCCCCATTATGAGGAGAAGCCATATGTGAGCCCGGACATTGGTTGAGTCTTGACTTGTATGTCAAATGAGGTCTATGTGACCGGATGGCAAAAAGGTGACCGTTGTGGGTCTAATCTTTGGGTTAGACAGAGTAGTTGAGATGGTAGCAACTCGAGGCACATTGCATCGAGTTGCGGGGTAAGAGAGTTATCAAGGACCCTAGCCAATGGTAAAGGGAAAATTCACTAGAATATTCCCTGGCCAACTAGTGGAGGTGCACATGGAAGGTCAACATATACATGGGCACATGAAAGGTTAACAAACACATGTGCATATGGAAGGTCAACAGACACATGTGCATATGGAAGGTCAACAAACACATGGGCACAGGAAGGTCAACAGACACAGATGCATATGGAAGGTCATCCATCATGACCCCCTTCACAAGCTACAAAAGCTAAACCCCTTCACAGCCATCTATTATCCATCTTTCACCCAGTCAGAGTTGCTCTTCACCTATCTTCTGTCTAGATCGCCATCTAAGCTTCACAATGGAAGCGCATGGGTGGAATCTTTGTATAAGTTGTTTGGAGATAAAAAAATTTGTTATTCTCCTCTTATCTGTTGTGTACTTTTTATCTCTTTCTCAGATTCCGTTTGTTGCACAGTGTAATTTTTTTACATGGTATCAAAGCCCAAGGGGCTCTAGGGATCGAAGAGTGAACAAGAGGCAAAGGCTTCAACAGCAAAGAGGAATGATGTCATCTTCCAGAAGCAGTTCTGGCGCATCAGGAAGTGGTGCAAGACGTGGTGCTGCTCTACCAGCTATTCAAACACTGAGGATTCATCCACCAACCTTCAACGAAAGAAAGTTAGATGGTACAAACAACACCTTGTGGAAATTCAAAATTACAACTATCCTTGATTCTTATGAGCTTTTGGAGACTATGCTGGGGACTGACGCAGAACCACAGCCTACCCCGGACCCATCAAATTCTAGTGTGATGATTCCTTTGAATGCAGATCTTCTACGAGCTTGGAAATGAAGGAATGCAAATGCATTGTGTGCCTTAGTTATAAGCTATTCTGACAGTGTTTAGACTTTGATTCAGCATACAACCAAAGCATTCTAGAACTCCCTCAAAAATATAGATTTCTAAATATCTACTCTGAGAATCCAAGTTACTTCATAAAGAATGTATTTGAGTGTCATGCCTTAAATTGTAGTAGGGAATCATTTTCTATTAAAAAATATGATGAACCTATGAGCTATCTGAATAATGTATTTTTTTTCCATTTGATTACCTTGTACATATGTTGTAATAAAGATTGATTGATACTTTATCAATCAGAGAAATAATGGAACATTATTTTTCCTTGGAACCTTTGAAATTGCAGTTTAACTTTAGCAATGGAAAAAGAGTTTTATTTGAAATCGTTTCAATAAATTAAGTGAGAAATAATTTGAGTATCAATATCTAATATTAATGCTATATAAATTTCATAAAATTAAACTTGGAAATTGTTGAAAATTTTTCAAATTTTCTCACTAACAATAATTTCCAACAAAGCCCAAGAGAAAATGAATCTTTTGAAGCAAGTCAAACCTCTGAAATTTGATGGAAAAGGTGAGAATGTGGAAGTTGATGCAAAAATTTGGATCAAATCCATGGAAGATTATTTTACTACTGCTAGAACTATCCCAGCCAACCAAGCCATGATAGCTAAGCTAAAACTAATTGGCAAAGCTTGACTCTGGTGGAAGCAATGGTGTCGAGATCAAGGTTTCCTTGAAAATACCATTACTTGGGATTTGCTGAAGGAAGCTGTAAGAAGAATATATTTACCTCCGGCTTATCACACCCAAAAGATAAATGAGTTCTTTAATTTCAAGCAAATGGGACTGACCCTAGAGACGTATTACTCCAAGTTTGTTTCACTTCTTAAATATGCACTCTCTCCATGAATACTGCTCAAACAAGTGTCCAAGTTCTGCAATGGTCTAAATTCTCCTCTAAATACTCATTTGGAATCAATGCACCCAATAAACCTCCAAGAAGCTTTGATTTGAGCTACTTCTATTGTGCAAGAAGTACAATCAAAGCCTAAAAGTAATAAGTTTTGGAGCTACAATAACCAAAACAAAGGAGGATTCAAAGTTCAAGCAAAAAGAATCCAAGGCCAATTTCACCAAGGTAAAAAAAAAAGACAAAATCCAATGCAGTTGGAAATTTTGTTCCTACCTAGGGAAACATGAATGGTCTTAGGTGCTTTTACTATAATGAGCCAAGACATTTCAAGAGAGATTGTCCAAAGCTTAATGGAAACCATCGCCAAGGCCAATTTCAAGGTCAAGGCAGAGCCGCCCAAGGCCGTGGTCACGTAGCTATGGCAAGAGGAAGAACGTCAAATATTACCCTTAAAGAGATTAATAAGGAGTGAGACCCTACTATGGAAGAAGGTATTGAAAAATCATCTGTTCATGCTGCATTCCACAAGAAGGGTCAAAATCATCAATATTCGATAATACAAACACCAACTAGTCACTGAGGTAAATCATTTAAAGTTTTGATTGACTATGGAAGTAAACACTCATTTATTTCTCCTAAGTGTGCTAAGAAGTTAGGAATAGATACAATAAATGCATCAAAACTGCTTGTGGAACTAGCAAATGGAAAGGAAGTACTTTCTACACAGCAAATAGCCAAGGTAGGGTTTAACCTAGGAGGAAACCTTTCAAGAATGAGATTTAGAGTAATGAACTTAGGAGCTTATGAATGTTTACTAGAAATGGGTTGGTTGATTCCCAATGATGCTCATATCCATTGTGGAAAATTTCCAGTCACATTTCAAGATTTTATTGGTGAAATAGCAACTACATAAGGTGAAATAAGGAAACCTAAAGTTCAATTAGCAAAAGCTTCTCGAATTGTGAAAGGCCTAAAGAAAGGATTACTAGTTTACTTAATCAAGCTTAACAAGGTAAATCAAGATGGTCAGATAGAAGAAGAACCATCCTGGTTAAATCAAGCTTAACAAGATAAATCAAGATGATCAACAGAAGAAGAACCATCATGGTTAAAAGAATACACCGACGTATTTCCTAAAGAGCTAATTGAGTTACCTCCGAAAAGAGAAGTCAATCATGAGATCAAACTTGTTCCAATGTAACTGTCCACCACCTGTCCACTTGTAGGACACGTCTTAGCAGCCCATCGGGAAGAGAGTCCAGAAAGTGCCGCCCAGCACTCCCATGGAATGTCACGGGGTTTGCGATCTAGGTCTTCCCGATTCTGCCACAAAGCACAAGCATTTTGGCCGTTCCCACTTAGGATCGACCTGAATCAGGGTTTCCCTAATGGTCAAGTTCCTCAGAGATAACTAGCGTCGAACTACTTTACGTAGAAACATCAGGGTCGAAGCGGATTTATACTACACTTGGTTCAAGGAGAATGGAAAATGAGAGGGATGGGAAGTTCGATCTCTCTGCCCATAAGGCATAGTCCCATTCCATTCCCCTAAAACAGTATAAATCGAGACTCTAGCTTTCTAGATTCTAGGTCATTGTTACCTTGCTGTCAATTCCGTTGAGAAAAGTTCCCAACCAATCGGGACCACCCTTCCATGGGACGGACCCATGGTCACATCCACCGCACTTTTCTCAGGTTGCTTTAGTTATCTAATTACCTACCACATTTAGTTTGACAAGAAAAAACAGCTTCCTTAATTAACCAATTAATCACTGGTTCTTCACGTAACTTAGGCACAGACATAGAAAAACAATGTCAAACAAGTTCCTTTTCAACATTTGATCTTTATTTATCAGTCTTTGGAATACATCATATAATCCAGCCCGAAGGCTATTCCATAATCCGTCCAAAGGCAATTCCATAATCCGCCCGAAGGCTATTCTAGCAATCCTCAGGGATCGCTATTCCAAGTTTCCACCCGTAGACTAGTATGCGGGCCTCGAGATCCAATCTCGAGTCAGGTCGGCCTCTTGTGCAAGACCCAGAGGCAAGGGATTTATGGCCAGAGCCCCCCTCCCTTGGCACCCAAGCCTCCTCTTGCTCCAAGTAGCACCCACGGAGAGACCTCTCACGGTGGGTTTGGTCCACGTACCCGGCGCAACTAACAACCCCCTTGGATAGTGTCAGGCAAATAGTCAGGGGTAACTGATGCTGCCTCTCCCTCCAGGCTTTCAACCTGAAGCATTATTTATTTTCCAGCATTAGTTCCTTGAGCAAAGAAATACAAACAGTGCTCCTAAGTGTACAAACACAAGGATTCCAGTGGTCGTTTGTACGGCCAACTGCTAAGGTGTGAATCCTTCTCTCCGAATACATCTAGCATTCGATCCGGGATCAATTGCGACTTGGCAAGATCCCCAAGGGTTTCGTAAACTAAGTTGCTTGTTTACCCTTTTATCCTTGGGTTAGGGTTTATACCCTGTTAATCCAAATTAACAAATACCTTAGGTTTCCTTATATTAAGGTCAATAAATCCTGGACAACCTCGTTGCCCTAACTTGATTTGCTTGCTAGGCAATTCATAATTTCCCCAACTTGGAAAATCAGCCCCAAGGAAGGGTGATGTAGCAGGATGACTACTCATCCTCTTGCAAATTAGACTTGTACTTAGAACCTGCCAACCCTTGTTCTAAGGAGTGGCAATACTATTTTGTGGTTTAGACACAAAACCATGCGATGTTGCAACTTGTTGCATGAGATAAGTGTCGCACCTATCTTGAAGGATTATTTATCCTGTCACACTGTATTCCTTGGTCAAGAATACCTTTGGTCAAGATGTAGGGTTTAGGAGTCCTCTTGACCCAACCCAACCCTAACCCTGCTAGGCCGATAATGCTTAGCCCTAGGGTTTCTAATTTCCTTGTGGAAGTCTAGTATTAGGCTAATTAATCCTTAGGGTAGAACCCTAGATCGTTCTTGCATGGGCGTTTAACTAACCCTAACGTTCCGTGAATGTGGGTAGGACCTTTGAGGTCAGAAATATTAAGTTGGCTTCCCAAGTGCGATACGAGGTAGAATTTTATCGTGACTTAGCTCTACCTAGTGCATTGAGATGATCATCATTTGAGTTACACCATTACAAGCAATTTACCTAATTGATCTAATTGTCTTGCGACAATGCTTTTCCTAAAAGATGTAAATAATTGCAAGATATAACATTCCATACAAATATGTGATTCAAGACTATAAACCTTTTCCTTCAATGCAACTATAAGATTTACAATGATCATTTCTTTCCCTCGCCCTATAATGATGCAAAGGAATCAAAACTTTAATATTTTCAATGAAGATGCATTCAAACTTTGATAAAAGGACTTCATGCATGAGCGAATACCATGAGTCCAACATTAAATTAATCCTTTCTTTAGCACTTAACCCGACCTAAAATGCAACCATCTTCGCATGCAATTTGCAAGGTTCTTAATTCCTTTCCATGCATTGCGACGATTTGGATATCATTCAATGGGCATATGAGATTATTCTCTATATGAGCCACGACCATGAATTTACTTCGTAAGTGCATCATGCAACATAAGCTCTATCCTTCTTAGCACGATATCATCTTCTAAGTTATGCTTTATATGTTCAAGAAGGTTGCAACTACCCTTGTCCACGGGAGTGTGAGCAATTTCAAATATTCGACATGCACTAACTTTGAATAAACGCATTTATAACTTCCCTACGAAATTAAACATGCTTAAATGCATTCTTTTCATGCGGGTCTATTAATGGAACCTGGGCATTAAGACTCGGGGCGTTGTCCACACGTGAACTCGGGTTGGAAACTCCCGTGCGTGCGCCTCATGACTTCTACTTAGGAGCCATTTATGCAGTGAATTTTGTTGCAGTAACTCCCCCTTGGATTACTCGCGTGTTCCAAAGTCTCTCAGTCCGAGATCTCCCTCTTTTGCACAGGACACGGTCCTTGTAGACTTGATTTTAAAACCCCGAGGAAGGCACGGGAGAACAGGGCTTATGGAGGCTTTAATTAGAATATTCTAAAGAAGCTTCCAAGCTTCTGGTCACAGATGATGTGGAGAGGGAAAATGGATGATTGGGAGATTGATGAGGGAGGTGATGCTGACGATGATGAAGACAATGATGATGGTGATTATGATGATGATGGCGGCATTGCAGGCGGCGTGGCGCAGCAGCAGGCAGCATGATGGGGCTGGCGGGCAGCAGCAACTACACGATCTTCTCTCTCACTGCCCTCCCCTCAAGCTTAAGAGGGAGGTTCTTATAGGCCTTCAAGGGGGGGAGTAGCCACACAAGTGGCGGCCAGCATGATCCCCTCCCCATGCTCCTCCTCCACTTAACTCCTCTCACACTCATACTCCCTCTCCCCACCATGCATCAATTGAGGGGGAGGAGGTTATTTATAAAAAAATTTGCACAAATTTATCCATTATCCCCCTTTTTTCCCCCTTGAAACGGGTGTTCTCGTGGGGGCTACGGATTTTTAGCCATGGTCTTCCATACACGACGCGGCTGGAGTTCCTTGATACATGCGGAGTAAGCACTTAGCCCAGGGTCTTTTTGTCGCGGGGAGGTCACTTGAAATTGCTCTTGCATGGTGTGTGCGGGGTCTAAAATTATTAATATTTCGTGCGGAAATATTACATCCAAGAGCCGCTCTAGTGGCAAAAAGACCTTACAAAATGTCTATTCATGAAGACATCAAACTAAAAGAGCAACTCAAACAACTACTAGAACAAGCGTATATTCAGCTAAGTAGTTCACCATGGGGAGCCCCAGTATTATTCCAAAAGAGGAAAGATGGAACTCCCCATCTTTTTATCGACTACCAAGGGCTAAACCAGGTAACAATGAAGACGAAGATCTTGATCCGAGGGATAGACAAGCTTCTTGATCATTTACAAGGAGCAAGGATCTTTTCTAAGATCGATCTTTGGTTAGGATATTATCATATCATAATCAAGGATGAAGATATTCCTAAAATCGCCTTCAACACAAGATATGGTCATTTCGAATTCATCATGATGTCATTTGGGTTGACAAATGCCCCAACTACCTTCAACAAGTTAATGCAGGACATTTTCAAGCCTCATCTTGATGATTTTGTTCTTGTATTCTTTGATGACATGTCCTAACTTATTCTAAGGAGGAAGAAGAACATGAACCACATCTTCGCATTGTCCTGGAGATGATGAGAACACACAAATTGTATGCCAATGATAAGAAGTGTGCCTTATTCAAAAGGAAGATTGAGTACTTGGGTTTCACAGTGTCTGCTGAAGGTATATTAGTAGATCCTGCCAAGGTCAAAGATGTTCAAGATTTGCCACCCCCAACCACTATCAAGAAAGTGAGAATTTTTCTACGTCAAACAAGATGGTATAGGATATTCATCAGAAACTATGCCTAAATTGCAGCACCTCTTATAGACCTACTCAAAAAGCAAGTTGTCATTATCTAGATGCCAATTG